>NC_057721.1:12228931-12252298 GCF_004010195.1 Chiloscyllium plagiosum
CCTGACTGAAGTCCATATAGATCACATCTACTGCTCTGCCCTCATCAATCTTCTTTGTTACTTCAAAAAACTCAATCAAGTTTGTGAGACATGATTTCCCACGCACAAAGCCATGTTGACTATCCCTAATCAGTCCTTGCCTTTCCAAATACATGTACATCCTGTCCCTCAGGATTCCCTCGGCTCACTGGTTAATAGTTCCTTGGCTTGTCTTTACCGCCTTTCTTAAACAGTGGCACCACGTTTGCCAACCTCCAGTCTTCCGGCACCTCACCTGTGACTATCAATGATACAGATATCTCAGCAAGAGGCCCAGCAATCACTTCTCTAACTTCCCACAGAGTTCTCGGATACACCTGATCAGGTCCTGGGGATTTATTCACCTGTAACCGTTTCAAGACATCCAGCACTTCCTTCTCTGTAATCTGGACATTTTGCAAGATGTCACCATCTATTTCCCTACAGTCTATATCATCCATATCCTTTTCCACAGTAAATACTGATGCAAAATACTCATTTAGTATCTCTCCCATTTTCTGTGGCTCCACACAAAGGCCGCCTTGCTGATCTTTGAGGGGCCCTATTCTCTCCCTAGTTACCCTTTTGTCCTTAACATATTTGTAAAAACCCTTTGGATTCTCCTTAATTCTATTTGCCAAAGCTATCTCATGTCCCCGTTTTACCCTCCTGATTTCCCTCTTAAGTATACTCCTACTTCCTTTATACTTTATCCTCCTACGTTTAATGACTTAGTCACACATACAACCAGGCCTCTTTGCTCCTGTGCATCCTTTAATACAGCACACCTTTTTTACTCTGTTTACATGATATATCTATCAAACATTTTGGTAGAAAAAAGATCACCTCACACCTTTCTACATTGAACTTCATTAACCTCCTGCTTGACCAATCCACCAACTTTTCAATGTCCTTTTCTAGTTTTACACGGTTGTCCTAACAATTGACAATATTTCCAAGTTTTATATCGTGCACAAATTTGGAAATTTGCCCCTACATATCAAAATCCAAATGACCCGTATCTTTCAGGAAAGGGTCAGCTAACTTAATACAGAGTGATCCCAACTGCTCAGCTTAATTTCCCACACTAGCTGAGGTTACCATGAAGGTCTTGTTTTCTTAAACCTAGTTCTCCTCGAGGCATGGACATCCTCTGATTAAACTCATCATCATTGTCTCAGTCCAGTGAGAGAGTAGCCCTATGATCTGCTGAAACTATGGTGCCTTTACTTGCTTTATATACAATGAAAAGCAACAATTCCAAAACCAATCTGTGGGGAATTCCATTATAAACATTTCTTCAACCCAAAAATGTCCATTATCCTTTAATTTTGGTTTCTTATCCCTCAGCCAATTTTGTATTCATGTTGCTACTGTCCCACTCATTCAAAGAACACTACAGCACAGAAACAGGCCCTTTGGCCCTCCAAGCCTGTGCCAATTCAGATCCTCTATCTAAGCATGTCACCTATTTTCTAAGGGTCTGTATCCCTCTGCTCCCTGCCCATTCATGTATCTGTCTGGCTCCATCTTAAATGACGCTATCGTGCCCACCTCTACTACCTCTGATGGTGACACATCACAAGCACCCACTGCATAAAGAGATTTCCACGCAAATCTCCCTTCTGCTTTCCCCTCTCACCTTGAACATGTGACCTCTAGTAATTGAGTCCCTCACTCTGGGGAGAAAGCTGCTTCCTATCTACCTTGTCTATACCTCTCATGATGTTGTAGACCTCAATCAGGTCCCCCCTCAACCTCCATCTTTCTAATGAAAATAACCTTAATCTACCCAACCTCTCTTCATAGCTAGCATCCTTCATACCACGCTACATCCTGGTGAACCTCTTTACCCTCTCCAAAGCATCCACGTCATTTTGGTAATGTGGCGACCAGAAGTGTACGCAGTATTCCAAATGTGGCCAAACCAAAGTCTTATACAACTGTAACGTGACATGCCAACTCTTGTACTCAATACCCTGTCCAATGAAGGAAAACATGCCGTATGCCTTCTTGACTACTCTTCTCTATTGACCTCCTTTGCCACCTTCAGGGTATAATGGACCTGAATACTCAAATCTTTCTGTACATCAATTTTCCCCAGAACTTTTCCATTTACGATATAGTTCTCTCTTGAATTGGATCTTCCAAAATATATCACCGTTCATTTGCCCGGATTGAACTCCAGCTGCCATTTCTCTGCCCAACTCTCCAATCTATCTCTATTCTGCTGTGTCCTCTGACAGTCCCCTTCACGATCTGCTACTCCACCAATCTTCGTGTCATCTACAAATTTGCTAATCTCCCAACACAGATCCCTGTGGAACACCACTGGTCACAGTTCTTCATTTTGAGAAACTGCCTTCCACTATTATTCTGTCTGCTGTTGCCCAGCCAGTTCTCTATCCATCGAGCTAGTACACCCTAGACCCCATGCGACTTCACTTTCTCCATCAGCCTACCATGGGGAACTTTATTAAATGCCTTACTGAAGACCACGTATATGATATCTACACCCCTTCCCTCATCAATTAACTTTGTGCTTCCTCAAAGACTTCTAATAAGTTGGTGGGATATGACCTTCCCTGCACAAAACCATGTTGCCTATCACTGTTAAGCCCATTTTCTTCCAAATGTAAATTGATCCTATCCCTCAGTATCTTCTCCAGCAGCTTCCCTACCACTAATGTCTGGCTTACCGGTCCCTATAATTACCTGGATTATCTCTTCTACCCTTGTTAAACAAGGGGACAACATTAGCAATTCTCCAGTCCTCAGGGGACCTCACCTGTGTTCAAGGATGCTGCAAAGATAACTGTAAAGGCCCCAGCTATTTCCTCTCTCACTTCCTTCAGTAACATGGGATTGATCCCATCCGGACCTGGGGACTTGTCCACCTTATTGCTTTTTAAAATACCCAACAATTCCTCCCTCCTTATGCCGACGTGACCTAGAATAATCAAACATCTATCCCTAACCTCAACATCCGTCATGTCCCTATCCTCAGTGAATACCAATGCAAAGTACTTGTTAAGAATCTCCCCCATTTTATCTGACTTCACGCATAATTTTCCTTCTAAACTATGTCTGCGATTTCTGCTGAGTACAGCCGAGTCATTGTCAAACACGCATTCCATATCTGAAAGAAAGCATGTTTCACTGATGTTAACATTATCTTCAGCTCTCATGTCTGCCTCCAAGCAGCTGTTAACACACCACCAGACAGACCCTGGTTATCGCCTCACTGATCTACAAACTAAGTGAGAGTATCATCATTTCCAACTGTTATTGATAAAGGATGTCACCTTTTATGGACATGAAGTCTGGAAAAGGCAGATGATCCTAGCAAGGCGGCAACAGCTCAGAAGGCAATCATTAGCCAGATACATGTCACATCTCTGGCATTGTCCAGACGAGGAGAACATGTGGTCAGTCACCTTGGCCAAGATCAAGACTTTGCATGTGCCATCCCGAAGTTAGCAGTAAAACCTGATTCCAAAAATGCTGTTACTGACAGTCAACATGACAACTAGATCATTGCATCCAATCCTTGACAACAGGAAGGATCCAAAACGAGACGTTGACTGTGCAGCCAAGAAAGCTGGGGACACCAAGATTGATAGTGCAGTAAGTCATGTTGAGAAGAACATAATAACTACAATGATAGATTTACAGATTCAATGAATACGTGGTATTGTAGTAATCAATTTTCAATTCAAGGTAATCCATTTACCGCCAAAAAGGATAGATATGAAAGTTATTTCAATGGTTAAAAAGCTAGCAATAGTGGAGAATTGAAGAGATTTGGAGATCTGTGCACACATCACTAAAATATTGTCATCAATCACAAAAGGTGTATTGAATCTTTGTCTTTCTAACTAGGTTAGATTATATAGCACAGGACATTTTGTAGCAGCTATATAAAGTCCCAATTCCACTACATTTGGAATGCAGCAATTGGTTCATCACACTACCCCTTAGGTTATCTTGGCCTTCAAAGGAGTACAGCACAAATTCACTACAGTGTTACCAGATCGAAAGGTTCGATTATATGGAAAAGTCATGTAAACTATGCATGCATTTCCTGGGATTTCAAAGATTGAGGGTAATTTTCTTTTCAAGGTTTGAAGTTTATTTCACAGGATTAATAGAGAGAAGACTTTTCTATTACTGTGGAAAATTATGCACTCTGCTCAGATAAGCTTTATTAAAAATTGGTGAAGCAGAAATAATATTAGATGCCAGAATATGATCATTGATATGATTTATGCTTGCTGATCCTAATCCATATTTAATTGAGATTATTTATATTTCTGCCTCAAATCTAATTCATAAATTGGGCGGGCAATCCATCACTTGTGCTAACCTCATAGGAAGAAACTACTTTTCTCAACTTGTGTCGAAAGAAAAAACAAAATGAATTTTGTTCTTTGAAATTGTCACCCAGTGAGTCACAGCTAAGTTTAAAAGTGATGCACTTGTATAGAAAGTTAAGACAGCAAAACAGAAACAATCATATTTTGTTACATAGAGATATCATACTATTGTCATAGAGATGTATAGCACGGAAGCAGACCCTTCGGTCCAACTCGTCCATGCCGACCAGATATCCCAACCCAATCTAGTCCCACCTGCCAGCACCCAGCCCATATCCCTCTAAACCCTTCCTATTCATATACCAATCTAGATGCCTTTAAAATGTTGCATTGAACTAGCCTCCACCACTTCCTCTGGCAGCCCATTGTCTGTGTCTGTGTGAAAAAGTCGCCCCTTAGGTCTCTTATATATCTTTCCCCCTCACCCAAAACCTATGCCCTCTAGGGGCTTTCTTCATTCACACATTTCATTTATAACTGCAGTGGAATAAGATTAGGTCCTTCAAATTTCAATAATATTTCAAATACAATTTGTGTCGGCAAATTCTGCCTCCTAGATCTAAAGGTCCACACCACTGTTTCATGTACTTTGCTGTTCAAAATGACAAAACTTCAATTTACAAAGCTATCTTTTATACTAGCCCAATCACTGGCAAAACACCCGGCTCTTCCTATGAGCCATGAGAAAAGCTGCTTCATATAGATTTCTGCTTTCTTGATGGTCATTTAAATTTGCATCAAATCAAAGGGATCCACAGGTACTTAGTACCAGCAATGTTATCAAAGAAAATAAGCAGCCAATTATGTGAAAGCTTTCTCACAGACAGCAAGCCGACAGTAAATAACAGTGTTTTTACTATTTGCAGGTAGTGTTGTTCCCATATGTCTGCTGCCCGAGTCCTTCTCAATGTATTGATCTTGGATTTAGAAGGTGCTGTCGAAGGATCTTTCGTGAGTTTCTGCAGTGCACCTTGTAGGTAGTACTCAATGCTGCAACTGAAGGTTTGTAGATATGGTGCCAATCAAATGAGTTGCTTTGACCTGGTTGATATCAAATTTTTAAGTGTTGTTGGGGTGCACTTATCCAGGCAAGAAGGGACAATTCCATCACCCTCCTGACTTGTAGATGGGGTACAGGCTGTGCAGAGTCAGGAGATGAGTTACTTGCTGCAGGATTCTTAGCCTCTCACCTGCTGTTGCAGCCACTTTACAAGTTGTGCTGCAGATTTCAACAATGTAAATTCACTGTACATGATTGGCAAATTGGGGGTGCTGTTTCTAAAGCACAAGCTTCTAAAATGTGTGTTGGCTGTAACACAATTACATTACCAAAACTTTAAGCGCTATTTCTGAAGCATGCTTTTTCTATAACACAGGGTTGCACAAGAATGCAACCATTGCATTATAGAAGAACTGACTGTTTATTTACATAGTGAGGTCCGCTCAATTTCTAGTCAATGCTAACCCTAAGGATGTTGATCGTGGACATTTAGTGATGATAATGCCATTGAATGTCAAGGGGTGGTGGTTAGATAGTCTCTTATTGGAGATGACATTGCCTGGTATTTCTGTGGTTTGAATATCACGTGGCATTTTTCAGTCCAAGCCTGAAATTCAGATCTTGCTGCATTTGAACATGATATGCTTCAGTATCTGAGGAGTTGTGAATGGTGTTCAACATTGTGCAATCATCAGTAAACATCCCTACTTCTGACCTTTATGATGGGAAGGAAAGGTCATTGATGAAACAGCTGAAGATAGTCAAAGCTAGGACACTACCCTGAAGAAATCCTTCAAAGATATCCTGCAGTTGGGATGACTATCCTCCAATAACCACAGCCACTTTCCTATGTTCTATATATGACTGCAACCAGTGAAAAAAATTTCCTCTGATTCCCATTGATTTCAGTTTTACTAGGGCTCTTTGGTGCCACACTTGGTCAAATACTGCCTTTATGTCAAAAGCAGTCACTCACCTCACCTCTGGAATTCAGCTTTTGAATCAAGACTGGAATGAGGTGAGGAGTTAAGTAGCTCTGGCAGAACCCAAATTGAGCTTCAGTGAACAGCTAAATGCTCAGTAGATCTGCTTGATAACACTGTTGATGACACCACCTTTGATCACTTTACTGATGATCAAGAGTAGACTGATGGAATGGTAAGTGTTCAGTTTGGATTTGTCCTGTATTTTGTGTACAGGTATACATAGGAATATTTCACATTGTATCAGTGCTGCACCTCAACTGCAAAAGCTTGGCTAATATTGTGCAAGTTCTGGAGCACAGATCTTTACTACTAGTGCTGGAATGTTGCCAGGTCCCAGAGCCTTTGCAATATTCAGTGTCTCCCTCGTTTATTGATAACTTGTGGATTGTTTCAAATTGGCTGAAGACTGGCAATTATGATGCTATGGACCTCTGGAGGAGGCCAAGATAAGTTATCCAATCAGCACTCCCAACTGAAGATTGTTGCAAATCCTTCAACCTTTTCTTTGAACTTATACATCAGTATGGATGAAGATATTTGTGGAGCCTCCTTCCCAGTGAGTAGTATAATTGTTCACCACCAATCATGACTGGATTTAGCAGGACTACAGAGCTTAGGTCTGATCCATTGGCTGTGAGATCACTTAGCTCTATGTATCAATTATGCTGCTTGGCATGGAAGTAGTCCTGTTTTGTAGCATCACCCAATTGACACCATATTTTTAGGTAAGCCTGGTGCTGCTCTTTTACATGTACTCTTCATTGAACCAGAGTTGATCTCCTGGCTTGATGGTAATGATACAGTGGAAAATATGCCAGGCCGTGAGGTTGCAGATTGTGTTGGAGTACAATTCTGCTGCCTTTGATGGCCCACAGTGCCTCATGGATATCCAGACCTGAGTTGCTAGATCTATTTAAAGTCTGTCTCATCTAGCACAGTGATAATGCCACACAACCATGCTATAAAGTATTATTAAGGTCTCCACCAAGGTGATGACTATTACCAATATCATCACTGACAAATGCATCTTTGGCAGGAAGATTCATGAGGACAAGCTCAAATATATTTTTCCCTTTTGTTGGTTTCCCTCACCATCTGCCACAAACCCAGTTCAGCAACTGTGTCCTTTACGACTTGACTGGCTCAATCTGCCATGCACCTGCCAAGATATTCTTGGTTTTGGGACACTGAAATCCCTCACCCTGAGTACGTTCTGTGACCTTTCCAACTTCAGTGTTTTCTTTAAATTTTGTTCAACGTGGAGAAGCACTGATTCAGCAGCTGAAGGCCGACAGTATATCTTAATCAGCAAGAGGTTTCTTTGTCCCTGTTTGACCTTCGATACTGCCTGACCTGCTGTGCTTTTCCAACGTCACACTTTTTGGCTCTGACTCTCCAGCATCTGCAGTCTTCACTCTCTTTTCTCTGCTGGGGCTATCCTACTAGTAGGACAGGACAAGACATTTGAATATACCACCCATATAAAATTGGGTTTTTAGGGTTAATAAGCCTTTTCAACACTAGGCTTGAGCACAACATGACATAAAAACTCTGTAATTTTGTCAATGACATATAACTTGTTCAAGGTTTTGTACAGCAAGATCATCAGTGTATAGTTTGTAAGTTCAGTGATTTGAGCTTGATTATCATCTGGAGCAAAACATCACTCAGAGAAACTTCCGGATTTCTGCAGTTAATTTTGAATGTGCGTTTGGTTTCAAAAGAGTAATAGTGGTGAATGGTGACCACTCCGGTGTAATTACCACCACAAACACCAGGCTGTTGCCTCCAGAAACTCATATCCTGGTTGAATGACCTGCAGTGATTCTCGAACCTGTTCATTTCTCTTCATAGGAACTGCTGTTATTTAATCAAACTTCTTTGCATTTTAGGGAAAGTATTCAAACATTCTGCGTAATTTGTGAGAGAGATTGTCAGTCAATCTGGATAAATGGATCAATAAGTTAGTCTCTAAATTCTGCCCTTGACCAAGCAATTGGGAGAGTAATGACAATTAACAGTTCTTCACTTACACATGAGAATCTTCAGGCTGTCTGTGTTGGACCATTTACCTTCTCTGGTCCCAAGACAACCTTTCACAATTGTAAACCCCTATAATTTTAGCAGTCACTATGATTATAATCTGAAGTGTTTATAATATTCCTGGGAGCTTCACAATTTCCTGTGATCTAAAGGAGTTTAGTTACTTTTTCTGAATGGATGAGAATGTTCTGAACTTTTAACTCCTCCACTCCTGTTAAAATGAAAAATTGGTTGAACTCCCTTTGAATGGTGTCACTAAGTCCAGATTTTACTTGATCTAAAAATATGCTCAATCATTTCTACAATTTTCATGGAAAATTGTAAAGTTGAAGTCTTTTCCTCTCATGTGCATATATCAAAATAATAGTTGCCATATATTAACACTGATGGTTTGAATTACTTTTGCTAAGGAGCAAGTAAAAGATTTGAAAACAGCCCAAAAGAGTAGCACTTGCAAATTACAGAGAGGGGAAAATCATATTACAGCAAAAAGAGTTAGAAAACTAAATCACAACAAAAAAAAACTAGTTTTTAAAATCAAAAGCATTTTTGGGAATCACTTGTATACTAGTAGGAAAATACTAACGTACTCTTTTTACTCTACAGTCACATTGTTAAAATTGTTGAAAGTGATGTTCCACTTCAATCCCATCAGATATAAAGTAAACTCACACAATGAAGAGCAAAAAGTCTCTGGAGGTATGGACAGCCATTTTATCCCTCTGTATGTGGAAGAAAAAGGGGTAAATTTTGCCATTTTTTTGGGCAAAGTAATTTTTCAGTTGAGATTCATGACACCCACTCCAGCATCACCCATTTTCTTATCATATATTTTGCTCTTCATCTCACTAATTATGCAACCAGCCCCTTCGCCCATCTCATTGAGTCATGCGATAGGCAAGATGGAACTGTTCACGCTGCTGGGAATTTGTAATGTTCATGCTGCTGCAAAGCACTTCAGATGCTACAAACAGGAACTGCTTGTCACATGATGATCTTGCACCATTGTTATGAAGGAAGTAGTCCAGAAAGACAAGTCAGCTGTTTGTTTTACCATCGGAAACCTGGAAATGCTTGTAGATGGTTTGGTGGAAAGGAGGGCTGTGTTTCTTCCTGCTGACCTGCAAAAGAGATCACGACACCAGACTCACCCAGCGTGAACTGAGATAGGGGCCTTGATTAATGCACTACACTTTTTGAAGTACAACACATAACAATGCAGAGAAAAAGTTTAATGGTTTTCTGACCTCTGCCGTGTAAGTGCCATGTCTTCTATCTGTGACCTGTTGCACACCAGGGCCATCACTCACTCTATCTGCCATTGTATATTAATTTCACCAAGGCTCATTTTTACAGATATCATGTCCACTCAACAGCTCTCACCCATGACACCCACCCAAGCTACTAACCCTGCCTACCCTCTTTTTTTTTTTTGCTCAGCGCTGACTGTACCTTACAATCTTTCCAGGTCATGCAACACCACTAAATGCCCTTCCATCCACTGTCACCACACTCTGTTCCTCCTTTTGTCTCACTGCAGGAAAGACTTCCCTACTCCTGAGCTAATGAATCCATACCATACTGACATACCTATAATCCCTGGACTAGAAAGGCAAAAATATGTGCGACGTCATGTTGTGCTGAGGACATGAGAAATATGTCAGGGGATATAATAGACTGAGTGAGCAAAATCTTGACAAATAGAGTTTAATGTAGGAAAGTGTAAGGTCACTTTTGTTGGAAGAATCAAAAGTCAGAATTTTAAAGAAATGTAAATGAGCAGACAATCCAAAACAAGTGTGCTGAGAGACGAGGATGTTCTTGAGCATGAAACACAACAGTTAGCAGTCATGTGCATAAAGTATAAATACTTTGGTCTTTATAAATCCCCAGGACTTGATTCAGTACCCGAGAACTCTTTGGGAAATGAGGGAAGAGATTGCTGGGCCCCTTCCTGAAATATTTGTATCATGGATAATCACAGGTGAGTTGCTGAAAGCCTGGAGGTTGGCAAATGTGCCACTGTTTCAGATGGTAAGGAAAAGCCAACAAACTGTAGACCGGTGAGTCTGATATCAATGGTGGGCAAGTTGTTGGAGGGAATCCTGAAGGACAGGATTTACATGCATTTGGAAAACTTCAGATAGATCAGGGATAGCCAACATGGTTTTGTGCATGGGAAATTGTGCATCACTACTTGATTGAGCTTTTTGAAGAAGTAGCACAGAGGATTTATGAGGGCAGAGTGGTGGACGTGATCTACATAGACTTCAGTAAGGTATTTGACAAGGTTCCTTGTGGTAGACTAGTTAGCAAGGTAGATCTCATGGAATACAGGGAGAACTAATTATTTGGATACAGAATTGGCTCAAAGATATAAGACAGAGGGTGGTGGTGGAGGGTTGCTTTTCAGACTGGAGACCTACCACAAGGAACGGTGCTGGGTTCACTGCTTTTTGTCATTTTATATAAATGATTTTGATGTGAACAAAGGAGGTATGGTTAGTAAGTTTGCAGATGACACCATTGGAGGTGTAGTGGACAGTGAAGAAGGTTACCTCAGATTATAACAGGATCTTGATCACTGGGCCAGTGGGCCGAGAAGTGGCAGATGGAGTTTAATTTAGATAAATGTGAGATACTGCGTTTTGGAAAGGCAAATCAGGACTTTTACACTTAATGGTAAGATCCTGGGGAGTGTTGTTGAACAAAAAGGCCTTGAAGTGCAGGTTTATAGTTTCATGAAAGTGGAGTCTAAGTTAGACAGGATAATGAAGAAGGCATTTGGCACGCTTGCCTTCATTGTTCAGTGCATGGAGTATAGGAATTGGGAGTTCATGTTGCAGCTGTTCAGAACATTGGTTAGGCAACTATTAGAATACTGCATGTAATTCTGGTCTCCCTGTTTTGGGAAGTGTTATGAAACATGAAAGGATTCAGAAGAAATTTACAAGGATGTTGCTAGGGTTGGACGGTTTGAGCTTGAGGGAAAGGTTGAATAGGCTTTCATCAGAGTGGATAGCAAGAAGGTTTTTTTCCCCAGAGTGGGGGACATGAATTCAAGGTGATAGGGGAAATGTTTAAGGGAGATATGCATAGAACATCCTATGTGCAGAGGGTGGTAGGTGCCTGGGATGTGTTGCCAGTGGAGATGGTAGAGGTAGGCACGATAGCGTCATTAAGATGCATCTAGACAGATCTATGAATTAACAGGATACAGACCCTTAGAAAATAGGTGACAGGTTTAGAAAGAGGATCTGGATCGGAGCAGGCTTGCAAGGCCAAACGGTCTGTTCCTATGCTGTAATTTTCTCTGTTCTTATCAATGTATCCATTTCTACCAGCTTAGTATTATATAGGACAGAAGTGTTTGTCTTAATCTTGTTTGAGAGTAGTACAACAGTAACTGCAATTTTTTTTAAGGTAATGTTTTCAACAGTAAATTTTGCCTGATCATATCAAATCTTACAACAATCAAGCGTTACTTCTGCACTGTGGAGCGAAACCTTCAAACAATCCCAGAATTCAGTGAGCAAAGTTCACAAATATTTCATTTCTTTGATTAAGTTTTTGAAAAGGTGAGATAAAAATGTGGTGATTATAAATTAAATGATGACTCCTCACAGCAATGACTTCTAGCCGGCAGAGGAACTAGAAAGAGAAAATTTGATGATTTTCTGCCATAATGGGCATGATTTAGAATACTGGCATTTTCCATTCCATTGAGTGGAGTGAGCATTGGCAAGAAAGTAGGGAAGGTATGGCAAAAATGAAAAATATTGTAATTTCAAGAAAAAGAGTCTGATTTTCCCCTGAAGGTTTGATGAGCAGTCACTACCCTATTTTTATGTGTTGCATCTTATTAGCCCAACTCACATCAACTTCATGCAGCTTCTGATTCTCCTCTCCTCACCCAGGAAGCTAGATGAAAATCAGAGCATCTAGCTCCGATTCACTTAGTCATTCACCTAAGTTTGCATCAGCAAACCACCAGCCTCCCTGCATCATCATGGCTGCTTTCCTCAGTAACCTAGGATAGATCCCATCTGGACCTGGGGACTTGTCCACCTTAATGCCTTTTCAAATACCCAACACTTTCTCCGTTCTTACGCCGATGTAACCGAGAGTAATCAAACATCCATCCCTAACCTCAACATCTGTCATGTCCCCCTCCTCTGTGAATACCAATGCAAAGTACTCATTACAAAGTACCCATTTTCTGACTCCACAGATAACTTTCCTCCTTTGTCCTCAAGTGGGCCATCCCTTTGTCTAGTTACCCTCTTGCTCCTTACATACAAAAACGACTTGGGATTTTCTTTAACCCTGTTTGCTAAAGATATATCATGACCCCTTTTAGCCCTCTTAATACTTCGTTTCAGATTGGTCCTACTTTGCCAATATTCTAGCAAAGCTTCGTCTGTTTTCAGTTGCCTAGACTTTATGAATGCTTCCTTTTTCCTTCTTAGCTAGTCTCACAATTTCACCTGTCATCCATGGTTCCCTCATCTTGCCATTTCTATCTCTTATTTGCACAGGGATATGTCTGTCCTGCACTCTAATCACCCTCTTTTTAAAAGTCTCCCACATATCAAATTTGGATTTACCTTCAAACATCTGCTCCCAATCCACATTCCCCAGCTCCTGCCGAATTTTGGTACAGTTGGCCTTCCCCTAATTTAATGCTCTTAGCAATCTTCCTTTAGGACCACTCTCGACTTTGTCCATGAGTATTCTAAAACTTACGAGATTGTGATCACTATTCCAAAAGTAAGGCCCTACCGAAACTTCAACCGCCTGGATGGCTCATTCCCCAACACCAGGTCCAGTATGGCCCTCTCCCGAGTTGGACTATTTACATGCTGCTCTATAAAACCCTCCTGGACACTCCTTACAAATTCTGCTCCATCTAGACCTCTAACACTAAGTGAATCCCAGTCAATGTTGGGAAAATTTAAATCTCCTATCACCACCACTCTGTTGCTCCTACATCTTTCCGTAATCTGTTTACATATTTGTACCTCCATCTCACGCTTACTATGGGGAGGCCCATAGTACAGCCCCACCATTGTTACTGCACCCTTCCTATTTCTTAGCCCTGCCCATATTGCCTCACTGTTCGAGTCTTCCATAGCACCCTCCTTCAGCACAGTTGTGATATCCTCTCTGACCAATAATGCAACTCCTCCACCTCTTTTACCTCCCTCTCTCTATCCCACCTGAAGTATCTGTATCCTGAGATATATAGTTGCTGAATATGCCCTTCCTTCAACCAAGTCTCAGTAATAACAATAATATCATACTCCCAGGTACTAATCCAAGCCCTAGGTTCATCTGTCTTACCTGCTACACTTCTCGCATTAAAACAAATGCACCTCAGACCACCTGTCCCTTTGCATTCATCTTCTGCTCCCTGCCTGCTCTTCCCCACACTGACTTCATTATCTAGTTCCTTATAGCTTTAGGTATTACCTCCTTACTGTGCACTAACCTCCTCATTTGGTTCCCATCCACCTGCCACATTAGTTTAAACCCTTCCCAACAGTGTTACCAAAAGCACCCCCTGGGACATTGGTTCCAGTCTGACCCAGGTGTAGGCCGTCCAATTTGTAATAGCCCCACCTCCCCAAGAACCGGTCCTGATGTCCCAAACATTTGAACCCCTCCCTCCTGCACAAGAAGTAAGCCTTGCAAGTATTTCTGGTGATGTTGAACTGTTCCCATAATGCACCAAACCCTTGGGCTGCTGGAGTAAGCGATCACAAGAAATGTATCTGTTACTCATTTACCATATGGTGATGCTCATGATGTGAAGTTAGTGTTTGATGTGGAATTAATATTACATATCAAGGATTCCAAATGGATGCAGATTAGCTGTAACCGCAGTTCTAGTTTTAAAACCTAGCGGAAATGCCAGTCATATAGGGACAAAAGATCAAATTAAACTACATTTACAGGTTTCACATTAGAGATAAACACAGAAAATTGGAGCAGGATACTGCCATTCAGTGCAGGTTCTTGGGTGTAATAATTTAGAACATTAGCAAATAAAACTTTCAAATATAATAATCATTCCTGTCTCCTGCCACCCCAGTCATGAACATTTCCCTTTCTCACTTTTTCCCATCCCTAGCTAATTCTTTTTTTCTCTTAGCTCATTGGCTTAACAATTGTTAAATTTTTCCAGTTCTGCTGAAAATTAATTGAACTGAAACATTTGGCTGTGTAATACCCAGTAAGGAGTTAATTACTTTGCCAGAGACTGCTGTTCACATTCCTGAAGGACAATGAGCTCTCTGGAAACAAACTGGAAGATGTGGTATTTCCTGCAGTATTGTACTGTAACAACACCACAACAGAGCTGGAAATGTGTTGCTGGAAAAGCGCAGCAGGTCAGGCAGCATCCAGGAAACAGGAGAATCGACGTTTCGGGCATAAGCCCTTCTTCAGGAATGTTACATGACATCACTGGCAAGTGTGTGCAAAGTGTATCTGTTGATTCAAGTCAACAGCTGATTTAGTTGGCCTGAGAGGGGTCCCATCCTCCAGTTGCAGAGCCAGTGGGGAAACACCAAAGGTATTAACAGTCCATGACCATTGTTCAACTTCTTCTGGGATTCAGGATGTTCGGACTTATGCCCGAAACGTCGATTCTCCTGTTTCCTGGATGCTGCCTGACCTGCTGCGCTTTTCCAGCAACACATTTCCAGCTCTGATCTCCAGCATCTGCAGACCTCACTTTCTCCTCAACACCACAACAGAACCTATTAGATTTGGAGCCGGATATGGGGGTGGACCATTCATGTTGTGTAGGTAGGACCAGAAATAAAAGGCACTAACTAAAGGCCATTCTGCAGGATGGGCCGAGGAAATAAATTAATTAACAGTACAAAATGACTAATGAAGGAATTTTCAATGGCTGGGAAGAAATGAGTATGAAAGAAGGTTTATGACTGTTCATGGCAGGAGAACCCACAGAGAGAGACGCGGACCAACTCTCCAGAAGATATCCCAAGTTGAGACTTCATGTGGAATGTTCTTGAAGGTTTGATGAGCAGCAACTATCTTATTTCCATGTGAGTTGGATCAATCAGATGCAATACATCAACTCTATGCATCAACCTGAGGACTGACAGGTAATATAGACACACATGAGAATAGCTTAGTTTATGTAACTACAGTATTGCATCAGTAGTTGCTTCTTGTGCAATGAAACAATGGGATTGTTCAAACAGAAATTTGTGTCTCTGGGTTGTTACATGACATCACTGGCAAGTGTGTGCAAAGTGTATCTGTTGATTCAAGTCAACAGCTGATTTAGTTGGCCTGAGAGGGGTCCCATCCTCCAGTTGCAGAGCCAGTGGTGAAACGCCAAAGGTATTAACAGTCCATGACCATTGTTCAACTTCTTCTGGGATTCAGGATGTTAGGTGCACAAATCATGCCTACTGAAAACTGCTGGCCAATCAAAGACTAGCAACTCCACGTTGTGGTCACTCCCAAGGATGGACAGTTGTCAGCAATGCACCACCAGAAGTCTGGAATTGTGGATGGACCCCAGGCAAAAGGTTAGTGATCATAATCTTTCTTTTACCCTTTATACTACTGAAGAGTTCTATCAGTGCACTGTGATCCATGAGAAATCGATGACAGCAGTTTTATGATATCTCTCCCTTTAATTTTTCTTTCTTGTGAGGCAGAACCTGACTATTAGTTAGTGAACAGCTAGGAATCATATCTTGGCACTGCAATGTACTGCATCATGCATGTTGAGTACGATGTGTTCCATTAGCTATAAAAATAGAAAATGCAGCATCAGTGGAGAGAGGAACGAATGCACGTTTCAGGTCAAGGACTTCTCTTCAGAGCTAAGTTACAGGTCTGAAGAAATGTGATAGATCTGTAACTGTTTCTTTCTCTCAAATTCTGCTGAGTATTTTTAGAATTTTCTGTTCTTCATTCAAATTTCCAGCAACTGTTGGTCTATAGGCAGTGCTGTAGAGCAAATTTATGAATAATCTTTCCCAATTGCACGTATAACTTGTATGTAAAAATAAGTTGTGTTCATCAATTGATTGTGAGCAACATTTCTGACAACTTACTCATTAGGAAAATCCCCACTATTGCTTGTAGAAAGATGGATTTGTAGTTACATAGGATTTTTTGCATCAGGATGTCATAATGCATTTTGTAGCCAATTAAGTACTTTCCAGATGTAATCAGTTGTAACAATAGGAAATGAGGCAGCTAATATGTGCCAAACAAGTTCTTTCAAATAATCTAGATAATGTGTGTTTGTTTAGGACAATTGTTGCTTAGAATACACACATTCCATGCTCTTATTCAAATGGTGTCTTCTGATCTTCTCTGCCTTCCTAAATAGGGCTGACAATTTTTTATTCACATTCTATCCACAAGTGCTGGACGAACAACAGTTTATCATTATGTAGCACTTTAACTGTAGTAAAATACTCTGCTGTGCTTCACAGAAATATTATAAAGCATAATTTGACATTGAGCAACAGAAAGCAATTACATGTCAAATGATCGTAGAGAGAGGTTCTAAGGATCATCTCAAAGAGGAAAATGTGGTAGAGAATTGGGGAGTCTAAATAGGAATTTCAAAGCTAGAGACCCAGCCACTTGAAGACTCGGCCATAATAGAGGAGTATTTAAAATGTAGATTGTTCTGAAGGCCAGCATTAGATGATTGAAAAGTTTCTCAGAAGTTGTTGCAATGGAGGATATTAAGACGCTATACAGAAATTCGAAAACAGGAAAGAGAATTTTAAAATCAAGATAGGAAGCTAATGTAGGTTAATGAACAAATGAGGTTAGGTTAAAAGGACTTAATGCTGATTGTTACAAGCAACAGAGTTTTCAATGGCATCAAGGAGAGTAAAATGTAGGAGTTCATGCCAGTCAAGTTTATAGACAACAAAGGCAATTATTTAAGCATCAGATGAACTAAAGCAGGGGTAGAGTTGGATGAGGTTGTGCTCTTAGTGAGGGTACTGCTATGTGGCCAGAGAGAACGTGGGAACAAATATGACTGTACAGTTGTACACGTCTGGTTCAGCCCCAGCTGCCAGGAAGAGGAATGGAGTTGATCACTAGGAAAAAGTTTTTGTAGTGGAGACCAAAGACTTCAGCATTGGTCTTCGTAAAATTTAATTGGTCAAGACTTGCAAATATCTGATTCTAGATATTGGACAAGCATTCTGATCAATTGGTGTAGGTGAAGGAGTCCAGAGAGATGGCAGTAAATCAAGCAATATGGTGCTTCTCAGCATACCTGTGAAAACTGATGCCTTGTTTTCAGGTCATATCATCAAGAAGTAGCGTGTAGATGAAAAACAGAAGAAATTGGGGATTGAGACCACTTGGGGACACCAGAAGGAATAATTAATATGTGAGAAAATAAACTATTCCAAGTGGTACCCTACCAATGACTAGATGGATAGGAGTGAAACTAAGTAAGTGTGATCCTACCTAACTTGACAACAGTAGACAATTGTAGGAAATGGCTAATGTGGTCAACTGTACCAAAAGCAGTAGGCAGATTGAGATGGACAAAGATGGATAGCTTGCTTTTGTTATAGTCACAGAGAATGTCATTTCTCACTAAAAAGAATGGTTGATAAAAGACTTTGATAACATAAGTGAGATTGGAGAGAAAAAATGTTTATTTTATCAAAGCAATTTAAGTCCGGTATTTTAATTAAGATTACAGTTGCTTGACTAATTGAAAATGATTTACATTACTTTATGCTGTATAAAGGTGTGTGATAAATTGGACATCTGTTATACATCTTTATTATTTTTGTTACTATTTTTGTCAATGGGAATGAAAACTTGGAGAGATGTACGACAGGTGGCTGTTCTGATTTTTTTAAACTACCATCACAATGTCAAATTATTGCAAAATATTTTCAACAACTTAACATTTTAATAAATGATTAACATTTTAGCTCTTAATGTATGGTCAAAGCCCACATCTGCAGAATTAGCTAATCAAGAATAGTTCATGAACTGTGCCAAAATTGACTCATATCATGGATAGAGCTGAGAAGGAGACTATTTGTCCCATTGTGCCAGTGTGGCTTGTTTGAATGAGCCACCCTGTTCATCTGATTCCTCTTCACTTTCCTTACAATCCTATATTTTACTTCCCTTCAAGTATTGCCATAAGTTCCTTTTGGAAGTTATTCATGAATCTGCTTCCACCACTCATTCGGGTAGTAGACTCCAGATCCTAACGACTGAAAAAAAAGGCAATTACTTTAAATCCATTTCTCTCATGATTGACTCATCTATTATGAGAAAGTTTCTCTCAAAATCCTTTATGATTGTTACTTTCAGTAAATCTCTCCATAATTTTCTATTTGAAGGAGAATGAATGAACTGCCTTTAGCCTCCATGTAACTGAAGTCCTCTAATCCTTGGCATGTTTTCTAAGGACTTGACATTCTCTTGACAATGTGATGACCAGAACAGACACAACATTAAATCTCTTTTTTTAATTTAACTTGTGGAATGTGGTACTGCTGACTGGTTCAGTATTTATAGTCCATCCCTAGTTGCCTTGAGAAGGTGATGAGTTACCATCTTAAACTGCTGAAGTCCCTGTGCTATAGGTAGATTCACGATGCTGTTAAGGAGGAAATTTCAAGATTTTGTCCCAATAACATGAAGGAGCAATAATATATTTCCAAGACCAGATGACAAATATCATAGAGGAGAAAGTGCAGCAGGTGGTGGTCACATGTACCTTCTAGGTGGTACTGGTCATGGGTTTGGAAGGTGCTGTCTAAGATCTTTGGGTGAATCTATGCATCTTTGTAGATGGTATACATTGCTGGAGTAAGTAATGTTTATCGTTCTGGTGCTAAACAAGTCATAGAGTCATAGAGATATACAGCACCGAAGCAGACCCTTCGGTCCAACTCGCCCATGCCGACCAGATATCCCAACCCAATCTAGTCCCACCTGCCAGCACACGGGCCATATCCCTCCAAACCCTTCCTATTCATATACCCATCCAGATGTCTTTTAAATATTGCAATTGTACTAGCCTCTGGCAGCTCATTCCATACACGCACCACTCTCTGTGTGAAAACGTTGCCCCTTAGGTCTCTTTTATATCTTTCTCCTCTCACTCTAAACCTATGCCCTCTAGTCCTGGACTCAGGGGAAAAAAACTTTGTCTATTTATCCTATCCATGCCCCTCATGATTTTATAAACCTCTAAGGTCACCATTCTGCCGCCGACGCTCCAGGGAAAACAGTCCTGGTCTATTCAACCTCTCCCTATAGCTCAAATCCTCCAACCCTAGCAACATCCTCATAAATCTTTCCTGAACCCTTTCAAGTTTCACAACACCTTTCCGATAGGAAGGAGACCAGAATTGCACACAATATTCCAACAGTGGCCTAACCAATGTTCTGTACAGCCGCAATATTACCTCCTAACTCCTGTACTCAATACTCTGACCAATAAAGAAAAGCATACCAAACACCTTCTTCACTGCCCTATCTACTTGTGACTTTACTTTCAAAGAACTATGAACCTGCACTCCAAGGTCTCGTTATTCAGCGACACTCCCAGGGACTTCACCATTATAACTGTGAAGATTTGCTTTCCCAAAATGCAGCACCTCACATTTATCTAAATTAAACTCCATCTGCCACTTCTCAGCCCATTGCCCCATCTCATCAAGATCCCATTGTAATCTGAGGTAACCTTCCTCGTTGTCCATTATTTCTCCAATTTTGGTGTCATCTGCAAACTTACCAACTACTGTATACCTCCTATGCTCGCATCCATATCATTTGTATAAATGACGAAAAGTAGAGGACCCAGCACCGATCCTTGTGGCACTCCACTGCTCACAGGCCTCTAGTCTGAAAAACAACCCTCCACCACCCTCTGGACGCCTGTTATCTCATTTCTGAAGGCTTTCCATTTTCCAGCCATCTCTTTACCAGCAAACATCTGCGCCCAATCAGCTTTTGAAAGTTCTTGCCAAAACCGTCAAAATTGGCCTTTCTCCAATATAGAACTTAAATTTTTAGATCTGGTCTATCCTTTTCCACCGCTATTTTAAAATTAAAAGAATTATGGTCGCTGGCCCCCAATTGCTCCAACACTGACACCTCAGTCACCCGCCCTGCCTTATTTCCCAAGAGTAGGTCAAGATTTGCACCTTCTCTAGTAGGTACATCCACATACTGAATCAGAAAATTGTCTTGTACACCCTTAGGAAATTCCTCTCCATCTAAACCTTTAACACAATGGCAGCTCCAGTCTACGTTTGGAAAGTTGAAATCCCCTACCATAACCGCCCTATTATTCTTACAGATAACTGAGATCTCCTTACAAATTTGTTTCTTAATTTCCCTCTGACTATTAGGGGGTCTATAATATAATCCCAATAAGGTAATCATCCCTTTCTAATTCCTCAGTTCCACCCAAATAACTTCCCTGGATATATTTCCAGGAATATGCTCCCTCAGCGCAGCTGTAATGCTATCCCTTATCAAAAGCACCACTCCCCCTCCTCTCTTGCCTCCCTTTCTATCTTTCCTGTAGCATTTGTATCCTGGACCATTAAGCTGCCAGTCCTTCCCATCCCTGAGCCATGTTTCTTTAATTGCTATAATATCCAAGTCCCATGTTCCTAACCATGCCCGAGTTCATCTGCTTTCCCTGTTCTGCCTCTTGCATTGAAATAAATGCAGTTTAATTTATCAGTCCTACCTTGTTCTCTGCTTTGTCCCTGCCTGCCCTGACTATTTGAATCGCCTTTGTTCTCAACTGTACCAGTCTCAGATTGATCTTTCTTTACTATCTCGCTGGGTTTCAATATCCCTGCCAGTATATTAGTCACCTTCCAATTTAGGTGCAATCTGTCCTTGGTTCCAGTTTGGAACAGTGAGCTCACTGCTGCCAGTGGACTCCACTCTCAACTTTGTCACTTTATTAATAAAGGTAAATTTTAAACTTATTAATAAGTAATGCTGTTGCTGCCCGAGAGCTGTAAAGACTCCTCTGATTATTATGTCCCCTCCACTCTAGCTGGACAGCATCCAGTGTCTGGCGAATCCTGATCCCCACACACCCCCACTCTGACAGTCTCACTCCAGCAACAGAACAGTCAAAATAAGAACAGCAAGAGAAGGCCACTCTGCCCCTTAAGCATCTTCCATCATTCAACAAGATCACAGCTGATCTGCATACTCCACATAAGGTTTATAGAAACAGTCAGTCCCTTTTACCTGAAAGATCATTTGTCATTTATCGTTTTGTCCTGGATGATGATAAACTTCTTAAGCATTCCTCCAGACAAGTGGGAGTATTCTATCACACTCTTGACCTGTGCCTTGTAGATGGGATACAGGATTTGGAGAGTCAGGAGATGAGTTACTTGCTGCAGTATTCCAAACCACTGACCTCCTGTTTGTAGCCAGAGTCCGGTTTTGTTTTTGGTCAATGATAATCCTAAGAATTTTAATTGTAGGAGATTCAGTAATGGTTATGCCATTGAATGCCAAGGGTTGGTTGTTAAATTGCTCTTTGTTGGAGATAGTCAATTCTTTATCATTTGTGTGATGCAAATGTTACATGTCAGCCTGAGCCTGGATAATATCCAGGTCTTGCTGCATTTGGACATGGACTGCTGCAGTGTCTAACAAGTCGCTGATGTCCCCAGTTCTGACCTTAAGATGAATGGAAAGTATTGATGAAGCAGCTGAAGCTGGTAGAGTTAGGACACTACCTGAGGAACCTCCTGGAGCTGAGATGACTACTCTCCAACCACCTAACAATATGCCAGGTATAACTCCAATCAACAGAGTTTTCACTCTGATTCCTATTGACTTCAGATTTGCTAGGGCATTAGTGAACAGCTAATTGCTGAGTAAATCTGCTTGAAAGCACTATTGATGATACCGTCCATCACCTTGACTGATGGTCTGCAGTCAGGCAAGTGATTTCTAACGATTTGGTGTAGCTTCCATTCTTAAATTTTCTGTGCCTGTTAATAGAGCCAAGGATTCTGTATGTTTTTTGACAATGTTCTCAACTTGTTCAGCCACCTTCAAACATTTGTGTGCATGTAACTCTAGGTTTCTCTATGTTCCTGGAATATGTTTAAAACTTGTACTGTTTAGCTTATATTGCCTCTTCTTGTTCATTCCAATATAGTGGATCACTTCACACTTCTCTGCTATAAACAGTATCTTGTATGCATCTGCACATTCCATCGGTCTTTTTGCATCTTCCTGAAGTCTGTTACTATCCTTTTTGACTGTTTCCAAGTTCTGTGCCACCTGCAAACTTTGTCACTATGCTCAATAGTCATTAATCATTAATCTACGTCAATATGTTAAGCATTCATTTACCAAACATGTCAGCAATAAATTCCAGTTTGAAACTAATAAAATATTTAAATTATGAGATTTTTACATTAACCCATAGCCGCTATCTTTTAGTTGGGAAAGATGTGTATAACTGTACCTGATTTGATACACATTTTAAGTATGCAAGGTTTGTGAAGGTTTGTAGCTCAGGTTGAGGTTTAGGGTGTAGGTTTGCTCGCTGAGCTGTCGGTTTGATATCCAGATGTTTCATTACCTGGCTAGGTAACATCACTAGTGGTGACCTCGAAGTGAAGCGAAACTGTTGTCTCCTGCTTTCTATTTATATGTTTGCCCTGAATGGGGTTCCTGGGGTTTGTGGTGATGTCAGTTCCTGTTCATTTTCTGAGGGGTTGATAGATCTAGATACCATCTATGTGTTTGTTTATGGCGTTGTGGTTGGAGCGCCAGGCCTCTAGGAATTCTCTGGCATGTCTTTGCTTAGCCTGTCCCAGGATAGATGTGTTATGCCAGTCGAATTGGTGGTTTCTTTCATCCGTGTGTAGGGCTACGAGGGAGAGAGGGT
>NC_057721.1:12253228-12293065 GCF_004010195.1 Chiloscyllium plagiosum
GGTCGTGTCTTTTTGTGGCTAGCTGGTGTTCATGTATCCTGGTGGCTAACTTTCTTCCTGTTAACTACACCAGCAACCATCCCAACACACACAAACAAAGCTGTATCAGAACACTATTCCAAAGAGCCACCACACACTGAAGCACAGACCAAACACAGCCAGAAACCCTAACCACCTTACCATACATCAACGAAGTCTCGGAAATGATAGCCAGACTACTAAGACCTCTCGGAATCCTGATAGCACAAAAACCCACCAACACTCTCAAAGAAAAGGTAACAAACTTAAAAGATTCAGTACAACCCATGGACAAAACCAACGTCGTCTACAAAATTCCATGCAAGGACTGCCACAAACACTACATGGGACAAACAGGAAGAAAGTTAGCAACCAGGATACACGAACACCAGCTAGCCACAAAAAGACACGACTCTCTCTCCCTCGTAGTCCTACCCACGAATGAAAGAAACCACCAATTTGACTGGGACAACACATCTATCCTGGGACAGGCTAAGCAAAGACATGCCAGAGAATTCCTAGAGGCCTGGCACTCCAACCACAACGCCATAAACAAACACATAGATGGTATCTAGATCTATCAACCCCTCAGAAAACAAACAGGAAATGACATCACCACAAACCCCAGGAACCCCATCCAGGACAAACATATAAATAGAAAGCAGGAGACAACAGCTTCACTTCACTTGGAGGTCGCCACTGATGATGTTACCTAGCCAGGTAATGAAATGTCTGGATATCAAACCTACACCCTAAACATTTTAAGTATCTCTGTTTGAAAAACAAAACTAAAATAATCAATTAATATGCATGTAAAGATCAGACCACAAGCATTTCCCTTTATCCCCTCCTAACAGTTTCCCTTATACCGAATAATATTCTTCCAACATACAAGGTATCTCATTCTTCTGACGCATCTGATTTTTGCTGAGGTACAGTATACAAGTTGTGGTGATTTTCCAGTACATTGTCCATGTGGTGAGTCTAGACAGCAAATTATTTAATTGAAATCAAAACCAAGCCATTTCCTGAACACTCCACAGTTGACATGATCGAGATCAGCTCACTCCGTACAAAGGGTGAAACCTGGGACTTCTGGTGTGTATGACTTGGTCTTGTACTAAGAGGTAAAGTTATCCACAAAGCTGCAAATGTTTAGCCACAACAATGCATCAGGTTGGCTGCTAGAACACTCGGACCATCCATTGTATGCA
The DNA here is from genome assembly GCF_004010195.1 of Chiloscyllium plagiosum. Classification (NCBI taxonomy): domain Eukaryota; kingdom Metazoa; phylum Chordata; class Chondrichthyes; order Orectolobiformes; family Hemiscylliidae; genus Chiloscyllium; species Chiloscyllium plagiosum. The sequence goes on from NC_057721.1 coordinate 12,254,461, forward strand.
TGACTGGTGATATTTTATGTGTTATCATATAATGCAAATTAATCTTTATGGTACAAGCTCATGATATCATTGCTGTATTGTCGGATGTGACCTGAAGGTCCCAGATTCTATCTTAACTGGGCCTACGGAAGCATTTGTAACTGAATAGCCAGACACTGACATTTCTGTAACTGTAACATATGTATATATCAGGAGCTGTATTGAAAGTCTGTTAAATCTTTTACTATCATTTACCCATTTTGATTTCTTATGTTACAGGAGCTAACATGAGCATTGCTTCATCAGGCTCAAATATCTTGTGGGAGGCATTACCCAATCATGGTGACAGATCAAGGAAGGAAGAAGTGGCTGTTTTTAGAAGTCTAAGATCTTGGTGATAGACGCTTAGAAACCTCATTTAGACCAGCAAGACAGCAGTTCTGGACTTTTGAAAAGTTTTATAGTATAAATGTCTATGTATAGTTCTGAAAATTTCAACAGCTGTAAGCCTTCTGTATAAAATATAAGTTCTGCAAAACTAGAAGCTTTGTCTCTCTTTTAAAAAATAATAAATGACCAGTCAGCCTGATTTCTGATTTACAGGTTCAAAATTATTAGTCTAATGATTTGGTACACATTTGAATGTCTGTTTCAAAACCAAAACAATCTCTTAATGTGCTATGGAGCGTCCAAAATATATTTCCCCTCCTGACGGCTTCCCTGCTGCAGTATCTGTAATGCATCATACTTAGTTGTGACCAACCACAGATACTATCAAAGACTATCAAGTGTTTCTTCACATCTGCAAAGCATCTGGCATCAAAGGCCATTAAGCATGCAGGTGCAGAAAATATGGTTCCAAAGGCCAAACCAGACCCCAAAACTGAACTCAGGTTGCAACAAGATGGTACAACACCAAAGCATTTCCCATAGGGCATGACTTAAGAATGTGAACAAAAACAAACACATCTGTGAGTTGAGTGAAAGGTAAATTTCAGAAGATGACCAAGCTTTCCATGTCATTGTACATATGGATAAATGTTGATGATATAAAGTGATCAGAAACTCTTACAACCATTAACATGATAAGTCCTGAGAAAGCTGGTTGAAGCACCCTTTAAGTTAAAATTGACAGGTGAGATACTCAACATATTACCACCACTCATCCTAGAAGAAATGTACTCAGCAAGTGGCATACAATGGTACAATCTATGAGATACCAATGACTGTGTAACATTCATCAATTCTGTGTGTTGGCAGAGCATCATTCTGTGACATTTTTGCCACCTACAGTCAGACCCACCACCAAAAATATATTTCCCTCCCTACCTCATCTGCATTCCATAGGGATCGTTCCCTCCATGACTCACTCCCCACCAAACCACTCTCCACACCTGGCACCTTCCCCTGCCACCACGGGAGTTGTAAACCCCGTACCCACACCTCCCCTTCACCTCTGTCTAAGGCCCCAAAGAATCATTCCACATCTGGCAGAGATTTACTTACACATCCTCAAACCTCATTTCCTTCATCCATTGCTCTCCATGTGATCTCATCTACATCAGAGAGACTGAGTGCAAATACGTGGAACTGTTCAGGGAACATCTCTGGTCTGTACGCACCAACTAACCTCACCTTCCTTAGTGATCCATTTCAACTCCCTCTCCTACACCCCCCCGCCCCGCCATGACATGTCCATTCTGGGCCTCCACTGCCTAAACAAGGCCACCCACAAACTGGAGGAGAAATACCTCATCTTCCACCTTTGGAGCCTACAACCACATGGCTTCAACATCGAATTTGCTAGTTTCTAACTTTCTCCTCTCCCCACCCCATCACAGATCCAACCCTCTGCCTCAGCAACGCTCTTTTGACCTGACCAATCTGTCCAACTTCCTTCCCACCAATCCACTCCACACTTCCCACCAACCTATCACAATCACCTATCTTTGCCCACCCCTTGTCAACCCAACTACCTTTTCCCCTAGCCCATCCATTTCCCCCTTTATTTCTCTCAGATGTTGCTTAAGACGCCCTGCATTTTCTAGTACCACACTTTTATCAACTCAGACATACCAAATGTACAACCTCAGCAACAAAGGAACATCCACTCCTTGGACTAAAGTTGCAACAAACACATTGGTAGTGCATGGGGAAGATTACATCCTTCTGAACTTGCTTCTCCAAATTTACAGGTGTTCAATGACTTAACAACTCAAGTGCAACCATTATTGATGAGATGACCACTATTTTCAGTTTATTCAATGTATCACCCCAATAGAGTCTGGAAATGGGCCACAGTTTGTTCACAAACCATTTCAAGATGTGCTAAGTGGGGAGTGACCATATCACATTTTCACCCAATTTCATTCGTAGAGTCATACAGTATGGAACAGACCCATCAATTTAACCAATCCACGTTGAACATGTTTCCAAACTAAAGTAGTCTCACCTTCCTGCACTTGGTTCATATCCCTCCAAACCTTTCCTATTCATGAACCTATTCAAATGTCTTAAGTATGATTCGGAGATGCCAGTGTTGGACTGGGGTGTACAAAGTTAAAAATCACACAACACCAGGTTATAGTCCAACAGGTTTAATTGGAAGCACACTAGCTTTCGAAGCAACGCTCCTTCATCAGGTGATTGCACAATCACCTGATGAAGGAGCGTCGCTCCGAAAGCTAGTGTGCTTCCAATTAAACCTGTTAGACTCTAACCTGGTGTTGTGTGATTTTTAGTCTTTTAAATATTTTAACTTTACCTGCATCCACCACTTTCTCTGGCAGTTCATTCCACACACTAACCACTGTGTGTGTAAAAACATTACCCCTCATGTCCTTTTTAAGCCTTTATCCTCTCATCTTAAAATTATGCATCTAATTTTGAATTCCCCCACCCTGGGTAAAAGGCCCTTACCATTCCCATGTCCTTATAAACCACAATAAGGTCACCCCTCAAACTTCTGCACTCCACTGAAGGACGTCCAAGTCTTTTCAGTCTATGTTTGTATCTCAAGCTCTCTATTCTCGACAACATCCTGGTAAATCTTTTCTGAACCCTCTCCAGTTTAATAATATCCTTCTTATAATAGGGTGACCAGAACTGCACACAGTACTCCAGAAGAGGCCTCAGCAAAGTCGTGGACAATCTCAATGTGACATCCCATCTTCTATACACATATGTTTGAGCAATAAAGGCAAGTATGCTAACCACCTTCTTAATTCCTGATGAAGGGCTTTTGCCAGAAACATCGATTTTCCTGCTCCTCGGGTGCTACCTGACCTGCTTTTCCAGCACCACTCTAATCTTGACTCTATTCTCCAGCATCTGCAGTACCCACTTTCACCTTTTTAACCACTCTGTCTACCTATGATGTAAATTTCAAAGAATTATGAACCTGAACCCCCAGATCTCTCTGGTCTTCTTGTAGCCTACCATTAATTGTATAAGTGTTTTCCTTGTTTATGTTATCAAAATATAATTCCTTCAATTTATCCAAATTAAATTCCAATTATCACTCCTCCGCCCACTGACCCAATTCATCAAGACCGCTTTGTAATCTGAGAAAACCTTCTTCAATGTCCACTGTACCACCAATTTTGGTGTCACCTGCAAACTTACTAACTATGCTTGTATATTCTCATCCAATTCATTTGTATAAATAACAAATAAAAGTGGACCTAGTATCGATCCCTGTGGAACACTGCTGATTACAGGCTTCCTGTCCAAAGAACAACTCTCCATCACTTAGATCTTCTACCATCAAACTAATTTTGTATCCAGTTGGCAAGCTCAATCTGAACCCCATGTGATCTAACTTTGCAATTAGTCTACCAAATGGAACCTTGCCAAAGACTTTACTAAAGTCCAAGTCAACAACAATTCAAATGGCCTAGTAGAACATAAGGCATATATGATCAAATCAATGATCATTAAGTGTGGAGTATCAAAACATACTTTTTGTTTTGTGTTTCTGCATTTTTGTGCTTCACCAATAGGGAAAGAAATACCATCACCAACACAAACTTATATTTGGAAGGCAAGTGTTAACAATCTGGCCCAACAACCATTTGACTAACCATTCAGAGACAGGGCATTCTTCAAAAAATAAAAGAAATATATGACCAGAAAGCAAGTAGAGAACTATTAACAGTATACGGAACAAACATTGTTAGAAATCCAATTACAAATACTTGGAAAGCAGGAAAGGTTTCTTGAATATACAACGATCCCAGATCATATAAAGCCATTGCTGATCATGGTGCTACATTATGAAGGAACAAAAGTCAGCTCAGATCAATGTATGACAGGCCAATCAAGGACAGAGAGGGAGGAAGAAAACTCTGATGGTGATGACAATTGTGCGGTGATGTTGAATGACAGCAATCAGCAGCAAGACAACCAAATTGTCAACCAAGAGCAACCTCTCCAAACGTCCAAACGGATGCATGATGACCAGATCAAGACACATTGTTAAAACTCCACAGAATTACATTGAAGTTTGATTTCTTAATCATGTTTTACTTGTTTGCATAATATCAACCTAACAGGATGTGTCTAGACATGATCATGGGTACTCATATGGGCCCTAGTTATGCCTGTCTCTGCATGGGGTACATGGAACATTCCTTGTTTCTGTCTTGTTCTGGCCCCCACTCACAATTCCTTTTCTGATATATCAATGATATCATTGGTGCTGCTTCCCTCTCTCATCTGGAATTGGAAAAGTTCATTGATTTTGCTTCCAATTTCAACACTGCCCTCACTTCACCTGGTCTATGTCTGACTTCTCCCTTCCCTTCCTCGACATCTCTGTTTCCATTTCTGAGGATAAATTGACCATTAATATCCACTATAAATCTACCGACTCTCACAGCTACCTGAATTATACATCCTCCCTCCCTGATCTCTTGTAAAGACTGCATTCCATTCTCCAAGTTTCTCAGTCTCTGTCACATATGTTCCGATGTGGCCAACTTTGACAAGGGAGCCTTAGAAAGATCCATCTTCTTCCTGAACCAAGCATTTCAGAGTACTTTGTTAACAGGGCCATCAACTGGGTTCAACCCATCTCCTTCACTTCCGCTCTCACCCCCTCTCTTCCCTCCAGCAGCAGCAATAAGGTTTCCCTTGTCCTTAGCTAGCATCTCACCAGCATCCACATCCAGAAGATCATCAGCCACCATTTATGCCACCTCCAGGCAAATATTCCCTTCCCCTCCCTTGTCTGCCTTCCGCAGGGGCTATTTCCTCTGGGACACCCTTGTTCACTCTTCTTTCACTCCCAACATCCCCCATAGCCCCATTGCATCTTCCCCTGCAATCGCCGAAGTGCTCCAATGAAGCTCAGTCCAAGTTGGAAGAACATCACCTCAATTTCTGCTTGGGGACCCTGTAGCCATCTGGACTCAACATAAAGTTCAATAATTTTAGGGCCTGAACTACCCCATGGTCATAACAATGTCAGAGCATGTGACCTGCAGGCATAGAGGTCTCAGACTCTGTCTTAATTGGAGACACTCGAAGATTACATACTGATGGAAGAGTATTTCTGTTTGTACACAAATGTTCAATATTAATCCAAAAGTGAAGCGCCTGGGATTTTATAATGTGTAGATATCAGGAACAGTAATAAACTTTTGTTTAATCATTCTGTACCACATTACCCATGTCAGATTCTTATGGGAGCTAACATAAGCATTGCAGCATCAGGAACAAATTCCCTGCAAGAGGCAATATCCTAATGGCAGATCAGATGACAGTTCTCCACCTATGATGAAACTTTGGAGGGCAGGGCAGGCCAGAGGTTCCAATCTGTTTTAACACTGCCTCGGTTGTATTAATGTAACCATAATATCACAATCATGCAAATCAGTGATATGCACAACCATTCTTTGCAACCCTTTTTACTGGATGGGGTCAAATATGGCTAATGGTTTGCATTCTAAGAGACCAAGCAGACTAATATAATTCTTGAAACTCTTGAATTATGATGTGCTTCAAGGTCTCAAGTAAGTCATCTGTAGAAACAATCATAGTTGCCATACAAGTTATGATCACTTTCTGATTATCTTCCAGATAGTTTGTTGCTGCAGAAATCTATTGCCTTCCATATTCTCCAGAGTGGTCTGGCAAACCTCTTGTATTGGGTTGCATGTGCGGCCTGTGTACTCTTCCAACTTATAATGATGTCTATTACAATAAAGGAAAACATCTCCACTGACCTTTCTTGAATCATTGATTATTTTAAAGCTAGACTTTTGGATCCCTGAATTTCTCAGTAGTGACAATCATTACTGCCCCTTCCATCACCTTGGGGACAGAAAAGTAGTTCCTTATCATCCCTTCCAGTTCCCCTGTTCCCCAGTACATGTATTACAACTATGATGCTCCCTCTTGACATGCTCCAGGTGGGTCTATTGGAATTGTTTTAATAAAAAAAATGTCATGATAGCATTGGTGAATGAAATGAGCAAATATTTTTGAGGTGCTAGTGAGCTTCTCAATAGTTCCCTCATCGTCTGAAAGCCCAGCACTTATAATGGACATATTAGCATTCATTTTAGAAGGATGCAGTATTATATATGATTCAGAATGACTCTACAATGATGGCTTGAACCCTGGATTTTATGGCTTGAACATTACAGTCTATCCATGAGTACCTCTGATTTACAATATTTCTGGATTCTTGCAGAGAGAGACTGACTACCCATTGGTTAGTCAAGAAGTACCAGGCAGGTAGCAGAAGCATTCCCTAATTACATTTCACTGCAACCAACACTTGAATACTGGTGAAAGTGATGGTTAGTTAAACCTTTTTTTTAACATTACTCAAGCTTTAGTTTATTATGCCACACAAATTACATGAGAGAAAAAAATGATGACTCACTGAAAAAGTTTTTTTTGCTTAAGGGAGTTCATTTATTTGTATTCACAATTGTGACATTAGTATGGGTATCAAGTCAAATTAAGTGCAGAAAAATGATTGTAAATTTAACAGGTTGACACAGAAAAAGTTATTTAAAAATTACTGTGTTGTTATTCTAAAGTCTTCACCAATATAATGTGTTAGATTACTCAAATATATTATTGTACTCGCCGGATGTAAATACTTCACCAATGTTCACCTCAAATAACTTATCAATTATTGGGCTCCTTTTTGACCTCCTTCATTGGGATCTTTTGTGAGCTCCTACCCCTTCCATTGAGATCCACTTCCTTACAGCAATAAAGATCATCAATGTATACAATCTCTTTTACCATTTTTCAGATTAAAAGGACTGAGGAAAGGTAATATGAAGAGAAAGGGTACCATTGTAAAAGGTATAACACAGGAGCAGAGGATGTTGGGGATATATTGCATAAATCATTGAAGGAGACAGGACAGATTGAGACAGTTAATAAAACATCCATGATCCCTAACTTTATAAATAGAGGTTTTGACTAAAAACGCAAGCAAGTTATAATGACCTGTATAAAACATACTGGCTGAGCCTTGATGAGTGCATGTGTGCTGTTCTGGACAGCACACTTTCTGAGAGTGCAAAAAAGATTCACATTAAAGATTCCAGGGATAAAGAATTGTAGTGACAAGAATAGACTGGAGAAGCTGAGGCTGGCCTCCTTAAAAGTGCAAAGTTGAAAAGAAATATGTTATGGGTATTGAAAATCATGGAAAGTCTGATCAAAGTAAATTAGGAGCAACTGTTTCCAGAAGGATTGAGAACAAGAATTTACCAGATATCTAAAGTAATTGGCAAAAGAAACAGTGACATGAGGAAAAACTTTGAGCCAGGTTTTTTGAAGGCCAGATAGTCAGTTCTGTCATGTAAATGGGTGTCGTACATTTGGACTCTGCGGAATTTCTATTGTACCACGCTCTGAGGGAATTATTTGTAAAATTTAATATTCCACAGTGCAATTTCCTTATTCCTGCAAACCTTCAAAAGAAACTATTTCAGTTAGAGAATTTGAAAGGTTCTACTGCAATTAAACAGTTGCCCAGGAAAAGTTATGCAAATTAACAATCTACTCTAACTCTGTGTTACTGTTAAATGGACCCTTCATCTCATCACATAACCCCCAAACTGTACCTCACCAACCCTTTACTCCTACTGAACCCTCACTCCATGCCCCCCCTCCCCCCCCCCCCCCCCCCCCCCCCCCCCCCCCAGCCCCAGGACCAGCCAAACAGCTGCCACCAACCATAAGACATGACATTCCTGTGACACCCAACTCTTTCCCAGGATCTGACACTACTATTCTCCTCCTGAGACTTGTCAGACCCCACTTCCTCAGGACCCAACACCACCATTCCCTCCTCCCCAGGGTCCAGTCCCATCTTCTTCACCCCTGCTACCAGATGATGCCCCCTGTCTTGCAGGACCCACTACCTGGACACAACCCTCACCCCCTAGATGTGAAAATTTCTGGTCATGACCTGACACAAACCACTACCATCACCACCACATATTCAGAAACACACATATACACACACTTACCCCCCAATACGTTGGACCCAACATCACCCCACTCCCTTTGGATGCAAAACAACCTTCTCTCCTCTGAGTACCCAATGTGGTTCTGTCATCAGAACCTGCCCTTGGCTTGCCCTACCTCCACCCCAGCGCCAGAACCAATGCCTCTTCTCTCCCTGAGACCAACACCGGAACACTCCCACCTATCAGGTCCAACATCTTCCTCTTCCCCTGCCTACCATAGCCAACACACTCATCCCACCCCCACCCCTGACATCTGTGGACCCAAAACCTCCCCTTTCCCTCCTGGAGCCAGCAGCCCCCCTTCCTACCAAAAAATGATCCCCACCTTTACTGGGACATGCCAACCCCCTTGCTGCCATATCTCAAATGCTTTCCCTACTGCCAGAGCTGACATTCCTACCCCCACTTCTGCACCTGGCACCCCTCCAGTCTGAGACACAACACCCTCCATAAAACCCACAGAATCAAAAAACCCTCACCACACACACCTTTACGTGTCCATAGACACTCCATCACGTACTTGGCCTCCTTGCCACCTGACGCTTGTCAACCTACCCACTGGCACCCTAATTTCATGTTTACTTTACATAATTAGCCTTGCACAGGTACTATAAGGGTATATATCTGTGATACTCAGTATTCAAATCACAGAGTATAGCAGCTGCTGTGATGAGAAAGTTATCCTACACCATTAGATTAGATTAGATTACTTACAGCGTGGAAACAGGCCCTTCGGCCCAACAGGTCCACACCGACCCGCCGAAGTGCAACCCACCCAGACCCATTCCCCTACATTTACCCCTTCACCCACCACTAATTTAGCATGTCAATTCACCTAACCTGCACATTTTTGGATTGTGAGAGGAAACCGGAGCACCCGAAGGAAACCCACGCAGACATGGGGAGATTGTGCAAACTCCACACAGAGAGTCACCTGAGGCGGGAATTGAACCCGGGTCTCTGGCGCTGTGAGGCAACAGTGCTAACCACTGTGCCACTGTGCCGCCCACTAGGAACCTTTGACAAAGGGTCAGTTAGACTCAAAACGTTAGCTCTTTTCTCTCCTTACAGATGCTGCCAGACCTGCTGAGATTTTTCAGCATTTTCTCTTTTGGTACCATTAGGAACCTATCACATTTTAAGGTGTACTCTTCATTTCCACAGAAGCCTCAACTGGAATCCCCTGTAACAAAATAGGAGTTCTTTCTTAAGATAAAAAAGGAATAGAATGCCACTCCTTGTAAAATCCTGCCCCTCCTTTCTTCAGTAAATGGCTAACAGCTTTCTGAGTATCCCTACAATATGGAAACAGGCCCTTCAGCCCAACAAGTCCACACCAATCCTCTGAAGAGTAACCCACCCAGACACATTCCCCTATCCTATATTTGCCCTGACTAAGGCACCTAACCTACACATCCCTACGGGCAATTTAGCATGGCCAATTGACCTAACCTGCACATCTTTGACTGTGGGAGGAAACCAGAGCACCCGGAGACACGGGGAGAACATGCAAACCCCACACAAACAGTCGCCCGAGGCTGGAATCGAACCCAAGTCCCTAGCACTGTGAGCCACCTTGCCACCCACAATGTAATGTAAGTAGATTCAGCTAAGGCGTTGAAAGAGAATTAGATAGTTATCTGAAGAAAAAATACAGGAGTTCAGAGAAAGGCAAAACAGTGATCTTGGCAGAGACTGATAACTTGTTAAAAGATATTTGAATTTCTAGTGACTTGATGGATCAGACAACGGGATTTCATGTTTAAGATCTTTATAACAAACAAGCTAAAAGCAATATTGTCTAAATACTATTTAATAAGCAACTTATACACAAAACAACTGAAAATCTCGTATCACAGTTATGCTTTACTTTGTCCTATAACTCGACATTTTATTCTGCCAGTACAATTCCAAAACTGTTCACTACTTCTGCTGGTCTGCTTACATTTTCATTTCCCAGCTGGCTGCTTCTAATCACTGTATTGATTTTCTTGGCGAGTATTAAGACTGGAGCTTCCTCCTTCTACTCACAGCTGGGTGAATCAGCCTTGCTTAAATCCTGACAAAATTGGTTTCTTCAATATTAGTGCAAGAACTCCCATTCATAGTCTGCTTGGTATTTTCCCTGCTTTGAGCGTAGGACTGGCTGCCTTTATATATTTTCTCTCTCTATCTTTCAGATTCTTATAAACTGACCAGTCTCTGGGATTTAGGGATAATCTGGAAACAGTATCATAATGGCTTTCTGTTGACTTTTCCATCCTAAAGACCATCCCTATGTCAACATGAATTACATTGGCCTTGTATCCATGATGTGGAGGTGCCAGTGTTGGACTGGACTGGATAAGGTCAAAAATCACATGACACCAGGTTACAGTCCAACTGGTTAGTTCGAAAACACAAGCTTTCCGAGATCTGCTCCTTCTTCAGATGCTATCCAGAAAGAACTGCTAATTTACTATCCTGTAGATTACTGATTTCAGAAATCAGTAGACAGATTAAGATTTAAGCATTTCTAAAACTTGACATCCTAACCCCCGCCTGTGAGACTTGATATAGTAACAGTCGACCCACAGTCAGCTCAGATGCTCTTGCTATAGTCTACAGATGTGAATATCTTGCACATTCTTCTCAATAAAACAGTTTGAAGTCTGCCCCTTTTAATTTTTAACAGCCAAACCATGCCAACTTGTTGGCAGGTAGAATTTGAAAAGGCCATATAGCCCCTACATTCCACTACTAGATTAAAATACCTAGATTGAAGAGACAATTCCAAAACAAAGCAACCTTCTAAACTTCATATTTATAACAAGTGAAACTAGTTAAGTGGCTCTTGCAGAGAGCCTGCACAGACACATTGGGCCAAATGGCCTTCTTCTGTCCTGGAAACCTAATGTAATTTATGGACTATGTTTAATGGCTGAATGCTGAATTCATAATGCAAAGGTTTAGACAAATTGAATTTGAAACAGGGGTTCCGATTACACCAAAGCAGCTGGATAATCTAATTCAGTAATTACATGAGAAAAATTGCAAGCTACTGTCAGTACTGGTGGTCATAATACTCTTCAATAGTTGTAAAAACCCTTCTGGGTTCAGTTGTATGAAAGAAATTCCACTATCGTTATCTGGTATTACCTATGTATGATTTCAGACTCACAGCAACATTGCTAATTGTCATCTGCAAAAGCTTGACTTAGAATCTTACAATTGTACCACACAGCCAGTGTCCCAGAGCCATCCATCACTGTCCCTGATACTCTACCAGTAGGGCAGACCCACCAAAAGTGTCATACAGTGGCAATATGGTTGGGAGAGAGTCCTCAACATCAATTTCAGCTGTCAAGAAACCTCTTGGTATCAGATCAACATAGTGGGCAAGGAAATTTCCTGCTGTTTACTATCTACTACGCTTCCATGGTTCAATGAATCAGCACTCTTTCATGTTGACTGACACTCTGGGAGAGGGAACTGAATGATCAAGGGCAAATAATGTACTGTAGATGGAAGAGCTTCAATGTCCACCATAAAGATTGATGCGGTAGAACAATCATTATCTGATCAGACTGCCAGGCTAGGTTTAAAGCAGGTGATGATAGAAGCAGCACAAAAGAAAAGTCTATTTGAACTCATCCTCACCAACTAGATTTTGCATACTAATCCGTTCATGATAATACAGCACTGGGAAGAGTGACGACCAGGAAGTTCATACTGAGACAAGATCCCTCCCTCATGGTGAAATTAATTTGCTGAGTCAGATACAGAAAAAAACCTAACAGTTCAAAACTGAGCATTAATGAGGTACAATGGACCATCAGAAGCAACAGAATAGTATTTTACCACAATTTGTTTCTCATGGTCTACAATATCCCTCATTTTACCATTACAAGCAAATCATGAGATCAATCTTAATTGAATGACTGCAGTGTAGCATGCATGCATATGAGAAAATGACATGCCAGCCTGGTGAAGTCAACACTCAGGACTATGTGCTACGCAGTGGAAACAGCTTGCAATTGACAGAGCTCAGCCACTCCATAACCAACTAACCAGTTCAAACATATAAAGCAAATGGTCACATGTCACAAAGGTCAATATTTATCCCTCATATGACATCACAAAAGCTTTGTTATGTGCAAATTGACTGTCACATTTCTTACAATATGACAGCAGTTTGAAAAAATACTTCATTGGCACGAATGTACTTTTGAATAGTCTATGGTGATGAAAGGGGCTAAATGATGCAAGTTATTCTTTTTTTTAAAAAATCAAATCAAAGTATTGGTACATTTAATGTGAACAAGAACATACAAAGAATTTTTAAAAATTGTCGTTGTCCTTCTGATTTTGCTACAGGATGAAATGCAGCAATACACTGGCGATTAATTTTGAATTCCTGTAAATTCCAGGGCAATCATGGATGGGTCGTGAGCTAATGTAGCAATTATTTGACTGACATAGCCTAATCATACCTCCATTCCTTTCAGCAACATAGAACCAACGTAGAGTAATGAGACGTTAACAGACTTTTGTTTGTATTCATTCATAGGTGTCATTGACACTGGCTGAGGCAGCATTCATTGCTCATCCCTAAATACACTTGAGCTTTTGAAATGCTGCAGTCCTTGAGACATAGGTATTCATAAAAGTGAGCTAGGAAGTGAGTTTTGAAGATTTTGGCCGAAGAATATGAAGGAACAGTGATATAGTTCCAAAGAAAATGCTGTGTGGCTTGGAGAGGTGCTTGGAGAGGTGGTGTACCCATGCATCTACTGCCCTTGTCCTTTGAGGTGAAAAAGTCACTGGTCTGCAAGATGCTATCAGAGAAGCCTTAGTAAACTACTGCAGTTCATCTTGTAAGGGTACACACTGCTACCACTGTGTGTTGGTGATGAAGGGAGTGAATGCTAATCGTGATTGATAGGGTGCCACTCAAATGAGTTGCTTTGTCCTGGATGGGTTTGAGCTCTTTTTGGTGTTGTAGGAGCTGCAAGTGGGGAGTATTCCATTATACTCCTGATATGCTCCTTGTAGATGATGGACGGACACAAGGGAATCAGGAGATAAGTTACTTGCTGCAGGATTCCAAGCTTTTGACCTGTTCTTATTGTGACAGTATGTATTTGGTAAGTCCAGTTTCTGGTCAATGTTAACAACCTAGCTGTTGATAGTGATGGATTCAGCTAATAGTAATGCCATTGAGTATCGAGGAATGATGATCAGATTCCATCTTGCTGGAGATGGTCAGTGCCTGGTACTTCTCTAATGTAAATGCTGCTTGCATCTTATTAACTTAATGTCTGGATGTTTTTCAGATCTTGCTGCATATGAACACAAGCTGACTCAGTGGCTGAAGACTCATGAATGGTTCTGAACATTGTGCAATAACGAGAGAATATTTCCCCCTTCATCTCATAATAGAGGGAAGGTCATAAAGGAAGCAGCTGAAGATCATTGGCCATGGACACTATCCTAAAGAGCTCCTTCAGTGATGTCCTAGGACTGAAATAATTGAAACCTATGAACTATAGCCTTGGTGCAGAGAGTTTTTGCCTTGATTCCTGTTGATTCCAGTTTTGAGTCAGCTTTGTCTTTTGCACTGAGTGCTGTGGATAGAAATAGTTGTGAAGCCTCCACTGCCTGTTAGTTACTTAATTGTCCACTGTCAGTCACAAATTGATGTGGCAGGACTGCAGAATTTAGCTCTGATTTGTTGCTTTTGGAATTGTTTAGTTTTAGTATTGCACGTTGCTTCTGCTGTTTGCAAGTTGTCCTGTACCATAGCTTTATGGCACCTCCTAATTAGGTATGGCTGTGCTGCTCCTGGCATGATTTCCTCCACACTTCATTAAACAAGGGTGATGGTAGTTGAATAGAATTATACAGTCCACAGCATCTCATGGATGCTCAGTTTTGAGTTGGTGGAAGTGTTCAAAACTAGCCCTATTTACCAGCATAGTGATGTGAGACAATGGGTTGGAAGGGATCTTCAATCAAAGTTGTTCAATGATCACTCTGACCAGTAGTGTCATGGACAGATGCATTTGCAACAAGTAATTTAGTAAAGATGAAGTCAAGTAGGTTTTTCTCTCATGTTGCTTCCCTCACCATCTGCAGAAGTCCAGTCTAGCAGCTATGCCAGTCTTGATGGGGGACATTTCATTCCCACGCCCAGAGTACATTCAGTGCCCTAGTCACTCTCAGTACCTCTTTCAAGTGGTGTTCAATATGAAGAAATACTGATTCATCAGCTAAGGAGTGCAGGGGTTGGGATTGTTGGGTATAGGAAGCAGGATGTGGTCATTGGCAGGAGGATTCCTTGTCCATATTCATCTGATGCCATAAGACTTTACTGGGTCTGGATTCAATGATGAGAGCTCGCAGGCAATTCCATTCCAACTGTCTACTTCTGTGTCACCGCCTCTGGGATGGTGAAGGTGGTGTCCGGGTCATTGTCTATAAGATAGAATTCTGTGAATTTGACTGGCCTGCAGGACAGCTCTCCCAATTTTGCCACATACCCCCAGGCATTAATCAGGATGACTTTCAGAGTCAACAGTGCTGGTTTGCTGAAGTTACTTTCTCTACGCAGATTGACTGTGGTTGTTCTGTCCAGTCTCATTCCTTGCTTCAGACTTTCTAGCATATTGATACAACTGAGTGACTAGTTAAGCTATTTCAGAAGGCTGATAAGAATCAACCACATTGCTATGGTTCTCAAGTCACAAGTATGTATACTTGCTAAGGATAGCATATCCTTTTCCAAAGGATATGAGTGGACTCGATAGATTTTTACAAATGATAATTGTTACATGGTCACCACTGGATTAACTGTTCAATGTCAGATTTTTTTTCAATGGTATTGAAATTTCCCTACCTGCTGTGACGGCATGCATACTAATGTCTCCAGATCATTAACCTGGACTTCTAGATTTCTAGATTAATGATATTAATATTGCACCACTCCATCTAATGATGATGTTGCATTATAATGTAATCTTCATGTCAGTGTCAAATGATTGTATGTGAGCTTGAGCTTTATCAGAGTATGAATAAGTAGTGTATCTACTATGCTATAAATGAGTTTTATGGAAAACACATAGGGCTTAAAAGCTGATATTTATATATAGGAAACTGATTGAAATTACAACAATACAAAAAGTGAAACATGGTGATAGCTGAAAGGCAACAAGAAAGTGAAAGTTATTGACTGCATCTATTGATGTGAACCACATGGTCAAAAAGAGAAAAGGAAGAGTTTTCAACACTCATCAGGATACTTGGGAAAATCACGGGCACAGCAAAAGGCTGAAAAACGGATTTGGGAACAACCAGCAGTGAGCACTGAAACAAACAAGCAATTCATGGAACAACAACAGTCACAGTCAATCAAGCAATGCCAGAGCATAAGGAAAGCATGGAAACTAATTTGTCACTCCCATTGTTATTCCAGGTGAATGATGGACCCCACCAGAATCAGGAATGAGTGGAGTGGAAGAAAAGATGTGAGTTTTAGAAGAGTTTCAGGCTTGGACAAAAAAAGGGCAGAAGAACCAGATCAGTATGCTTCAGTATGTTGCGGGACTATTACGAGCAATGTAGTTGCAAGACAGGGCAGTGATAAAAATACTGCTTCATATGAAGAAATGTTGAAGATGTTAAATGGTTTCAGTGTGAGGATAAATTTAGTAATAGAGCATGCAAAATATAACCAGAGGCCATGGGAAAATTTGCTCATAAATGACTTTTACAGACTAGCAAAAAATTATGTATATGAGGTGCTGAAGGCAGAGCGAATTTGCAAGCAGATTGTGATCAGAGTTTCAGATGGGGCCTTGTCACGTCTTTTACAAGCCAGAGAGGATTTGATGCTGGTAATAGAAGTACAGATCACTAGGCAAGCTGAACTTCAGAGGCAGAAAACGGCTTTTGTTGAGGGTAAAAAGAAGTGCTGTGGAAGAAACCAGATAAGATGATTCAGTATTTGTGTTGCAGGAAAGAAAGCATGTAGGAAGTACAGCTCATGAAACTGGAGACCATCCACCATTTTGAAGTGTCCAAGATGTGGAGGGAATAAATCATACAATGGGATGACTACTCAGCAGGGAGAGGACAACTGCATTGAACGAGGACAAAACAGAATACAGTGAATAAACAGGGAAATTCTGTAAAATCAAAGTAAATTCAAGAAGTGGAAAGACCACAAAAGCAAAAAAAAGTTCTGGGAGAAGTCAATGATTTGAGAAATAAATTCTGTATTGTTAAACTGAAAGTGAATGGATTCACCATAGAGTTTAAACTGAATGTCTAACTTCTATCACATCATCTTAAATGGCTTAATAAAACTAAATTGCAACCATTCTCAATGACATTATAGGACCAGACCAATTTGAGCAATTGCAGAATACCCTCAGGCTTCTGAGCTGAGGCAACATTTCCTGATCTCAAGATTAGGCACAACCAATTTTTATGCCCAGGGATTACTTAAGGAAGCAGTGTTTGTGTCGATAAAAGCACATAAGAACTCATGCTTTAAATGTTAAAATTGATGAAAAGTGTTATGTTGTTCTTTGAAATCTGTGTCAATTTAATTTTGTCAGAGTAACTTATGTGATCATGTATAGTGTGCTTCAATGACCACGTTACTAGCTGCCATAATGCTCTATCATTAGCATCTTACCTGGAAATTGCTTTTGGTTGCTGGTGGGATTACATTGCTCAACCACTATATTTCTGTTGGGCCAAGCAAAATACAGGCCTATAAATCTCTTAGTCCAGCAATAGACTAATTTTCACAAGCTGAACATATAATTACACAAGTAGCCTCTAACATTTCAATAATTACAAATAGAATTGATTCAGTTGGATTTCAGTGAGAAGCCTGTAAAAGTAGATTCTGTTCCTCTTCCAACAATGTAAACATCGGGTTGTATCAAATGGGTATATTGGTTAACTTGATACATTTTTCAGGGATCCATCAAGAAAGTTTTCTTGGTCTCTCAGATTTTGTTCCTCCTTTTGATCAGCAAGCTTGTGGAGATGAGCAAAGACTAGTTAATTTTACCAATGAAGGCTACATACTTTAGCCTCTACTCCCAACCGCGAAATAATTGGCAATGAATTTGTTGTAGGCCACACAATATACATAACATAGTAATAAAGATAAACAGAATTGTTTAATATTAGGAAAGGGAGAGTTGTTTTATGAGGACAAAAGTCAGTTAAGCTCAGATTGTATTCAATGGAGTTTACAAGAGGAAAAAGTAATTTGATTGAAACATAATCTACTGAGGGGTCATGGTCAGGCAGACCAATGAGGATGTTTGCTCTTGCGACTGGCCTGGGTGGAGTCCTCGACCATGCACTCAGATCCTGTGCAGACCAGGTGTCGCGAGTATTCATAAACATCTTTGACCTCTCCTTACGAAGATCTGAAGTCAAAAAGGGTGGCGCTGGAAAAGCACAGCAGGTCAGGTAGCATCTGAAGAGCAGCAGAGTTGACGTTTTGGGTATAGCCCTTCATCAGGAATGTGGGGGGTGCCGAAAGGTTTGAGAGATAAATAGGAGGACGCTGGGGCTGGGGGGAAAGATAGCTAGGAAGGCGATAGGTGGATGCAGGTGGGGGATGATGACCTTTCCCCCCAGCCCCACCCCCCTCCTATTTATCCTTCAGCCCCCTTGGGTGCCCCCACCCCACCCCACCCAACATTCCTGATGAAGGACTTATGCCCGAAACATCGACTGTCCTGTTCCTCGGATACTGCCTGACCTGCTGTGCTTTTTCAGTGCCACACTTCTTGATTCTGATCTCCAGTATCTGCAGTCCTCACTTTCTCCTAAGATTTAAAGACCCCACCTGCTTTAAGAAGACCACCATCATCCAAGTGCCCAAAAAAAATGATGCAGCACATTTTAATGACTACTGCCTGGTGGCTCTGACCTCCATAATTACGAAATACTTCAAGAGGTTAGTCATCGCTGACATCAGCTCCAACCTACCAAATTGCCTTGATCCTTTGCAATTTAACTACTGGCACAACAAATCCACAGCAAACACCATCTTCCTGGCCCTACACTCATTTCGAGAACACCTGGATAACATGAATACCTAAATCAGGCTCCTATTTATTGATTTTAACACCATAATTCCAAACAAACTTGTCTCTAAACTCTGAAATCTAGGTCTTGGCTCTCCCCTCTGAATCTGGATTCCTGACCCATTGAGCACAATCAGTAAAAGTAAGTGACAGCACCTCCTCCACCATAAACCTCAACAGTAATGCCCTGCAAGGTTGCATACTCAGCTCCTACTATACTCTTTATTTAGTTACGACTGTGTGACCAAATTCCACCCCACCACCATTTAGAAGTTTGCTGATGACTCCACTGTTGCAGGTTGGATCTCAAACAATGATAAGACAGAATATAGGAAAGAGATTGCATGCTTAAAGCAGTATGGTGTGAAGACAACAATTTCTCCATCAATGTCTACAAAATTAAGGAGCTGGTCACTGATTTCAGGGAGTGAAGGGCACGCCCATGTCTGTCACAGTGGTGCTGCGGTGGAAATGGTTGAGAGCGTCAAATTCCTTGGAACGATGATCACCAACAATCTGTCCTCATCCATCCACATCGACCTAACGGTCAAGAAAGCACAACAATGTCTCTACCTCCTCAGGACGCTAAGGACATTTGATATGTTCACAAGGATCTGACCAATTTTTATAGATGCACCATAAAAAGCATCCTTTCTGGTTGCATCACAGCATGATACGGCAACTGCTGTTCCCAAGACCAATAAACCACCCAGAGTCATAAACACAGCCCAGTCCATCAGCTTCGATTTATTGACTCCACCTATGCTTCCTGCTGCCTTGGGAAAGCAACAAACATAATCAAAGACTCCTCTCACGCCAGTTATGGTCTCTTCCACTGTCTTCTGTCAGGTAGAAGATATAAAAGTTTGAATATATGTATGAACAGATTCAAGAATAGCTTCTTCCCTGCTGACATCAGACTTTTGAATAGTCCTCTCAAATGTTAGTTCTGATCTCTCTCTCTATATGCACCTTCTCTGTGGCTATAACATTGTATTCTGCACTCTGTTCTGCTACCATGATGCACTTTGTAAGGTACAATATGCTTTTATAGCATGCAAAACAACACTTTTCACTTGGTATAGGTGACAACAATAAATCGATCAATCCGTTCACCTTTTGAGATAGCTTGGAACTGGGGTAATTGTCTAAATAACACTGTTTAAAGCAGTGCTTTGAGTGTCATGAGTCTATGGAACTCTCTCCCTTGAAACAGAGTACTTGAATATTATTGTGGAAGGTTGGGATAGATTCTTGTTCAACAAGGGGTGGAAGGTCAGCGGCAATAGACTAAAATGCAGTTTTGTGATTGTAGTCAGATCAGCCATGACCTTAATGAATTACAAAGCAGGCTTGCAGTACTTAATGAGGTACTTTTGCTGTTAATTCATATGTTTGTATGTCTGGAGGGTGGGTTATTGTCTTTGTGTAAAGAATCAAAGAGAATCATGGTAAGGAAAATTCCATTTGGAGACAAAAGAAATTTGTAAAACATATTCCATTTATCGTCTGACAGAATCTTTAAAAAGCAGCACAATAATCTTATAAGTGATCATTTCTGCCCATTGAAATTCGGTCCTGTTACTGTTAATTTTACTTTACAGTTTTGGTAAAGATATAAATAATTATTTGAATAGCAACGATGTGCAAGGGTAGAGGGAAAAAGCAGGAGACTAGCATTAATCATATTGCTCATAATGGGTCAAATGGCCTCCCATCGTGCTATAAGACATCTGTGATTTTGTGATTCTGGTCATTGGTCCTCATGACTTTTCATCTTATTTGTTCATAGATTATCAAACATGCTTTTCCTCTCCTCTGCCTTCTCACTGTGTTAAAATCAAAACTCATTATACTGCATTTGATTTCAACTGTCTCTTTTCCGGAACCCCAAAATTATAGAACTCTTTATTTCCTCCAAGTCTCTATTCCTTTCAATAATCTGAAGACTTTTACTGCCAAGCTTGGCATCACTTCTTCGTTCTTTCAATTCACTCATCACTCCCCAGCCCTTATATTCTTTTCAGTCTTGAATGTCTCCTGCATTTTGCCTTTCATCTCATGTTCTCAATTTTCTTAATATTAGAGAGGGTGGTTAAAAAAAAAACAAAGGGAGAGAAAGATTGATGTGTATAAAATAAGTAACTGTAATGTGCATGCTCAGAAATGGTGTGATAATCATTTCTGCCTCCTCAGTTAGATCACTGCTTGTGAAAAATTATTATAAGCTCCAATCGATGTCAAGCCAATTGGATTGCTTAGTTCCCAGTGTGAGACACCTATTAATACCACATTCAGCAGTTTGGCACCATGAGATCACAGAACATGCATAGGATATTTGCTGGTTGCAGGTGTTTCTAAAAGTGAAATGTTAATGCAAACAAGCACTTGTAAAATTATTCTACAACACACAGCTGGTTGCCATCTCACACTTGGAGAAGTGAGGAGGTTTAGACTTTAAGTAAAAAGAATTTCATACCTGGTGACAGATTTTTAGATTAAAAATACATATATAGAAACATATAAACATAACACAATAGCTTTTCAGTGTGCAGTAGGCTAAGTATTACACTGATTTGAGATAAAAGGTGTCAAGGGGATAGAGTGGTAAGTTGCTTTGGTAAGCAAAGTGATGGAAGTTTGAGACACAAAGCTGACACTTACAGACAACAATCAGTTGTGGTTTCTTTATGTGGCTTGGTGTCAATGTGGTTCGATGACACTTTGAAGAGCCTTGAGACATTTTACTACATTAAAAATTCTGTATATGTGCATACTGTTGTTGCTCGTTGTCTTGGAGATGGAATAGTCTTTGTGCAAGAAACAATAATATCTATTTTTGAGAAGGGAAAAGGAATCAATTCCAATTTAGGAAATAGCCAATTGAAATTTCATGGAGAAACAGAAACTGGTTGTTAACAAGCTAGCATGGAAACAAATGTTCGCACTAAGGTGCAACCCACAAAGTCCCACTCAGAATAATACAATTCAATCCCTTTAAATTAGCACATGAATATCACTGCACAAAAATATTAAAGGGACTATCCACACAAAAAAGATTGTCTGCACACTCAAAAGGAAATTGGAGGGAACATTGCAGGGAAATGTTAATTGCAAAGTTCACTTCATTTTCATCTGTTGGCCAGGAGTCAATTCATTACAGGCAAGAGCAATTGGGTTAGGTGATGAAAGAATTCACCTAATATTTTTGGAGTATTGTGCGCATTTTGGGTCCCCATATCTCAGGAAGGATTTACAGGTCCTGGAGCATGTTCAGAGGAGGTTTACGAGAATGGTCCCAGGAATGAAAAGCTTAACATCTGAGGAATTTTTGAGGACTCTGGGTGTATACTTGATGGAATTTAGAAGGATGAGGGGTGAATCTAATTGAAACATATAGAATACTGAATGGCCTGAACAGAGAAAATGTTGGGAAAATATTTCCATTGGCAGGAGAGACTAGGTCCCGAGGATACAGCCTTAGACTAAAGGGAAGACCTTGTAAAATGGAGAAAGGGAAAAGCTTCTTTAGCCAGAGAGTGGTGAATCTATGGAATTCATTACTACAGAAGGCTGTGGAGGACAGGTCATTGAGTATATTTAAGACTGAGATAGATAGGTTCTTGAGTATCAAGGGGATCAAGGGTTACAGAGAGAAACCAGGAGAATGGGGTTGAGAAAGTTATCAGCCATGATTGAATGGCAGAGCAGACTCAATGAACTGAAAGGCCTAATTTCTGTCCTATGTCTTCTGGTCTTATGGTCTATTTGTAGGCCTTATGTTCAGTCTCTGGTCTTTGCTGTGATAGTCGATATCAACTATAGTATTATAATTTGTTTCGACACAGGGAGAAAAATAATCCCCTTGCTGTGTGTTATTGATTGACGGGAAAGTTTGTACATATTGACATTGCTTGAAGATTATGCTTGTCTATTATGCCATCATCTGAAAGGTCAGTGAAAAGGGGCAGATCTAAAACGTGACATCAATGGTGCATTCCTATCCAGAATAACAGTAGGAAACTAACTTCAGCATTCTCAACTGGCGGCATGAAATTAAACAGAGCACAGAATACTATGTTATGTGCTGTGGGAAGAACTCACGCATCCTTGAACAGTGAAGTTAGTGTATGAATTTTCTTATATAACAATGATTTTTATTCATAACTCCTTCTAAACAAGGCCTCAGAGTTGAAATTTATTTAATTATGTAGTTGTTAAACAAGTTAGGCATGGCAAAATCTGGGCCTTGATTCAGTATCAATGCAGATTCACAGTGGAGACAATGAACCTCCCTGCAGGATTAAAAGGAACTCAGCAGTAAAGATTTCTTACATATCATTTTGGACTAGTTATGTTGCAACATTGGCAGTTGGCTATGAACTAACCTCTCAGAAAGCAAATGTAGATGATTTGTGATGAATGCAAGAGCAAGAACTCAGTGAAAAATAGAAAATACTGACAAAAGTAAATTCACTGCCACTCAATTTTTGCTAATAGGTAATTTATTTTCAGCTCAAGGGAAAAATAGAAACATAACCAGAATAAATCTCTGCTGCTAATTCAAGACAGACAATAGCAAACAGAACTGATTGCAAGTGACAATGATGTTTACCCAAATTAATGGGTGAAACAGCTTCCTCTCAACCATCAACTCAAATTGCATCTGCTTTACTGCCAGGAGACTGAAATACAGAAGGCAGGGATTAGCTTTGCAAACACTGCCGCATATGTTTTCAGGGTCTTTTCGAAATGTCATTCTACTGTTGCCCATTTGTCCTCAACTCCATTAGTGCAATATTTGGTTTCTTCTTTGAAAACATTCACAGAATTTGGATAGACCTGTGTTTGTTGTCTACCCCTAATTGCCCTTCAGAAAGGGAGGAGAACTGTATTCTTGTTGCAGTCCATATGATTTGTGCTGTTAAGGAGCTATCTCCAGGATACACCCTGCAACAATATATGTCCAAAAGATGGTAATATGTGGTTTGGGGGAATTTGCTGATGGTGCTACTCCTGTGTATCTGCTACCTTTTCCTTCTAAGGGAAGTCATAGATTTGGAAAGTGCTGTCTAAGAAGTCTTGATTAATTATTGTAGTGAATCTTGCTCATTGTATACATTGCTGGCATTCATTGTCACTGGTGGAAGGATTGAATGCTGATAGTGTTAGGTAAAAACAATGACTGCAGATGCTGGAAACCAGATTCTGGATTAGTGGATGCTGCTTGAACTGCTGTGCTGATTGTGTTAGATGGGGCTCCAATTGAGTGAGCTACTTTGTCCAGGATGATGCGAGCGTTTTGATTGTTGTTAGACCTGTAGTCATCCAGGCAAGTGGGGAGCATTCCGTCTTGCTCCTGACTTGTGCCTTGTAAATGGTAAGGAGTCTTTGAGGAGTCAGCCGGACTAGTCTAGTTCATTTTCTGGTCAATGGCAACATCCAGGCTGTAGATAATGGAAAATTTAGTGATGATAATTCCATTGAAACAGAGGCAATGTTTGGATTCTCTCTTGTTGGAAATGGCCATTTTCACGGCATGAATGTTAATTGACATTTATCACCTCAAGATTGAAGGTTAATCCAGATCTTGCTACATTTGGATATAGACTGTTTCAGTAATTGAGGAGACGTAAATGGTGCTGATCATTATGAATGTGCTGAACAGGTCACACCTCAGAATGGTAATGATACTGATATTGTCTGAGACATTGCCTCAAAGATTCTGTGAGAATGGTTGTCAGCCTCCCAGATGTTAGTAGGGAAGACTCTGCAGTGTTGACAGGGCTGTGTATGCCATTGTCAGTGCCACTGCCTTAGTTGATGCCCAGTAGTCTATTTTGTTTATTTATTTTATCACATGTTGAAACAGTTAGATTCAACTAAGTGGCTTTCTTCACTATTTTAGAGGCCATTTAAGAGTCAATCACATTCCTGTGTATTTGGAGGTCAAATGCAGGCCAGACCAGGTGAAGATGGCAGAGTGCTAGGAGGAGGGCAGTCACCTCAGCTCTGGGGCATCACTTCTTTAGGGTAGTGTCCTAGCCCAACCAGGTCATGTTTCTTCATCAATGACTTCAATCAAAAGGTTAGAAGTGGAAATGTTCATTGATGATTGAACGATGTTCAGCAACATTCATAACTCCCCAGATACTGGCCAAGACCTGGTTGTGAGACTGATGACCTTTGGCATCAATGAGTGGTCACAATTCTTCAGGGAGTAGCATTACCTGCAAAATCCCTTGAAGCCAAATGTTACCATGTCTTGGACAAATATTGTTGCAGGGTGTATCCCATAGATAGTTCCTTAAAGACACAAATCAGCATCCAGAAGTCATTATGTACGTTTGCACAAATGACATAGCTAGAAATAGGGATGAGATCCTGCAGAGTGATTATAGAGAAAATGGCGGCAGTCTGAGTGGTCTGCTGCTCTGCCATACCCCTGGGCAAAGTGGATCTTTACCCCCCCCGTCCCAGCCCCCGCCCTTTCAACTACCCCAAGGAGAAAAAAGTATTAATTTAAATTGACTGATTATTTTGAGTTGCTGAAATCACCTGAGACATCTTCAAGTAAGGTTGAAGACCGGTGAGGGAAAGGGGCCTAAAAGAGGCAGCAGACAGGGCACTCCCCTACTGCATGGGGGGGTGCCTGCAGTTTGCTAAACTCCGAGAGTGGATTCAAGCAACACCAGAGCCACTTTTTGTCATGTTAAAAAAACACGAGCAGGAATTGCAGCTCCTGGAACGAAGACTGGAGGCAGTGGAGGTAAGGACTGCAGCATCAGAGACCCTGGCTGAAGTCTCGGGAGGGAGGATCCGAAAGCTGGAAGACCAGGTTCGGGTCCTTCAGGATCAAGTCAATAATCTAGAAACTAAAAACAGAAGAGAAAAGTTACTGATCGTGGGCCTCCTGGAACGTGAAGAAAGCGAAGATCTCACTGCAGGGATGGCTCCCAAAGTTTCTGCAGTTAGAGTTGGAGTCAGGCTTGGTAAGTGTGGAGCAGGCCTACCGCGTCACAACACTCAGGTCCAAGCTGGAATAACAGCCCCATCTGGTCCTAGTGCAGCTCCTGTATTATAAAGAAAAACAGTTAATAGTAGACACAGCAAGAAGATTGGGAAAGAACTCACAAGTCTTAATGTATAAAGGCTCAAAGATAATGTTTTTTCAAGATTTTTCAGGTCAAGAGGAGAAGAATAATTGATAATGTTAAAAAAGAATTAAGGAACTTAAACATCCAATACTTCGTGAGGTACCCAGCCATGTTGCGTTTCACCCATGAGGGAACGGTATATAACTTTGACTCTGCTGAAAAGGCAAAGGACTTTGTGAAATCTCTGAAATGAAGGACCTGAGTTGGGACGGGAGGGGAGGGGACATTACTGCAAACATTGGTTTGGGGTTTCCTTTCAAATTATCCCCCTTTCTATTTCCCTTTCCCTCTTTCCCTCTTCCCCTTTTTTGTGATTATTAGTTGTACATGTATGGTTTTGTTGTAAATTTGTTAAATTGGAACTACTTAATATATCAGTCAGCCGGGTAATATCTAGGATTTTTTTTTAATGCTGTCTCTTTGATCTTGCATTTGGGGTGACTATATTTGTGACTAAGAGGTGTTGGGGAGGAATGGGTATCCACTGTTTCAGAATGAAAATAACAAGTCTTTATTATTTGTGAATTGCCTGGGGCTAGGGCACGGCCTCAGCTAGAGGGAGTTAAGATGGTAACAGGGATTGGGAAGGGTGCCCCCTACGGGCAGGTGGGGAAGATCCTGAGCGAATGGGGGATTATTTAGGTATTTGTTTCAGTTAAATGTAGTGTTTTTTTAAAAAATATAGTTGTTTCTATAGGAATAGTTCTTAGATTTCATAGAGTTAGTATCTTTTTACTTGTCATGCCTCAGATAAGTTCCTTCCTCCTGGGAAACTACGGGCTGTTCTAGATGACCATGGCTAGTGATTGGTTCAGGTGGTGCACCTGGAATATAAAAGGGAGTCATTCTCCTGTTAAAAGAAAGAAGGTTGTGTTGAGCCTCAAGAAGGAAAGGGTGGATATTACACTGCTGCAAGAGACACACCTAGCTGACAAGGAACATTTGAAACTACAGCGGGGGATTTTGACAAGGTGTTTTTTTTTATCCTCCCCTTCCAAGTAATGGAGCAGATTAAGGATGATCATGGAAGGTTTCTTACTTTGAAATCCCTAATACATGGAGAAGAATACGGTGTTCTGAATGTATATTGCCCCCCAGCGCACCCTCTTAAATTTCTAATTGATGCAGTGGCTAAATTAATGAATCTTGGGGTGCGCCGCACGATTATAGGAGGGAATTTTAATTGCTTTATAGATCCAGAGATTGACAGGGTGCCAAAGGGCCTGGTAGGTACGCCCACACAGTCTAAACAGTTGGTGGACATATGAGTTGGGATTAGTGGATGTGTGGAGGTATCTCTACCCTAATGGAAGAGATTTCACATTCTATTCCAACCCACTCAAACGTCATACACGAATTGATATGTTTTTTGTGCCATCTGATGGTCTGGACAGAATATTTGCATGTAAAATAGGGAGTATAGCTATTTCAGATCATGCGCTGGTATACTTAGATATTAAAGCCAAGGGCAGTGGGGCAAATGTTTGCTAGGGGATAGTAAATTTATTGAATATATTACAAGGGAATTCAGGACCTTTTGTGATATTAATTCAGATACGGCTAGTAATTTGGGCAGTACTTTGGGCAACCACAAAGACATATTTACGTGATCTGATTATTTCATATTCGGCGACTAGAAAAAGGCAGAGGGAAGAGCAGCAGGACTTGCTGGAGGCCCATCTGAAGATAGCAGAGAAAATGGATTATAATAAACAGTCATTGGTTAAACATCAGCGGGTCACAGCTCTCTGGGTTGCCCTCGACTCAATACACACACAAGTGGCTAAAAAAAAAAGAGATCTCCTTTGCCAAACAAGGACTGATTGAATTCGGAGATCAGCCTGGTAAATATCTGGCTTATTTCGCTAAGAGGAAAAAAGCCTCCCAATCTATTACCTTTGTTAGGGAGAAGGCTGGTACGATTAACCGTGATTCGAAAAAGATCAATGGTAGTTTAGGGAATATTTTGAAGAGCTATATCGGTCGGAGGGGAGCGAACATAGTACAATGGGAATACAGTCCTGCTTTACAAATCTGGACCTCCCCAAGGGAGCAGGCTTCCCTTTTGAATGCACCTCTAACAGTACAGGAAGTGCAGGAAGCAATAAGACATCTCCAAGGTGGCAAAGCACCGAGGCCAGATGGATTCCCAACTGTATTTTATAAGGAATCCATAAACATATTAGTGGAACCACTCCTGGGGATGTACAAATACTCTTATACCCAGGATTGTCTGTCATCTACTCTTAGGGAAGCTAATATCTCTCTTATTTTAAAGAAAGGGAAGGACCCTAAAGAATGTACTTCATATAGAACAACCTCGCTACTGAATGTAGATTTCAAAATTTTACCTAAGATTGGAGAAGGTTTTGCCCCATATTATAAAAGGAGACCAAAAAAGTTTTGTTAAAGGCCACAGTTCCTCTAACAATATTAGGAGAGCACTGAATACAGTACAAGTATGTCAGCAAAGATTGATTCTGGGGTTGGTGGTCTCCTTAGATGCAGAAAAAGCATCTAAGGAGATGGATATGGATAGAATGGCCATATCTATTGAGGTTCTAGAGCATTTTGGTTTGGGGAGATCCTTTGCCAGATGGGTAGCAGTACTGTATAAGGATCCTAAGGCGGCAGTTATTACAAATGGTATTAAGTCAAAACATTTTAATATTAGAAGAGGTAGTCGACAGGGGTGCCCTTTATCACCGCTGCTATTTACTTTGGCAATTGAACCATTAGCTGAAACTATTAGAAGAGACTCTGAAATAGTAGCACCAAAAGTGGGAATGGGGGAACATAAGATTACCCCATACGCTGATGACGTCCTTTTATTCTTGGCCGAACCGGAGAAGTCTATTCCATGACTGATCCAAACAATTAATTCGTATGGTAGTTTTTCAGGTTATAGGATCAATTTCACAAAATCGGAAGCTATGCCAGTGGGGGGCTTAGTTGAGATGCCTAACTTGAAGAATAAAATGCAATTCCTGTTTAGGTGGTCACCAAAAGCTTTTCTGTATTTGGGAATCTTTATTACCCCTTCTTCCACCTGCTGTATAAGAGTAACTTTGTACAATTACTCGAGAGGATAAAACAGGATTTTCAGTGATGGGAGGGATTACCATTATCATGGCAGGGCCGAATAGCTCTGATTAAGATGAATGTCCTTCCCTCGAATGCTATATCCTATGAGAATACTCCTATTACTGTTCTCTAGACAAGTATTACGGAGGATTAATGGTTGGCTAGGGTCCTTTATTTGGTGCCATAGGCATCCTCTAATTAAATTCACTAAATTACAGCTTTTGCAAGATAAGGGAGGGGTGGATTTTCTGGATTTGAAGAAATTTCAAATAAGTGCTTTGTTAACATATTTTAGTGACTGGGTACGGGAATTCAGAATCAATATGGCTTGATATTGAAGCCTCACAGTCAAAATGTCCTTGAATTAGTTTATTATTTATGGACAAGATGAAATCCATGACCCAGCAATGCAATAGTTCGATTATCTTGAATACAGTGAAAGCTTGGAGGAGAATGAGGCAAGACGAGGGCAATTGGTTTTAAGACTTCGCCATTTACCCTGTTGGTAGGAGTCCAAGGATTTAAACCTCGGGCAATGGACTCCAGCTTCAAGACTTGGGATAACAAAGGAATTCTACGTTTGGGAGATTTGTTCGAAGGAGAGAACCTGATGTCATTCAGTCAGTTAAGTCAGAAATATGGATTATCCAATAAGGACTGTTTCCGATACTTGCAGATAAGGGGCCATATATAGTGGAAGACCACATTCCTGGCCCAATGTTGTAAGTCAAATGTGGAGAAAAGAGTACTCTGGTGTACGGGTGCTCTTTCACTTAGTACTTTATATCATTTACAGAAAGGCCATGCTCTGGGGGATATGGAAGGACTTTGTAAGATGTGGAACCAAGAGTTAGGACAGGACATTTCACCGGAGATATGGGAAGATATCTGGGGGAATTTAAGGAAACTTTCAGAATGTAATAGAGCACAGGCTATGCAATTGAAGATCTTACACAGGACTTATATAGCACCAGAGAGGCTAGCTAAGTTTAAGAGAGGAGTGTCACCAGAATGTCTCAAATGTAAAATTAATATAGGTACTCTCACACATTGGTCATGTTGTAAGATCCAAAGATATTGGAGTGCTATAGTAAGGGAATTAAAGAACATTCTGGGGATTGAAATTAACATGGATACAGTATTTCTTCTTTTGGGGCTGCCAAACTTGCCCTCTCTGGGGGAACATGGGAAGAGACTGTGTAATATCCTTGCCCATTGCGCGAGGAAGAACATTTTACTAAATTGGACGTCAGAAAGACCACCAGGTCTTATGGGGTTGCGTAAGCTGGTGTTGGAACATCTCCCCCAAGATTACCTTAGAAACATGGTGCACCACAAAACGGAACAGTTTTATAGGACGTTGCAGCCCTTTTTAAATTATATTGAAACTGACTTGTCGGCAATGTTAGTTAGAGCCGTGGGAATCTTTATGGGATCCCATGGGGCCTGGGAAGAGGATACTGAAAGGAAAAGAATATGGGTACTGTAGGAGGTACTCCCAGGGATGAGAGCCTCAGTGAAGTGTGATGAGTAAGACAGAATAAAATAGTAAGACATTATCTAATTTAAGTAACTTGAATGTAATTTAAGCTAGTATTTATTCAATATGTTTATTGTTTAGTTTTAGTTAAGTAGATAGGTTTGTTTTGGTAGAATGGTGGTTGTTTAGTAACAATGATACTATGTTATGGCCTTGTTCTTTGTACTGTTTTTTTCTGTTTTGATAGTGTTATTTTTTTCTTCATATATATAAATGTTTTGTAAAAGATTTTAAAAAGCTTTTCAATAAAAATATTTATATAAAAAAAACCCAGGACCTATTCGGCGGTAATCTCCAGATTAGTTCCAGTGCTAGTGAGGTAAGAATAGGAGGATATGGCAGATGAATGCATGATTGAAGGATTGGTGCAGGGGACAGGGATTCAGATTTTTAGATCATTGAGATCTTTTCTGGGGCAGAGGTGACCTGTTCAAGAGGAACTGAAGGTGAACCAATATCTTGGTGGCCAGGTTTGCTAGTGCTACAAGGGAGAGTTTAAACTAGATTGGCAAGGGAGTGGGATCCCGAACAGCAGGGAGGCAAGTGTGAAGCTGGAAGGAGAGACAGTAATCAGAAATAGTAAAGTGAAGAGACAGGTCAGGCTGAAACATGACAGGGAGCAAGGAATGCGTGTTGGATTAAATTTCAATGCAAGGGTAATTTCAATGCTGAGAGGTAAGGCTGATGAACTCAGGGCATGGATAGGAATGTCGGTCTGGGATATTATAGCCATAACAGAAACATAGCTTAAGGAGGGACAGAACTGGCAGCTTAATGTGGCAGGGTACAGGTACTTGAGGCAGGACAGTGGAAAAAGGGAAGGGGAGTTGCATTTTTGATTAAGGTGAGTATCACAGCAGTAATCAGAGATGAAATAACTGAAGAAGCATCCAGTAAGGCTTTGTGGATGGAGCAAGAAGAGGATGGTGATGTTATTGAGGTTGTACTTTCAGTCCCCAAATACTCAATGAGAATTGGAGGAACAAATATGCAGAGAGCTTCAGGAGACTTGCAGGAGCAATAGGAGTCATAGTAGGGGATTTTAATTTCCCTAATATAGACTACAGTGTTAAGGACTTAGATGGGGTGGAATTTGTTAAGTGTGTTCAGGAAAGTTTAGAGGATCCCACTTGGGAAGGGGCAAAACTCGACCTACTCTTGGGAAGTAGGGCAGGACAGGTGACGGAGGTGACAGTGAGGGAGCACTTTGGGACCAGTGACCATAGTTCTATTAATTTTAAATAGTTGTCGAGAGGGACAAAACTGGTCCACAGATTCAAGTTCTAAACTGGCGCAAGGCAAATTTTGATGGAATTAGAGAGGAGCTTGCAGGGGCTGATTGGAGTGGTTTGTTTGCAGGCAAGGAATTGCTGGCAAGGAAGAGGCCTTTAAAAGTGAGATAGCCTAAATTCAAAGTCTATATGTTCCTGTGGGGGTAAAAAGCAAGGTTGACAGGAATAAGGTACCCTGGATGACAAGAGATATTGAGGCTTTGAGCAGAAAAAAGGCATGACTCAGGTACAGGCAGCTGGGATCAAGAGAATCCCTGGAGGTATACAGGGAATATGGGTGTTTGCTGAAGAAGGAATTCAGGAGGGCAAAAAGGGAGCATGAGAAGATAATGGTGAGTCCAAAGAAATTCCTTCAGTATATTAATGGGAAAAAGAATAACTAGAGAGAGAATAGAACCCCTCAAGGATCAAAGTGGATATGTATGTATAGAACCATGGGAGATGTGTGAAGTCCTCAGTGAATATTTTTCCTCTGTAATTACTATGGAGAAAGACATGAAGACTTGGAAACTTGGGGATGTTAGTCGTGATATCTTGGGGACAGTCCATATCATAGCAAAATAGATGTATTAGAATGTATGAAAGTGAATAAATCTCCTGGTGCTGACCAGATACATTTAAGAACATTGCAAGAGGCTAGAGAAGAAATTGCAGGGGCACTGGATGATATTTTTGCATCATTGTTAGCCACAGGTGAGGTCCTGGAAGACTGGAGGGTAGCGAACGTTGTGCTCGTATTCAAGAAGGGCTGCAAAGAAAAACCTGAGAACGACAGACCAGTAAGCCTAATATCTGTAGTAGGTACGTTACTTAAGAAGCTGCTGAAAGATAAGGTACACATGCATTAGGAAAGACAGGGTTTGATTAGGAACAGTCAGCATGGCTTTGTGTGGGAGATCATGCCTCACAAATCTGTAAGAGTTCTTTGATGAAGTGACCAGGAAGGTTGATGAGGGCAGGACGGTAGATGTAGTCCATATGGATTGCAGTAAGGCCTTTGATAAGGTTCCACATGGTAGGCTGCTCTGGAAGGTTAGATCGGATGGAATCCAGGGGAAGCTGGAAAATTAGAGTCATAGAGATGTACAGCATGGAAACAGACCCTTCGGTCCAACATGTCCATGCCGACCATATATCCCAATCCAATCTAGTCCCACCTGCCAGCACCCGACCCATATCCCTCCAAACCCTTCCGATTCATATACCCATCCAAATGCCTCTTAAATGTTGCAATTGGACCAGCCTCCACCATTTCCTCTGGCAGTTCATTCCATACACGTACCACCCTCTGTGTGAAAAAGTTGCCCCTTAGGTCTCTTTTATATCTTTCCCCTCTCACCCTAAACCTATGCCCTTTAGTTCTGGATTCCCCAACCCCAAGGAAAAGACTTTGTCTATTTATCCTATCCATGCCCCTCATAATTTTATAAACCTCTATAATGTCACCCTTCAGCCTCCGACGTTCCAGGGAAAACAGCCCCAGCCTATTCAAGCTTCTCCCTAGAGCTCAAATCCTCCAACCCTGGCAACATCCTTGTAAATCTGATTTGCCTTCCCAAAATGCAGCACCTCGCATTTATCTGAATTATACTCCATCTGCCACTTCTCAGCCCATTGGCCCATCTGGTCCAGATCCTGTTGTAATCTGAGGTAACCCTCTTCGCTGTCCACTACACCTCCAATTTTGGTGTCATCTGCAAACTTACTAACTGTATCTCTTATGCTCGCATCCAAATCATTTATGTAAATGACGAAAAGTAGAGGACCCAGCACCGATCCTTGTGGCACTCCACTGGTCACAGCCTCCAAGTCTGAAAAACAACCCTCCACCACTACCCTCTGTCTTCTACCTTTGAGCCAGTTCTGTATCCAAATGGCTAGGTCTCCCTGTATTCCATGAGATCTAACCTTGCTAATCATTCTCTCATGGAGAACCTTGTCGAACGCCTTACTGGAGTCCATATAGATCACATCTACTGCTCTGCCCTCATCAATCTTCTTTGTTACTTCTTCAAAAAACTCAATCACAATTGACTTGATGGGTAGGAAGCAGAGGGTAATAGTGGAAGGATACTTGTCAGAGTGAGGCCTCTGACTAGTTGAGTGCCTCAGGAGTCAGTGCTGGGTCCATTGCTGTTTGTTACCTATAGCAATGATTTGGATGAGAATGTACATGATTAGTAAGTTTGCAGATGACACTAAAATAGGTGGTATCATGGACATTGAGGAAGGGTATCAGAAATTGCAGCAGGATCTTGATCAGCTGGGGAAGTGGGCTGAGAAATGGCATATGGAGTTTAATATAGATAAGCGTAAGGTCTTTCATTTTGCTAAGTCAACTCAAGATAGGAATTTCATGATGAATGATAGGGCCTTAAGGAGTGAAGTGAAACAGGGGGACCTTGGAGTTTAGGTACACGTTTCTCTGAAAGTGGAGTCACAGGGCAATGAAGAAGACATATGTCACACTGACCTTCATCAGTCAGGGCACTGTGTATAGAAATTGGGAAATTATGTTGCAGTTGTACAGGACATTGGTGAAGCCGCACTGGGAGTATTGTGTTCAGTTTGCTATAAGAAGGAGGTTATTAAACTGGAAAGAGTGCAGAAGAAATTTACAAGGATGTTGTCAGGACTAAACGGTCTGATTTATAGGGAGAAGTAGGACAAGCTAGGACTTTTTCATTAGAATGCAGAGGGGACCTTATAGAGGTGTATAAGATCATGAGAGGCATGGATAGGGTGAATGCACTCAGTCTATTTTGCAGGGTTAGGAAGTCAAGGACTAGAAGGCACCAATTTAAGATTAGAGGGGAAAGAATAAAAGGGAACCCGAGGGTCAACCCTTCGATACTCATATGGAATGAGCTGCCAGCAGAAGTGGTTGAGGCGGGTATATTAACAACATTTAAAAGGCGTTTGGACAAAGACATGGATAGGAAAGATTTAGAAGATATGGGCTAAGTGCAGGGAAATAGGAATAAAAGGGAACCCGAGGGTCAACCCTTCGATATTCATATGGAATGAGCTGCCAGCAGAAGTGGTTGAGGTGGGTATATTAACAACATTTAAAAGGCGTTTGGACAAAGACATGGATAGGAAAGATTTAGAAGATATGGGCTAAGTGCAGGGAAATAGTTTTAGAGTGGAGGGACATTTTGCTCCACAAGGACCACTTTGGGCCAAAGGGCCTGTCTCCGTGCTGTAGGACTCTAACTCTAGACCCTGTAATTAGTTAAAGGCCAAATCTCACTCTGTACTTAAACCAGTCCCATGCCATCTGCACACATCTACCCCCACTGTGTGAACAAAGCAGCATGTAAGCACAACACACAACAAATTTCAATAACTTGTTTTTAAAAGTGCACCAACTCTTCCACAGTCCTTGGTTTAAATAAAATTCCTTTTTCCATTTTTGACCACAATCAAAAATATGAAAAATGTAATGATACGGTCTTTACACTATCAGTTAGCCACTTGAAGTGATCAGAGTGTGCTCCTTTTCTCAGCAAGTGTGATGAGCTGAATATCAGATGGCCCACCACCTGTCTTGACAATTTCTGCCCTATTGTGGGTTTGTTTTCCTCCTGAAAGGAGAGAAATGCGCTCTTAAAGGAGGAAAGTGAGTGTCATAGTGGTTACCTTTGATGTCCTGAGCGAGTAGGCCGGACAGATGATATGCAGGGCTAGTAGTGTTGGGGTGGGTAACAGTGAGTGAGGGAGGAGTCTGCAGACAATAGTGAGAGGAGTAGAGCATGAGCCTTGGTGAGTTGTGGTACATAACAGAGAAATGATTTGGAGATGCCAGTGTTGGACTGGGGTGTACAAAGTTAAAAATCATACAATGCCAGGTTATAGTCCAACAGGTTTAATTGGAAGCACACTAGCTTTTGGAGCGCTGCTCCTTCATTCACCTGATGATATGCAGGTGGATAACAGAGATACAGTGTGTGAGTGTCCTCATGGAGAAAATGATAGCTCTTATGCTGATGGAATGGAGAAGACCATTGACTTTCCTCCTACACTGCTGGGCATTTGTCTGGCATGGAGACTGCACTGTCCCAGGTGGCCACTTCAACCAAAGCGACATGGCCTGGGGTTGTGGTCTCCACTGCTGATCCCTCAGGGAAAAGGAGGTCCTGCCTCTACACAACCTCTTTCATCAGGATCTCCAGGTGCCTACCCACAAAGCAGGGTATCAATTTTGCTTTGTCTGCCATGTCAGGGCAAATATCAGAAACTGTGCAGGGTAACTGGACTAATAATGGTTGACCAGATGTCCAACAACCTTTTACATATGGTTCTGGCACTAGGACTATTATTCCATTCTGGGATATGCAGCAGTGGCAAATTGTTGTGTGTGTGTTTTAGTGATAGAATGGGACGAGAACTGAGTGAGAGGTGTGCCACAAAATGGGGCTGTTAGTTAATGAGATGGATTTTGTAAGTTGCAGTGAGAGGTTTCATGAAGCCTTGCAGTGAGAATCCCTTCATAGAACTCATTGAATCTGACACTTAGCCAAAAATTTGAAGATTCAGCTTATTCCTGGTGTTTGGGCAAGAAAAGGAGGTATGATGGCAATATTGTATTGTATGGATTGAATAAAGGAACAAAAATAAGGCAATCACATTGTTGAAAACAGTTTGTAGAGAGAAAAAAGAACAAATGCCAAAATAATAAGGTGGTGACTGTGGCAGATTTCAACTAACCTTATATTAACAATGATAGTCTGTGTAAAAGATACAGTGGGAACTGAATTCCTGAACTGCATTCTTGAGAAATGTTTTGCCCAGTATGAGTTGAGGGAGTCAAAACGTGTGACACTGGAAAAGCAGAACAGGTCAGGCAGCATCCAAGAAGTCAGAGAGTTAATGTTTTAGGCATAGGCCCTTCATCAGGAATGTTGGGGAGAAGGGGGCTCAGAGAAAAATAGGAGGATAAGGGTGGGGTTGGGGGGATTGGTAGGTGCAGGTGGAGGGTGATAGTGATAGGTCAATGGGGAGGGTGGAACAGATAGGTGGGAAGAAAGATGGAAAGGTAGGACAGTTCAAGAGGCTGATGCTGAATTGGAAGGTTAGATCGCAGACGAGATAGGGGGAGAGGAGATGAGGAAACTGGTGAAATCAATACTGATGCCACGTGGTTGAAGGCTCCCAAGGCGGAAGATGAGGCAGTCTTCTTCCAGTTGTCGGGTGGCTTGGATTTGGCAGTGGAGGATGTCCAGCACTTGCATGTCCTTGACAGAGTGAGAGGGGGAGTTGAAGTGGTTGGCCACGAGGCTTGGTGTTGTTTGGTGCATGTGTGCCAGAGATGTTCCCTGAAACATTCCGCAAGTTGGCATCCTGTCTCCCAGAATATAAACAAGATGCCAAGGATCAAATAGAGGAAGAAAAACAAGTTAATTAATATCAACAGAGAAAAAAGTACTGGAGAAAATTAAGGGACTAAAATCTGACAAATCCCCAAGATATGACAGTACATATCCTATGGTTCTAAAGGAGGTCACTTGGGAGTAATGTAAATTTTGTGCTTTTGGAGGAAGGTGGCACAGTCAGATAAAATAAGCGCTCCCTTCTTGACTCTCAACATGGATTTGCATACATTGTCCCCTTATGAATTATTGTGCAACAAGAAAAGACTTAGTCTGCAATTCCAATTAAACCTTGGTGGGAGTGTTCTAGTGGTGGATTAGGTACTTCTGAGTTAAAGTACTTTGATATCCCTGTGTTTGGCTGCTTTCATTTTCAAATTTTAAATTGGCATTGTTCACTTTCCTTTGTTTCATTTGTTCTTGCCATCCCTTCCATAAACACTTCCTGTAGTTGTCTTTGGACAACTCCTTGTTAAGATGCTGGTCACAATATCCATTATCTTCATTTACTTCAAACAGCCTGGGAAAATTGGGTAGCAAGCAGTGAAGTAATTATGGTAATCGTGAAAGATGTAGGCTAGGAATGTCATGAAGGTGGACTATCATTGCTTGCTTTCTCACTGTGCAAAACTGACAGCAACTTTCAACTTCTCCATGTGCACAGTTAAACACAGAAATCTGGAAGATGCTCTCTGAGATACTTACTCCTTCACAGGATGTGCTGTTTGAGTCCTCAAATACTTAATCATCACAGAATTAGTGATTTAATGTGAACTTAAGGTTATAACATTCTATTCTCACTGAAAATCATTTGCTGTGCTAAGCTTTATTTGATCAGGAGCAACCAAGCTTTTAATGGTACATTAATTCATAATTGTTATTGACTCTCAGACTCAAATGTCTCTGATGTTGCAAAATTAATTTTACAAGTGTGAGGTATCTCATTCAAACAGGAAAATGTTTCAAAATATATTTGTAAACCATTATTTAATGCTTGTTTTTGATAGTTCAGCATCATGTTTAATTCCATCTATGTGCCCGTATTTTTTTTTTGCCTTCAGTAATTAAGATGTTAATCCCAATTTTTACTTGCTGCCCGAGAATCTACAAGAGCCTGATTTCTGATCAGCCTGTTGGCCTCCACCTCCGAGCTTACTTTCACAATCAGGACCCCCCGCCCACCTTCCGAGGACCCCTTCGTCCACCTCCAACACACTGCATCCACCTGGAAACCCCGCGCTGGCCTATTACCTGCCCTCGACCTCTTCATTTCCAACTGCCGCCGGGACATTAACCGCCTCAACCTGTCGAGCCCCCACCCCACTCCAACCCTCTCACCCTCACAACGCGCAGCCCTCCAATCCCTCTGCTCCAATCCTGACCTCACCATCAAGCCAGCGGACAAAGGGGGCGCAGTGGTAGTCTGGCGCACTGACCCCTACATCGCTGAAGCCAAACGCCAACTCGAGGACACATCTTCCTACCGCCCCCTTGACCATGACCCCACCCCCCATCACCAAACCATCATCTCCCAGACCATACAGAACCTCATCACCCCAGGAGATCTCCCACCCACAGCT
>NC_057721.1:12294452-12318619 GCF_004010195.1 Chiloscyllium plagiosum
CTCCCCACCTCCACCCTCCTCTAGCTTATCTCTCCACGCTTCAGGCTCTCTGCCTTTATTCCTGATGAAGGGCTTTTGCCCGAAACGTCGATTTTGCCTGTCCTCGGATGCTGCCTGAATTGCTGTGCTCTTCCAGCACCACTGATCCAGAATCTGGTTTCCAGCATCTGCAGTCATTGTTTTTACCTCGGCCTATGCTGTTGCTGGCCACCACAGATCCCCTACAGATGGCGCCAAATTCAAAACTAAAAGAGAGGAAATTCTCTTCTGAGAGTTTTCTTGAAGGTTCAGTTAGGGGGGCTTAAGAGTTATAAGTTAGCCAGAAAAGATCTAAAGACATGGTGGAGAAGAGCCAGGAGGGAACAAGTTGTTGGTAGATAGGATCAGGGAAAACTCTAAGGCCTTCTTTAGGATGAAGGGCTTTTGCCCGAAACGTCGATTTCGCTGCTCCTTGGATGCTGCCTGAACTGCTGTGCTCTTCCAGCACCACTAATCCAGAACCTTCTTTAGGTATATCAGGAATAAAAGAATGACCAGAGTAAGATTACAGCCAATCAAAGACAGTGTTGGAAAGTTGTGTGTGGCATCTGAGCACATAGGAGAAGTGCTTAATGAATACTTTTCATCAGTATTCATACTGGAAAAGGCAATGTTAGTGAGAATATGGAGATACAGGCTATGAGATTATATGGGATTGCAGTTGACAACAAGGAGGTTTTAGCGATTTTGGAAGATCTGAAAATAGGTAAGACCCCAGGTCGG
The DNA here is from genome assembly GCF_004010195.1 of Chiloscyllium plagiosum. Classification (NCBI taxonomy): domain Eukaryota; kingdom Metazoa; phylum Chordata; class Chondrichthyes; order Orectolobiformes; family Hemiscylliidae; genus Chiloscyllium; species Chiloscyllium plagiosum. Next base: position 12,295,215 of record NC_057721.1, read on the forward strand.
ATGGGAGTTATCCTTGGATTCTCTGGGAAACCAGGGAGGAGATTGCAGAGCTTTTGGTTTTGATCTTTATGTCATCATTGTCAACAGGAGTAGTGCCAGAAGACTGGAGGATAGTAAATGTTCCCTTGATTAAGAAGGAGAGTTGGGACAACCCTGGTAGTTATAGGCCAGTGAGCCTTACTTTGGTTGTGGGTAAGGTGTTGGAAAAGGTTATAAGAGATAGGATTAAAATCATCTGGAAAGGAATAATTTTATTAGAGATAGTCAACTCAGTTTTGTGAAGGGTAGATTGTGCCTAACTAACGTTATTGAGTGCTTCGAGAAGGTGACAAAACAAGTGGATGAAAGTAAAGCGGTTGATGTGGTTGTATGAACTTCAATAAGGTGTTTGATAAGGTTCCATACTGTAGGCTAGTGCACAAAATATGGAGGTGATTTTGTGGTTTGGATCAGAAATTGGCTAGCTGAAAGAAGAAGGTGGTAGTTGACGGGAAATGTTCATCCTGGAGATCAGTTACCAGTGGTGGGCCGCAAGGATCTGTTTTGGGGCCACTGCTATTTGTTATTTTTATAAATGATATGGATGTCAGCGTAGGAGGATGGGTTAGTAAATTTGCAGATTACACTAAGGTAGGCAGAATGTGGATAGTGCCAAAGGATGTTGTGAGTTACAGAGAGGCAAAGATAGATGCAGAGCTGGGCTGAGAAGTGGCAAATGGAGTTTAATGTGGAAATGTGTGAGGTAGTTCACTTTGGAAGAAGATAACAGGAATGCAGAGTACTGGGCTAATGGTAAAATTCTTGGCAGTGTAGATGAACAGAGATCTCAGTGGCCAGGTGCATAAATCATGTAAGTTGCCACCCAGGTTGATAGAGTTGTTAAGAAGGCATATGATGTGTTGGCATTTATTGGTAGGGGAATCAAGTTTCAGAGCCACAAGGTCATGCTTCAGCTGTACAAGACACTAGTAAGGCCGCACCTGGAGTATTGCGTACAGTTTTGGTCACTGAATTAGAGAAAGGATGTGGAAGCTTTAGAAAGGGTTCAGAGGAGATTTACAAGGATGTTGCCTGGTATGGAAGGAAGGTCTTATCAGGAAAGGCTGAGGGAACGAGGCTGTTTGTGTTGGAGAGGAGAAGGTCGATAGGTGACTTAATCTAAACGTATAAGATAATCAGAGGGTTAGATAGAGTGGACAATGAGAGCCTTTTTCCTTGGATGATGAAGGCTAACATGAGGGAACATTGCTTTAAATTGAGGAGTGATAGATTTAGGATAGGTATCAAGGGTTGCTTCTTTACTCAGAAAGTAGTAGGGGCATGGAACGCCCTGCCTACAACAGTAGTAGACTTGCCGATGTTAAGGGCATCTAAATGGGCATTGGACATACATATGAATAATAATGGAATGCTGTAGGTTAGATGGGCATCAGATTAATTTCACAGGTTGGCACAACATTGTGGGCCAAAGGGCCTGTGCTGTGATGTAACGTCCTATGTTCTATGAGTTTGTAAAGCATTTTTCAAGGTCAGCATACAACATTATTTTTTCGTTGCTGACTGCAAAACCATGCCATTGTCTCCCCAAAAACAATGTTTCCAATAGCTAAAAAATATTAAGCATGAAGTTCCAAGAGAACAATATTCTGAGAAATGTATGACTTGCGATGATGCTATGGCTTTAAGAGGTTTATTTTGATTTTTTTTTAAATGAAGAAAGGTTGAGACAGAGGTATTAAGTAATCTGCTCCAAAGTAAACAGCTTCTGAGCCTTGGATTTTTTTAACAGTTGGAACAATAGAAGCAAGCTGAATGAGTCGGGTCAAGCTCCTACAGAGCCAGGATTTTTAGTTTTATCTTTCTGCCAGTTACTGGTAGATTGAAGCTGGGTGTGGAAGCTTTTATTCCTTTCTCTGTTACAGCTAAAAGCTGGGGTTCTCATCCTGCTGCTAGAATTGCATGTGAGACGATCTATTTTACTGAGTTTACCTTTGCCAAGGGTATGTTTATGGGTTGATTCTATATTGGATCTGTCAATTAGTTGTAGTTAATATATCTTTTTGTTTGTTAAGAATTTTGATAGAATTACAGTTAAGCCAATGCTTTTATTATTTGCTTATTTTGAAAGTATTTTAATTATAGTGTCTGAATAAAGTATTGTTAGTTTGACTGATCAAGTTGCACCTTGAATATAACACCTTAGACTTAGAGTCATAGTGTCATTGACATGTACAACACGGAAACAGACCCTTTGGTCCAACTCGTCAATGCCAACCAGATATCCTAATCCAATCTAATCCCATTTGCCAGCACTTGGTCCATATCCCTCTCAACCCCTTTTATTCATATATGTATCCAGATGCCTTTTAAATGCTGTAATTGCACCATCCTCCACGACATCCTCTGGCAGCTCATTCCATATGTGCACCACCCTCTGCGTGAAATAATTGCCCATTAGCCCCCTTTTATATCGTGCCCCTCTCACCCTGAACCTATGCCCTCCAGTTCTGGACTCCCCCACCCCAGGACAAGACCTTGTCTATTTACCCTATCCATGCCCCTCATGATTTATAAACCTCTATAAGGTCAACCCTCAGCCTCCCACACTCCAGGGAAAACAGCCCCATGCTATTCAGCCTCACCCTGTAGCTCAAATCTTCCAACCCTGGCAACATCCTTGTAACTCTTTTCTGAACCCTTCCAAGTTTCACAACATCCTTCCATAAGACTATAAGGCCATAAGACATAGGAGTGGAAGTAAGGCCATTCAGCCCATCGAGTCCACTCCGCCATTTAATCATGGCTGATGGGCATTTCAACGCCACTTACCCACACTCTCCCCATAGATCAAGAATTTATCAATCTCTACCTTGTAGGCATTTAATATCCCGGCCTCCACTGTGCTCCATGGCAATGAATTCCACAGGCCCACAACTGTCTGGCTGAAGAAATATCTCCTCATTTCCATTCTAAATTGACCCCTCTAATTCTAAGGCTGTGCCTAACAGAAACAACTTCACAACATCTAAGACATGCATTATCTTGTAAGTTTCTATGAGATCTCCCCTCAACCTTCTAAACTCTAATGAATATAATCCCGGATCATCACCCATTCATCGTATGTTTGGCCTACCATTCCAGGGATCATCTGAATAACTAGGTGAAAGTGAGGACTATCTCCAGAAGTGGTTCAGCTAACGTGTATAAACTCCTTGTAAAACTCACTCAGGAATCCGTCTGGACCGATGCCTTGCCACCTTGGAGCTAAAAATGTGTTGCTGGAAAAGCGCAGCAGGTCAGGCAGCATCCAGGGAACAGGAGAATCGACGTTTCGGGCATAAGCCCTTCTTCAGGCTTATGCCCGAAACGTCGATTCTCCTGTTCCCTGGATGCTGCCTGACCTGCTGCGCTTTTCCAGCAACACATTTTCAACTCTGATCTCCAGCATCTGCAGACCTCACTTTCACCTTGGAGCGACCTTACTGCCTTTTTGTACTTCTTGTGTCCTCAGAGGTGTATTCAAAGGGGAGGCCTGTTCTGCATTTATACCGGGGAGTTCCGGGTTTTCAAAAAAGGATTCCATTCTCGCTAATCCATCCTCACAGCCCTTCGACCGGTATAACTCTTCATAGAATTCCCGAAATCTGGCATTAATCTTTTTCAGCTCTTGTGTGATGTTACCAGTTCTCTCCCTAATAGACACAATGGACCACAGAGTACTTTTCTTCCTCGCCAGATAAGCCAGGTATCTACCCAGCTTATCCCATATTCAAATAGCCTTTGCTTTGCAAAGGAAACCCTTCTCTTCGCTGTTTGTGTGAGCACTGAGTCCAGAGCAGCCCGGAGAGCCATGACACGCTGTAACTTAACCACAGCTAGTCTGTTACAATATGCTGACTTGGCTGCTTTCAGCCAGGCTTTGAGCACCCTCTGCTGCTCCCCTCTCTGCCTCCTTGTAGTTGTTGAATATGAAATAATCGGACACCTTAAATGTGCCTTGGTGGTCTCCCAAAGCACCAATGCATTACTGGACCCCAATTGATGTCCCAGAAGGCCATGAATTCTCTTGTAATATACTGGACAAAATTGCCATCCCTCAACAAAAATAGGTCCATGCGCCAATGCCATATGTCTGCTCCACTATCCTTGGTCTTGACATCCATGTACACTGCCGCAAGGTCCGAAATAGTTATGTTCCCAATCCTGCAGGCCAACACCAAATCCAAACAAACCGACAGAATAAAGAATATATCAATTCTTGTGTGGCACTTCTACGTGTTGGAGTAAAAGGTAAAGTCCCTCCAATTAGGGTGGACATGCCTCCACACATCCTCCAGCTCCAATTCCTTGTACAAGTTCACTAGCTGCCTAGACTGCAGAGGTGTACCCAACTGACCCCTTGGCATCCTGTCTACCCCAGGGTCCATGAGTCTCCTCCTACAATCATGTGACGCACCCCAAGAGCCATTAATTTAGAGACTGCATCAACTAAAAATTTGAGTGGATGCCCCGGGGACAGTAACTGTTCAAAATGCCATACACTTCTCCATGCACCAGAGCCTTGAGAATGATGAACCATCCATGCTCATGTTTGATTTGATTTATCATCTGAAGTGGGAGGTTCCTTCATACCAATATGACCATTCCTCTACTTTTGGAGTTGAAGGAGGAAAAGAATACCACATCATACCCCCACCCCTACCCCACCCGCCCCCAACTGTACCTTCAGATGTTCCCTCTCTGTTAAATGTGTCTCTTACAGCAGAACGATGTTGACTCCTTCTTAATGTTTGAGAGCACCTTTTCCCTTTTAATAGGGGAATGACTCCCCTTTATATTCCAGGCGCACAATCTGAACAGATCGCTAGCCATGATCGCACACCATAGCCTGCGGTCCCCTGAGAGGAAGAAGCCCATTCAAAGTGCAGCGAGTGGAAAAAACACAGACTGTACTAAATCTAAAAAATATTCCCAAAAATGCTACTAAAACCAACTAATCACTACTCCTAACTTAAACAAATAAACACAAAAGTCACAAATCACTAGAGATCTCCTGCTCACCCACAAGGGGCATTCATTCCCAATCTGACAGCCATCCTGGCACCTTCCATTTAAGGCCATACCCCAAACCCAGGCAATGGGAAAAAACACCATGTTATTCACACTCATGAAAGTTAACAATGGGCCCCCCCCCCCATATCTCAATCCCAAACATCCTTACACCAAAGCAGAAATCACCCCTCACCCAAAAAAACAGAACAGCAAAATAACAGATAATTTCCAAACAGATACAATATTAAGCAAATCAAATTTAGAACAAAGAAAAAGAAGATAAAAAAATTATGCCATTGTCCAAAAACATATTTTCCTCCTTCACCCTCAACCCAAGTCAATTATTTCAGAGTTCCCAAATTCTTTCGCTTTTTCCGGAAGTCATGGACAGATCCGCCATAATTAAAACATAGTATTACCAGGTACCTCAGAATATTGAATATTCAAGTTTCTTAGTTTTTTATTCACATCAAAAGACTGCCTCTTCTTAATTATGGCCCCAGAAAAGTCTTGGAAAAACATTATTTTCGCACCTTTATATGCCAGAGCCTGAGGAACTCTTCCCAGCCTTCTGGATGTTTCTATTACAACTGCTTTTTTTTGCAATGCTGGAGTCGTACATGGACTGGACACAGGTGCTAATCCGACCCGGACCTGCTGGTTGGTGGGCTCGCTCCACACTCACCCAGCCCGGCTTGATCTCCAGTTGCAGCAACTTCAGGAGCCACTTCTCAGGGAACTCAGCCAGGTTCTCGCCTTCCTCATGCTTCAGAAGACACAGGACGTGTTAATTTCTTCTCCGACCTCAATTTTTGAGGTCGTCAACCTGTCCCAGCAAGGCCCAAATCTGGCTTTTCAAGGTTCAGACCCATCCCTCGAAGTTCTTTGCCGCCATGGTCCTTTACGTGACTGCTTCCACATGTTTATCCAATGCCTGAATCTCCTGCTCATGGCAGTAATCAGTCTCAGTGCTGTTTCAACTTTTTCACGGAGTTTTGCAAGCTCTGTGAGTAGGTGCTGCTGCTCCACCGAGCTTAAAGATGCTGCCACGAGAGTTGAAGCAGTGGCTGCGGGGTGGGAGTGCGGGGGGAGTAGTAGAAGTCCACCTTGCCTGGGGTATGGCACAGAGCCCAACACAGCAGACTTTTCAGACTGCCGCCATCTTGAATCCTTCGCAACAGGATCTTGATCAGATGAGCCATGGACTAAGGAGTTGCAGATGAAGTTTAATTTAGGTAAATGTGAGGTGCTACATTTTGGAAATGCATATCAGAGCAAGACTGGTAAGTCCTGACACCATTTAATGGTAAGGGCCTGGGGACTGTTGCTGAACAAAGTGACCTTGGAGTGCAGGTTCATAGTTCCTTGAAAGTGGAGTCACAGTAAGATAGGATAGTAAAGAAGGCATTTGATATGCTTTCCTTTATTGATCAGAGCATTGAGTATAGGAGTTGGGAGGTCATGTTACGGCTGTACAGAACATTGAGAAGTCCACTTCTGGAATATTGTGCTTCTGATCTTCCTCTTACAGGAAAGGTGTTGTGAAACTTGAAAGGGTTCAGAAAAGATTTACAAGGATGTTGCCAGGAGGATTTGAGCTATAGGGAGAGACTGAATAGCCTGGGGCTGATTTCCATGGAGGGTCAGAGGCTGAGGTGTGACCTTACAGAAGTTTTTAATATCATGAAGGGCATGGATATGGTAAATAAACCAAGGTCTTTTCCCTGGGATGGGGAAGTCCAGAACTAGAGGCATTGGTTAAGGTTGGGAGGGGAATGATTTAAAAGGGACCTAAGGGGCAACCTTTTCATGCAGAGGGTGCTGCATGTGTGGAATGAGCTGCCAGAGGGAGTGGTGGAGGCTGATACAATTACAACATTTAAAAGGCATCTGGATGGGTATATGAATAGGAAGGGTTTTGAGGGATATAGGCCAAGTGCTGGGCAAATGTGATTAGATTAATTCAGGATATTTGGTCAGCTTGGACGAGTTGGACCAAAGGGTCTGTTCCCATGCTGTACATCTCTATGACTGTATGACGACATCAGCCACATTGTCATAGGATAATTTTCCAACACCTCCTTTAAGATGTCGATGTGGAAATACATTAGTCTGAATGGCTTGGAGCTGGAATAGTATGCAGGTACATTAATGAGTTTGCATATGTGGGAGAGAATATTGTCCAAAGGGATAACATGTTCTGACTATCAAGTCCGGCAGTTCCATAAACATTTAAAATTTAGTATCTGCCCATCAGTTTTTGTCACCAGTTTACTGAGATTAGGTCACTACTTCATTTGCTAAAATTAAACTTCATTCTGATCAGTATTTACATTCTAGATTGCTACTGTCCTTAATCCAAAGTTTACAATATTGTAATAACTATTCCAGATGGGAAAGGTGATACGCTTTATTCCACCATTTCACAGGCCAGGACTGAAACCAGCCACTAAATTTTCAATAGTAAAAAGTGAACACTGCAGATGCTGGAGATCAGAGTCAAAAAGTGTGGTACTGGAAAAGCACAGCAGGTCAGGCATCACCCGAGGAGCAGGAGAGTCATGTATCGGGCACAGGCCCTACATTAGGAATGTGGGGGGAGGGAAGGGGGCTGACAGAAGGTAGCTGGGAAGGCAATAGACAGGTTAAGGTGGGAGGTGATGGTGAGAGGTTGGAGCAGAGGCTGGAGCGGATAGGTGGGAAGGAAGATGGGCAGGTGGGATAGTTGAAGAGGATGGTGCCAAGTTGGAGGGTTGGATCTGGGATGAGGAGGGGGAAAGGGAGATGAGGAAACTGGTGAAATCGACATCGATTCCATGTGGTTGGAGGGTCCCAAAGTGGAAGATGAGGTGTTCTTCCTCTACTTGTCTGTTGGCTAGGATTTGGCAGTTCAGGACTTGCATGTCCTTGGCGGAGTGGGAGGGGAAAATTGAAATGGTCAGCAGGGTCAGTTTAATGCATGTGTCCCAGAGATGTTCTCTGAAACATTCCACGAGTCCCCCAAAGTAGAGGAGACCACATTGAGAGCAACGGACACAGTTGATGAGGTGTTTAGATGTGCAAGAAAGTCTCTGCCCAATGTGGAAGGATCCTTTGGGGGCATGGATGGGGGTGAGGAGAGAGGTGTGGTCGCAGGTTTTACACCTCTTGTGGTGGCAAGGGAAAGTGCCAGGAATGGAGGGTGGCTTGGTGGGGTCATGGACCTAATGAGGGAATCATGGAGGAATGGTGTCTGTGGAATTGCTGATAAGGGTGGGGAGGGAATATATCTTCGGTGGTGGGGTCTGAATGTAGATGGCGGAATTGGCGAAGGATGATGGATTGTATTGGAGATTGGTAGGGTGGAAGGTGAGATGGGTTCTATTCCTGTTGTGGTTGGAAGGGTGGGGTTCAAGAAGTGGAGGAGTGCACCTCTCAATGTGGTCTCCTCTACATTGGGGAGACAGGATGCCAACTCGCAGAACTTTTCAGAGAATACCTCTTGGGCACATGCATCAAACAACCCCACTGGCCTGTGGTTGACCACTTCAACTCCCCCTCCCAATCCCCCAATGCAAGTTCTAGGCTTCCTCCACCACCAAATCCTAGCCACCTAACGCCTAGAGGAAGAACGCATCAACTTCTGCCTTGGGACCCTACAACCACACGGCATCAACGTTGATTTCATCAGTTTCCTAATCTTCCCTCGCCCCAACTCATCCCAGACCCAACCATCCAATTGGGCACCACCCTTTTGAACTGTCCTACCTGTCCATCTTCCTATCCGCTCAACCTCCACTCATACCTATCACCATAACCCTCTCCACCTGCATCTACCTATTGCCTTCCAAACTACCTTCCCCCCAGCCTCCCCGCCCCCCATTTTTCTCTCAGCCCCCTCCCCACATTTCTGATGAAGAGTTTATGCCCGAAACGTTGATTCTCCTGCTCCTCGGATGCTGCCTGACCTGCTGTGCTTTTCCAGCGCCACAATTTGACACAAAGTTGTCAATTACAAGCTTGAGCAGCTCAATGGTCCACTGTGCCACTATGTTCTTATTCCAAATCCGATAAACCCAAATTGTTTGACCATATTCACATTTGAAGGCTATCTGCCATGAAATTAAAGGGGCTAAGATCAATGAGGAAGTCTGGCAATCAAGTAAGCAAGTTCATGAACAGGAAAGGTTTGGAAGGATATGGGCCAAGTGCAGGCAAATGGAACTAGTTTAGTTTGGGAACATGGTTAGCATGGACTGGTTGAAAATAAGGATTAGTTTCATAGAATCATAGAATCCCTACAGTGTGGAAGCAGGCCATTCGGCCCATCGAGTCCACACTGCCCCTCCAAAGAGCAACTTACTCAAACTCACCAGCCTACCCTATGCCTGTAACCCTGCATATCCCATGAATAATCCACCTAGTCTGCACATCCTTGGACACTATGGGCAGACTTTATAAGTGCACCACCTGGCTCTTTCATACTTTTGCTGGTATGACTCCCATCCCCTCTGCGGGCTAATGTATGAAACACAGTACACAACCATTCCAATTGTTACATGCTTTTCATGATGAGGGAGGTGGCAATAGAATCAGCAAAGATGCCAAAGCATCCAAGCTGAATTGCTCTTCCAAGGCTGACAACTTCATATTTCTCCATGATATATTTCAAACTTTTGTCCAATCATCTCACTTGTCTATATCTCTCTATATCCTCTTTGCGTGTCCCTTGCAGCTTACTTTCCTATTTAGCTTTGCACTGGGAGCAATATATGATTACTAGGCTAGGTTGTAACTAGATAAATCAAAGAACAAGTTTCTTAAATACTTCCAGTTCCCAAGAGATTGTCACAGAGTTCTGCCCCCTCAAACCCAATACACCTGGATTCCGGAGAATGTATCTCACATAAGTAAAACCAATTTTTGGAAGAATAAGCCTTTGGAGATAGACACCATGAAGACATTGTCCAGGGGTATCATTCTCAGTATGGAGTTGAACATTACTCACACTGCCACTGAAAGATTTCACAACATTCTCATTAATATGCCTACAGCTGACCTTTGTGGAAGTCTGAATAGCTATAACTTGAAATAATATAAAAGTGAATTGATGAATTCATGTGTTCACACAATGCTGTGGACCATTTCAGTGTGATCAGGAGCCATGGATTCAGGAGAGAATAGTGTTCTCCAAAACATGATTTTCCCAATAATTTTCTTCTTCAACTAATAGAAATATTATGGAATGTCACTGAATGAAGTTGCCGTAAGAATCCCTGCGGAGTCTCACTTTGGCTTGAAGCCTAATCTTGACATTGCAGATGTAAGCGACAATACCAGATAATGAGTTAAGGCAACAATTCTATTCAATTTTGTTCTGATAATATAGTCATACATGATAATTCAGAAAGAAATAAGAGAAATAAAAGATAACTTCAATGAAAGGAAAGAAAAACATTTTAAGAAATACAATTTCATTAGAGCACAAACAGTGACCCCAAATTAGTCAGTTCATTGGACATTCCTACAATGGTAAAATAACATTGTTACATACGTTACCAAGTCTCCAAACATGGATAGACTCTATAGTCAGTCATTCCATCAATGTCCTTTCCTTCACCCACCAGGTCATCTGGTTAACTGGACCATTCAGCTGCAGCAGCAAATCCCGGAAGCAGTGTCCCCTTTGAACTCAATGTCCGGCTCTGCTTTCAAGGAGGCTTTGATCACATTTTCCCAAATAAGGCATTTATCAATTCTTTCTCACAAAGTTAGCACAGTCTGTAGATGTCTCAGAACACAAGTTATTTTTCCTTGTTATACATCCTTGTAGATGTATGCACGGTGGCTCAGTGGTTATCACTGTTGCCTCACAGCACCAGGGTCCCAGGTTCAATTCCAGCCTTGGACAACTGTCTGTGTGGAGTTTGCACATTCTCTCTGTGTCTGTGTAGGTTTCCTCCAGGTGCTCTGGTTTCCTCCCACATTCCAAAGATGTACAGGTCAGGTGATTTGGCCATGGTAAATTGCCCATAGTGTTAGGTGCATTAGTCAGAGGGAAATGGGTCTGGGTGGGTTACTCTTCAGAGGGTCAGTGTGGACGAGTTGGGCCGAAGGTCCTGTTTTCGCACTGTAGGGAATCTAATCAAATCTAAAGATGTCCCTCATATCATCAGGTTATAGATTATTGTCCATCCAAAAACATTGTCTCCATATGGTTGATCACCCAATAGTCATTATCCTGGGATATAGTTTAGTGATCATCGGGGTCAATATAGTAACAATAACACCCTCTTTAAAGAATGGAAACAACTCTATTTCGCTACAGTCCACTGATCAAAGGGGAAAAAAGTCACAACAATAACTGTAATATGAATAATATTACTCCTGATTACATAACTGATAAATTTTGATTTAAATCAATGATGATTTGGCTCTTAAAGCACAGTCACTCCTAGATTTAAATGATCATTTACAGAGTAAGAATGCAATAATGTTTTACTTAAAAATCAAAAGTGAAACAGGAGTGAGATATAAAATCTTAAAATGCAATAATTGGCAATTGCTAGCTTTAGGGCTATAGAAGGCATCGTTGCTGCTGTCTGGATAATAATCACAGTGATAAACAGAAAAGTATCTCTGGTCAGATCCCAGATGAAAAGTAATTGCATGAAAGCCCTTTAATCTTCATGATGTCAAGAGATTTATATGAAAATCTTTGATGCCAAATTGGGTGTCATGAGCAACTCATTAGACATACATGCATAAAATTGTAAATTCTGGTCAGGCGTGCTCACCTGATGCCTACCTAATGAGAAAATAAATGAATGGCTTACTGCTCCTCTCTTGGATGTGGGTGCTACATACATTTCTGAAGTAGCAGATGTGTCCTGAGGCAGCTTGGTAGTGGCAAGGAAACTTCATGCTTAAGTAACTTTGAGAAGAAATTTCTTTTCTGATTTATCCAGTTATAGCTGCTGATTTAGTGATCAAACCATTGCTGATAGTATAAAGTTAGATGGGAAAGTAAGCCATCAGGGGGATTCAAAGAGGCTTAAAGGATATACAGTATAGGCAGCTGAAATGAGTGGGCATGAATGTGGCAAGTGGCATGTCTGTGGAGAACTGTGAAATTGTCATCCTGGATGATATTAGAAAAACAGGAGTATTTTTAAAAGGTGAGACACTAATAGTTGTGATATTCAGAGGAATTTTAAAAATTTATTCATGGGAGGAATGTGTCGCTTCTTGGTCGATCCCTAATGACCCTTGAGACAGTGGTGCAATCTTGAACCTCCACAGTCCATTTGGTAGAGGTAGACCCACAATACTGTGAAGGAGGAAGTTCCAGAATTTTGAACCAGCAACATTGAAGAAATGGCAATACATTTCCAAGTCAGGATAGTGCATGGCTTGGAGGTAAACCTGCAGGTTATGGTGCTCATGAATCTACTGCCTTTGTTCTTCTAGACGATAGTGATTATGAGTTTGAAAAACGACATCTAAAAAGTCTTGATGAATTTCTCCTGTGTCTCTAGTAGATGGCACATACTGCTGCTACTGAGTGTTGGTAAATAGGAGAAATGTTTGTGGAAATGATACTTATCAGGTAGACTGCTTTATCTTGATGGTGTCAAGCTTCTTGAATGTTGGAGCTGCACTTATTAGGTGGAGAGTATTCCATCACACTCCTGACTTGTGCTTTGTGTATGGTGAACAGATGATGGGGAGTTAGAATATGAGTTATTTGCCTTTGATCTGCTCTTGTGATAGTATTTAAATGGCTGGTCTAATTAAGTTTATGGTCAATGGGACATCTCAGCATATCGAGGTCAATGGTTTGATTCTGTCTTGTTCAAGATGGTCATTGCCTGACACTTGACAGCCCAAACTTGTATATTGTCCAGATCTTGCTGCAATTGGACATGGAATGCTTCAGTGTCTTGGAAACTGGGAATGGTACTAAACATTGTACAATCATCAGTGAACATATCTAGTTCTGAACTTATGAGGGAGGGAAGGTCAAGGTTTAGTGAGAGGGAAGAACTGACGCAAATCCGTATTAACAGAGAAATGTGTTGTGTAAATTAATGGGATTAAAGACTAATAAATCCCAGAACCCAATAATCTACATCCAAGAGTATTTAAGGAAGTAGCTCTATAATCAATAGACGTATTGGTGGTCATATTCCGAGATTGTTTAGATTCTGGAGCAATTTCTAAAGATCGGATTCCTGTAACCCACTATGTAAAAAGGGATGCAGAGAGAAAGCATGAAATTGTAGACCAGTGGGTCAGGTGTCAGTAGTGTGGAAGGTGCTAGAGTCCATTATCAACGATTTTGTAGCAGAGCAGTTAGAAAACAGTGGTCGAATCAGACCCTAACAGCATGGATTTACAATAGGGAAGTCATGCTTGACAAATCTGCTGGAATTCTTTGAGGATTTTTATGGACCAGATCAAACCTCCTCAAAATAGATGAAGGCGGCAGACTAGACCCTAACTATTCCTTCTTTTAAAGGTAAGGTGTTACGTTCCAGATGCAATTTAGTTGGTCGAACTACTCGACTTTAAGTAAAACACACTTTATTTTACACTATAGTGAAAATATAGACAAAATAAAAATAAACAAATAGAATTGCCTTAACTGCAAATATTGAAATGCTTAACAAAATCATTTATATTTTGTAATAACTACTTCTAATTAACTGTTCCAATATAGTAACATCTCAAACACTCTCTTGTTCCACATGCAATTTTAGCAGCAGGAAGAGTACCCCAGCTTTTAGCTGCAACAGAGAGAGATGAATAAGAGCTTCCACATCTATCTTCAAGACCCTAGCTGAAAGCTAAAATTAAAAATCCTGGTTCTGTGGAGCTTGATCCCGCCCATCTATGATGCTTCTGTTGTTATATCTTTAAAAAATAACCCAAGCTCACAAGTTGTTTACTTACTTGGCTTTAGAGCAGACTGCTCATTGCCTCTGCCTCAATCTTTCTTCATAAAAGAACAGATAAAACACACCTCCTAAAGCCATAGTATCATCACAGGAGCCCAGAACCAGAGATCACAGTTCAAAGATATGGATTAAATTATGTAAAACTGAGATGGCCCCAAAAATGGTGAAGCTATGAAATTTGCTACGACAGAAAACAGTTGAGGTCAAAACATTGTGTGAATTTAATAAAGAGTTATATACAGCATTTGGTATATAAAGATATCAAAGGATACGGGGGAAAGCGGGAACAGGCTATTGAGTTGGATGATCACCTATGATCATAATCAATGATGGAGTAGGCTGGAAAACCGAATAGCCTATTCCTGTTCTATTTTCCATGTTTCTATGTTTATACTTCTAATGGGGTGACAGGACCACAAAATAGAACATGATGAGTATGGATGTGGGATAATCCTGACCATTACGTGGATTCTGTAAATCACTCATAAAAGCCCAAATTCGATAATGTGCCATCTTTTATCAAATATCAAAATGCCTGCCAACACCTTCATAGTGGTGGAATAAGTTTATTTTTTGGTCTTCATGGGCAGGGCGAGCATGTTTGCAGCCTTTGCCATGACATTGTACTTCACATACAGCTCCTGCATTGGCTAACAATGCATATTAGAAATCTTGGTCTCAAGCAATCAAGACCATTCCTATCTTTATAACCATGGAACCAAATAGACTTTTTGTTGTACAGAACTTGCTCAAAAAAGGCACCTTTTGCCACTGCTCATTGTAAAGAGGTTCAATACATTACAACTCACTGGAGTTACAACTGGAAATCATGCCTGCCCAATTCCTGGAATTGCCATAAAAGGTAAAGTTTTTAAAAGAAAAATGCAAACTGCCTGATTTTCAAATGCAGGTTGAGAGAAAACATTTAACCAGGTTTCTATACTTAACAATAAAGAGTTATTTATTACAAAGCTTTATATTATAGCTGCAGGTAAACAATTAAATTAAGTAAACTCTACAAATTCAAACTCCAAACCCCTTATTAATTCCCCCTTGCATACAAATAGGCAGAACATAAACAGGGAAAAAAAGCACATGAGCTGAGGGAAAACTAGGGAAACAGTTTTTTGGTCTTTGTTCCCAAGTTGCATTGGGTCATTTCTTGCTGACCTGAAGGTACCTCCTTGATCTTCCTTTTTCCAAATGTTTCCACTGGTTTGCAGGAGATCCAAGGTGACTGGTTCACTGAGGAAAGGTCTTTGACTTATCCAATTCAAAGTCACAGCTTGCAGCATCTACTGGAGACAAGATAAGCTGATTTTCTTCAGGTTTAAAGTGGCTTATTGGAGATAACTGAGAGAGAAAGAGAGAGAGAGAGAGTTTTTAAGCTGCAACAAATCTTTTGGTTTCTCTTTGGATCTGAATGAGCTTCTCTCTGCCTTGCTTACAACCCAGGATGTTCACCTAAATGATAACTGATCAACTTATTGTTGGTTAGCAGAGGAGCCTTGTCACTATTAATCTGATCCTACTCCATAAATCAATCAGCTTCACTTGTAAATAACTCATCAGTTCCAGTTCATCTGCTCATTGCTGGAACCCATAACCAAACAAATTGGTATCAAATTCCTGATTTTCAAAACATGCAGTCATCTTTGTAAACGTTAGGTTTAAATCAGCTGTTTCTTATTTCGGGCTACAGTTGTTAATTAGCACAAAATTAAAAATACATAGTCTTTACAAAGAAGTTTCCCTTCAATTGGTATTCTTGCAAAAATGAGTGCACAATAAAAAGATTCAACAAAATGTGTATTTTTTTCAGCATTACTCAAAAATTGAATCCTGCCACCTCTGCCAAGTTGTGATGTGATCACAAGTGAACTTAGATCACAAGTATCACCCTGCATTTGCCAATTTACAAGCACATCCCATCAGTCTGATTGTCGTTCAATGCCTCAGAGCTGCTATCCCGTCACACTGAATTGTAAGTATATAAGAACATAGCCTGTTATATTCCATGATGCACTTATTGGGTGTGTTAGCTTTTAGCGGGGGGGCAGTAAGGTTATAGACCTGCCAGAGTTATAATCTCCTTGTGTTTTTTGGCAACATAGATCATGCTACATACATCTGAATAAGGTGAAATAACTCAGAGGTCCATGTAGAAGCATTACATTGCCCTCTTCAGGAAGGCTTTCATGCTGTGGAGTTGAGCTTCCATTGTTTTATTTAAGTTCATATTGTATCATGTTTATTGAAAGATTTCTCACTCAGTGGCCTAGCGTCTTTTCTCACCCTCTTACCATACTTGCCACACTAGTTACCTTCCTTGCATCATGGAGTCTCTCAGATCTCAGTTCTGCCCCCATCCTCCCAATCACCAGTCCCACAATAACTCTCCACTCAGTCCATATCTTCCTGAAGACCAGCATCCCTTGTGTCCACATCATATTTGAATGGCTGCAGTTCACCTGGATAAATGTTGGCATTTCAGTGTTGCCCCTCCCCAGCTGCAAAGCCACGCTACCCATAGCCAATTTGAAAGACAAACCTGATCTTTAATTTATAGAAAGGAAAAGAGAACAGAAATGAAGCCAACAGAGGCAGAACTGTACCCCCACAAAGCCAACCAGATTTGGGCATCCTGACCAAAACATTGACAGATTTGCTCTCAGCAGAACAGATTTGCTCCTTTTTGCACAAACAATGACACTTACTTTACACCTCTATCTCTCCTTTACCACCTTTGTCTTTTGCTCTGAACACCCTCACCATCTGTCCCATTCACTCCTCTGTTAACAGCATAAAAAACCTATGTTTCAACCTCTTCCAGTTCTGAAGAAGTCATATTGGAGTTGAAACATGAATGTAGACATGTTTCTGCCTCTAATTGATGCTACCAGATCTCCCGGGTTTATCCAGGATTTTCTCTCATTATTTCAAATGTGCAACAATGCTGTATTTTGCTTTTCTACGACCGTTACTCTGCCCACTCTCGGTGTTCCAGCCATTTTCTAGGAGCACTCCACACCTAGAAGTGGGAAAGTGATGGCTGGCGATGCAGATTGTGCTGGACATTGTCAGCATCAGACCTTGCCTGATCATTAGGTATCCACTAAAGCCTACACGACTCCTGCTACCTTGCACTACTCCGCCAGCCCGTTTTGACCCATTCCTCTAAATGGAGACAGAACATATTTAACTTTGTCTACACATCCTCCCTACCCACACATCTTGGCATTACATCTTTCTGATATCCACCCCACTCCTTTACACTCCATCTGAAGTGGCAACAGTGGTGGTTACAGTCAACAACACTTCCCCTTTTTCTCCAATGTAGTTCCAAATTCCATCCTCCTGACTTAAATGTCCCCCATCACTGCCCTTACTTTAAATGCCAATGATCTTGCCCGAATCATGGCGTTACCACTCCTTTTGAAATTGATCTCCATTCTGGGCCAACAGAGCACCCTTCATTGACTCCTACTGAAAGGGGGACAGACAACCAGAAACATATTCACCCCAGATCTCTGACTGACTTTCTGGAAATGTCCGAACAGACTTTGGATCCCTTCATGACCATGCCTCTGATTAAACCAAAAGGACTTGCTTGGTGAAGTATGATCAAAAATAGGAGACCTGTTACTTTGAAATTAGTTTATTATCTGTGAATCCTAAAGCATCCCCAGGGATTATTAGCCCTGATGACCTTTACTTCACAATGAGTTCCATCTCTGTTCAAAATATATCAGTAAATTAAGCATGTTGTTCACTAGAACACCTTTGTCAACTTACCAATTCACAACTGGCTCAGTCCTAGATCTGTAATCATTCAGAAAATAATACATGCTCAAATTTCAGTTCTTGAAATGCAACATTTCATGTAACAAAGAATAAAATATTTCAAACTTTCTACACCCACCACATGGCCACAAGATTGGAAATGCATTTTCATTGAATGTGACAAATGTAAAAATAACCACCATAGAAAATGGCATTCTGTATCTTGTTGGTGCAGCTGTTAACACAGATTGTGCTCCAACCAGAACTTCTGGACACCAGTAATGGCAACCAAATGCAATGTACATGACGTAGTCAGTGCTGATTGACTCACCACGACCCACAACCAAGTAATGCCTTGATTTTAAAATGCTTGTCCTTGTTTTTGCATCCTTCCATGGCCTGGCCTCTACATATTGCTAATATCTTCCACCCCCAAAATTCTCTTAGATAACTGTGATTTTTCAACTCTGCCTCTTGAGTATCCCTGCTTTTAAATGCCCTACAAGTTGGTAGCTACGCCTTCCGTTAGCTAAGTCTTTAGTTGGAGTTCCCTATTCTCAAAAATCTCAAAATTCAGCTGGTGAAGGATGACACCGGAGCCAAATTTTACACAATCTTATACTTATTTACAAAATACAATTTTAGAAGCAACCACCTCATAGCTCAAACAGCCCAAAGCTTCAGAGAGTGTCTTTTTGTGACTGGGTCCAAAAGCCAGGGAACATCTCATTTTGGCTGTTATTGGGACCCCAGTCCTAAAGCCATATGTTTCAGACATTGGGTAACTAATTAGTAGTCAGGGGTCTTGCCCCTTTGATTGGCAACAGCTAACAAACACCAACAAAAGAAATGGTTACATGGAGGAGGGAGAGGATACAGCTGCGAAGGTGGTGAAGGAGGCAACTGTGCAGTTGGGAGAGTTTGGTTGTGAAAAGGGAGGTTGTGAGGTCCAGGTTGTGAAAAGGTGTTGTGCAGGGGAATGTTGTGAAGTGAAGTGGGAGTGAGGATGTGTGTGGAGAGGGTACCACTGCGTTTTTTTCCCCCTGCCTCTCTTCCTCTACTCTGCCTCTCCCCTTCCTCTCCTTCACAGCCTCATGTCATCCCCATCCTCCCAGTCCCTCATTCTCACTCTCTCCCCACAGTCCACAATCTCTTCCCTTCCCCATCTTCACTCTCACCTTGATTTTCATACTCAAACTTCTATTACTTCTGGCTTCAGTAACTGTTTTTGCTGTTGGAAGTGTTGTTTGTGCACGGTGTAATAATAGTCTTTGTACTGAACTCCTGCCATGCCTTCAGTAGGTGTGTTTCTCCACTTGAGGATTGCCTTGTATATATCTTTGTCAGATTTGCTAAATTTCTTTATGGTCCTTTTGTCAATTTCACTGGGGATAGTGAGGAGATAATGTCTGGTGTTGAATTTCCCAATTATTTATGAAGCAATTGAATTATTTTCTTGTGAACTGTGAACCATTGCCAGTCGTGACGATATTGTGAGTGCCATAATAACTAAAGTGTGCTTTTTGACACTCACCAATCCCAGTGGTCATCGTGAAAGTCAGTTGTTCTGCCTTCCAGTAGTCTACATGATAAGGTAATCAATTTCTCTGCATGCGAAGAGGTCTATTCCCAGCTTAATCCATTATCTATCTGGAATATTCTGTGCCATCTATGGTTCTATAGCTTGCTTCACTTGGTTTTCTTTACCAGATCATATTGGGATGGGGGAAGAGGGTGGGGGAGTGTGGAAGGTAGTCAGAGATGGAGAAGGCCTCCTGGCTCCTGGGCTCTCGTTGTTAGCTCCTCCCATCCTATCCGAGAATTTCCTTGTCATTCCTATACAATTCCTCACAGTCCTGGGCTCTCCTTGTCAACCTTGCACCCACTCCCGTTTCTGGATCCTCTTCTATTCTCACACCACTGCGCCCACCCCACCATCCCATCCCACATACTTTCTCCTCACCATTGAAGCCAATTTAAAAATCATGTGCCCTTCTCTGCACATGCGCAACAATACATTCGCACTTGATGTCACACATAAAGTCTACATGAAGATACAAATGCTTGGAACTGTGACTGCACTTGCATAGTTGACTGCAATTGTCAGTGTCAGCAAACACTGCCTAAAACAAAATATGCTACTTCTATTCATTGCCATAAAATTCCATCTGATTCACTAATGCCCTTTAGGGAAGGAAATCTGTTGTTCTTATTTGTTTGGTCTATTGTGACTTCAGACCCACCACAATATGATAGACTCTTCACTGCCCTCTGAGAAATTAGAATATGCAATAAATGCAGGCATAGCAAGCACACCCTCATTCAACTAATTACAAAATTGTACAGTATGTCACCTT
Organism: Chiloscyllium plagiosum; assembly: GCF_004010195.1. Taxonomy (NCBI): domain Eukaryota; kingdom Metazoa; phylum Chordata; class Chondrichthyes; order Orectolobiformes; family Hemiscylliidae; genus Chiloscyllium; species Chiloscyllium plagiosum. The sequence goes on from NC_057721.1 coordinate 12,315,346, forward strand.
GAGCTGTCAATTCATCTCTGTTTGCCCAGGTTCTCTTATTGCAACAGATGTGTCCTTGCTGCTCTTGGGCCTTCACCTTGCAACTTCTAGCAATAGTTGGAGTTTTGCATCTTGTTGGATAACTTGCTTCAACTGAGCAGGCACTTTATCTGTATATGCTATACTTCTGCTGATTTGATAACTTCAAGAGCATGACAAGCTGCTGGTTTACACTGAATGTGGAAGATTTCACACTTTGTTGTTGCATCCCCTGTTTTTGTTATTGGGAGTGCTGCTTTAGACAACAAGTCTGCAATATGCATTTCTTTCTTTTGCTTGTATGTCACATCCCCATCCTCATCCTGTGACTGGAGCAACATTCTTTGAAGTTCCTTTGGAGCAGAAAGTAGCAGGTTGAGGTAACTACTTAAAAAAGGCTTCTGAAAACAGAAAATAGAAATGATACAGCACAGAAGATAGCAATTTAGTTCATCTTGTGAATGCCAACCCAAAGATACCCAGATGCATTTTCTAATCCCATACTCCCTGTGCACGTCCCATAGCCCTGAAGCTTACAGCACTTTGAGAACTTTGTGAAAGAGTTTAGGGTCTCTGCTTCCACCACCAACTCAGGCAACGAATTCCAGACTTTCTTCCAGCAAATTTCTCTATGTTCTCTCTAATTGTTCTGCCACTTAGCTTGAATCTATGACCTCTGGTTTTTGAACTTTCTGCCAAGGGAAACATCATCTGTTTCCTTTGTGAATACAAAGATGAAAAATTCATTTAAATTTCTTCCCATATCCTCTGCATCTTCACACAAGTTCCCTTCTTCATCTCTGATAGGTCCCATGTTTTCCTTAACTATCACTTTTGTTCTTTATGTTCTGATAAAATATTCTGTCTTGCTCACAAATAGTTTTTCATGTCCTCTCTCTGATTTCCTTTTGTTTGTACTTTCTGTATTCCTCTAGGCTATTTGCATTGTTGAAGTTTTTTTGTGTGACTATCATAAGCTTTTTTATTCTGTTTATAATCTTCCCTGTATTTTTCTACATCACCATTGTGGTGGTGGTGGTGGTGGGGGGGTGGGAAGAGGAGGTCCCAGATTTGTCAGTATTATTTTTATATTTGGAGGGGACAAGTCTGCTTTGTGTCTGATGGAATTCACTTTTTAGCGTCTCTCACTGGTTTACCACAATTTATCCTTTATCAGTCCTGTCCAGTCCACCTCAGCCGAATTAGTTCCCAGTTTTGTAAAACTTGCCTTCCCCCAGTTTAATACTTTTACTCCTGATTTAGCTCTGTCCTTTTCCATAATAATACTAAATCTAACCGAATTGTGATCACTATCCTTGATGTGGTCGCCCAATGTCACTTCACCCTCTTGCCCACCTTCATTTCTCAAAAATAAATCTGGAATTGCACCTCCTCTCATTGGAGGTGCAATGAGAGGAGGTGCTATCATGGACACAGTATATGAATTTTTCACCCTCAATTCACCTCATATTGTTTGAAACTCAGTTGATAAAAGTCTCCTACTATGACCATCCTCTTATTCCTGCAGGCAGAACTTTGTCGGCATGTGTGTTCTTCTATTGCCCTCTCATTATTTGGGGATCTGTAGTCTAGTCCTAGAAGTGTAACTGGCCCTTTTTTTATTCTTAGGTTCAGCCCATAAAGTCTCATTTTTTAACCATTTAGTATATCATCCTTTCTCACAACTGTAACTGATTCTTTAACCAACACTATTACCCCACCTTTTTTTGTCACTCACTCTATCCTGCCTTATCCAGGAATATTAAGCTGCCAATTTTGCCCCTCCTTTAGCCAGGTTTCCAAACAGCAATGATATTGTGCAGTCATGTTTCTAGCTGTGCTCTGAGTTCATCTGCCTTGTTTGTAGTACTCCTTGAGTTTAAGTACAAACAGCTCAATCCGTCAATTTCAAAGAACAAAGAACAAAGAACCTTACAGCACAGGAACAGGCCCTTCAGCCTTCAAAACCTGCGCCAATCCAGATCCTCTATCTAAATTTGCCGCCTATTTTATAAGGATCTGTATCCCTCTGCTCCTTGCCCATTAATGTATCTGTCTGGATACATCTTAAATGACGCTATCGTTCTCACCTCTACCACCTCCGCTGGCAACACATTTCAGGAACCCACCACCCTCTGCGTGAAGAACTTTCCCCATATATCTCCCCTAAACTTTTCCCCTCTCACTTTGAACTTGTGACCCCTAGTAATTGAGTCTGCCACTTTGGGAAAACGTTTCTTGCTATCCACTCTGTTTCCATCTCTCATGATTTTGAATGCCTCAATCAGGTCCCCCCTCAACCTCCTTCTTTCCAATGAAAATAATCCTAATCTACTCAACCTCTCCTCAAAGCTAGCACCCTCCACACCAGGCAACATCCTGGCAAACATCCTCTGCGCCCTCTCCAAAGCATCCACATCCTTTTGATAATGTGGCGACTATAACTCTACACAGTATTCCAAATGTGGCCAAACCAAAGTCTTATTCAACTGTAACATGACTTGCCAACTCTTGTACTCAATACCCCGTCCAATGAAGGAAAGCATGTCGTATGCTTTCTTGATCACTCTACTGACCTGTGTTGCTACCTTCAGGGAACGATGGAATTTCCTCTGTTGGACACTTCTTAATCCTCAATTCTATTGTTTTTCTGAGACAGACTACATCACTAATTAATGCCCTATCTCCCATTTCCCGATATGAATCTGGCCAATCTAAGCCTACACTTGGATTCCCATTCCCTTGCCATACTAATTTAATACCTCAACCACGGAATGCGCAAACGCCCCTGTAAGGATATTTTTCCCAGCTCTGCTCAGCTCTTGTGTTTGGATTCAGTTATCACTTTGTGTCTTCCAAGTAGGTATTAAAGAAAATCTTTCGGACAATGGCCAGACACACTTTCTCAGCCTGGCGTAGCATTGTTCCATTTGTATTAATGCTTTGGATGCAAATGTTGTCCTTGCTGGGTTAGCTTTGCTCCAATTCCCACTTCACACTTTAGGCTGACTTAATTTTTTAATGTTATAGTACTTTAGCACTATTGTTGTTGTCACTTGTTGTTTGATTTTAATAAACACAACTTCTTGTTCCATGCCCTAATACATCTTGGCAGTACCTTGGCCTAATGGTTTACACTCCCAACAACAAATTGTGAAATAATTTCAGCAAATAGATAATGAATCCAACAAATTGTTGCACTGTGTTTCCATTGGTTGGTCATTGCACTGCTGCTACAGTTCTCACATTTTTGGGA
>NC_057721.1:12319119-12357143 GCF_004010195.1 Chiloscyllium plagiosum
TGTGAAGTTGGAAACCCCACAGCCAATTTATAGGCAGCAAACTCCCACAAGCATCAATTTTAAAACAAACAGATAATCTGGTTTGTGATGTTGAGTGATTGGTCATGACACCAGGGATAATTCTTGCTTCTGTTTGGAATAGTGCAGTGAGATCTTTCATGTCCAGCTGAGAGGATGGAAAGCTTAACATATAAAAAACAGCATCTCAAACAGTGGAGCACCTCTCAGTACTTCAGCCAAGGCATCTTTGTTCAAGTCCTATGAAGGCTCTTGATCACACAACCTTCTGACTCAGAAATTAGAATACCTGATGAGACAATAGAAAGACTTTGTCTCTAGACCCATTCACAATCCTTATTCCTTAACTGACTCCATCTCTTTCCCTTGCAACTATCAGTGGCTGAAGTAAAGGTTTGCATACCACATATATGCATTAAGACCACCTATTTCTGTCTCCATAGTTGCACCTGATCTAGACCTGTCTCAGTTCTTCAGCTGCTGAAACTTGCATCCATGCCTGTTGCCACTGGACTATTCCAATGCACTTTCTCACCTTCTACCCCAGTACATTTAAGGTCTTCCAAAATCATCCTGTCTACATTCAAATTCACCAAGTCCTGTTTACCCAACACTGTGCTTGCTTACTTGTATTGGTTAAGCAATGTTTTTTGTTTTTAAATCCAAATCCATGTTTTCAAAGATTTCCACATGCCTTGTCCCTCCTTATTTCTATAACTTCCTCCAGCACTAACCTCTCTGATATCTGATTTCCTCCAAGTCTACCTTCTTGGGTAACCCTATTTAAATTGATTCACATTAGTAACTATGCCTAAAGCTGCAAGGCCTGAAGATCCGTAATTGCCTCTCGATCTCTCCTTCCTTTTCTAAGATCTCCTAATGTGGCTCAGTGATAAATTTTGGTTTGATGATGATCATGAGAAATATCTTGGGACATTTTACAAAACTTAAAAAGTCATACAAATGCAAGTTTTTTACCAATGTGGTGTCTTGTTCTAAGAGCAGGCTATACTATAATTTCAGTTCAGGGCTCCATCTTGGCCATCTCTAAGGCTCCTTACCTCCCAAATGTGCTGTCGATAGCCATAACTGTTCTCCATTCTCTCTTTATTGGAAACAGAAGAACATTCCATTTACACTTTTGCCTTTCAACGGAGACATGAGGAAACCTTACCTGGCCTCTTAATGGACATCCAACATTCAAAGGCAATATTTCAAGGAAGATCAAGAATGTTTAAAAAAGCACCCAAGCCGATCTTTCCATGTTAAACAATATTGCTAAAAACAATTGTCCGGTTACTAACACTTTGCAATTCGTGGAAACCTGCTTGTGTGTTCATTGATGACTAGATTTCCTAGAGACAAAAGGGAATACATTTCAAAATATTTTATGATAAAGTGCTTTGTGATTTTCTAGGATTGTGAAAGACACTATTTAAATGCAATATCATCTCATGACCACTGATGAGAGGTTCTTTTTATCGAATTGGGACTGAAGTTTCAGTCAAATTTTGCTAAGTATGTAGCTTTTCTTCATTTGTTCATGCTTGTGGACATTACAGTAAAGGAAGTACTTATTGCCCAGTCTGAATTGCTCCTTGAGCAACTGATGGCTGGCTGCCTTCTTAGACTTCTCTCGTCCATCTGTTGACAGTGCTTCGGTATAGTTGGATAGTGAGTTCCAAGATTTTGACCAAGCAATAATGAAAGAATGGTGATGTATTTCCAAGTCAAAGATGATGTGTGTTCTGGAGTGCAACCTGGAACTGATGGTGTTTCAATGCACCCATTGCTCCATCTTATTAGTTGGTAAATGTCACAGGTTTGAAAGGTGCTGTCAAAGGAGCTCTGGTGAGTTGCTGCTGCGAATCGTTGTCCTATGTAATATCAAAATTGCTGCATTTTAAAAGATTTGTCCACTTGCCTGGATCAGTAGCATATTGCAACTCACTCTTGGCTTGGACTTTCTAGATGTTGGAAAGGATTTGGGGAGTTCGGAGGTCAGTCAGTTGCTCCAGAACACCCAACTTTGACCTTCTCTTATAGACACAAAATATACATGGATGATTCAGTTAAGTTTCTCATCATTGGCGATTCCCTTGGTATTGATTATGAAGGATTTAGTGATTATGTTCATTTTGAAGCAGAGGTGTAGATTGTCTCTTGTTGGAGTTGGCTTTTGCCTGGCATGAATATTATATGCCACTTATAAGTCCAAACCAATTAGGCAAGTGTGTAGCAAAGCCAGAATACTATTAGTGGGAGATTTTAACTTTTAGTTAGATTGGGAGAGGTAAGCAAGCATCTCTCAAAAATGTAGTGCATCTCTGGGATGTGTCTGGGATACTTTCCTACCTGAATATGTCCTGGATGCAAAAAGGCGGCAAGCAATATTGAATTTTGTAATGAGGAATGAGCCAGATTTAATTAGTAAGCCATTTGTGGGTGAACATTTATAAATTGTGATCATGACACAATCAAGTTCAACGTAGCATTTGAAAGTGAAAAGCATGAATCAGTTGCTAGAGTCTTAGGTTTAGGGAGGGTTGTCCTTAATGAGATGAAACACAGATTGTCCACAGCAAAATGGGACAATATGCTAATTGTTAAAACAACTAAAGAACAGTGGAGGATGTTCAAATAAACATTTAACACAATACAAAACCAGTTTGCACTCCTGATAAAGATAAGGTCCGCTTCTCATTAAAAAAGCCATGGACAACTAAAGAGATAAAGGACAGGATAAAATTTTAAACAAGGTTTAGAAAAATACAAAACAAATCAGCATAGTCACCAGCTTGGCAGAAATGGTCACTGCAGATGCTGGAGATTACAGTCAAGATTAAAGTGGTGCTGGAAAAGCACAGCAGGTCAGGCAGCATCCAAGGAGCGGGAAAATCGATGTTTCCGGCAAAAGCTTTCCTGATGGAGGTCTTTTGCCCAAAACGTTGACTTTCCTGCTCCTCGGATGCTGCCTGACCTGCTGTGCTTTTCCAGCATGACTCTAATCTTGACCACAGTCACCAGCTTGGACTAAATTGGAATTCTGTTATACTGAACATTTTTTTCTCCATTTTATAATTTATTCCTAAAATCTGCAATACTGGACTTTTTCCTTTTTTATTTTTCTAAGAACAGTAACTGAAGAAGCTGTACCTAGGAACCTTGTACCTAAGATGCTGCGACAACTTATACATTTTTCACCATATTCATTTGAGTACTTGTGACAATAAAGCTAATTCTAATTCCAATTGTAATTCTGGGATTCTACTGAATTGGATAGATACAAAGACCAGTCACAGGCCACAAAACAGCTTAGTAGAGCTGCTGAAAGGGATTGAGTGGAAACTTGCCAGGGAAATCAAAGTCCATAAGAAGAAGATTTTAACATTGCATAAAGAGAAAGTGGGTTGTCACAACCAATGTCGGCCCACTAAAGACTATAAGTAGGGATATGGTTATGTGGAAATGGCAGACATCTTGAAGCATTGCTTTGCCTGAGGATTTACTATAGAAAAGGAGGATAGTTTGAGAGAAGTCCCGAGGAAGTTAATAGTGAATTGGCAAAAGGAAGTGAATAAAATTAACATAAATAAAACATTCGTAATGAGGAAATTAATGGAATTAAAGAGTGACAAATTACCAAGATCTGATGGTTTCCATCCAAGGGCGTAAAAGGAAATAGGGGAGCACATTGTCAATGTCTGAACTATAATTTTTCAGACTTCCCTAAATAAAGAGTCATCCCTCTGAGTTGGAAAATTGCATATATCACTCTGCTTTTTTACAACGGCGGAAGAGGAAAACTAAGGAAGTACAGACCAACTGGCCTAACATCTGTAGAGGGGCAATTGATGGAGTCTATAGCCAAGGATGAGGTAACTGAACAGCTCAGAATTTTTCAGTTCATCAGGGAGAGCCAGCATGGTTTCACAACAAGTAGCTGATGCCTGTCAAACTTCATTGAATTTTTTTGAAGGGGTGACTAAGGTGGTGAACAGGGAAATGTTGTTTATATGGACTTTCAGAGGACATTTGATACAGCCCCACATAAGAGACTGTTAATTAAGGTAGAAGCCCTCGGTATTAATGGCACGTTACTGACATGGCCGAGAGACTTTGAGTGGCAGATGAGAGAAAGTCGGGATAATGGGTAAGCACTCAAATTGACAGGATACGACCAGTAGTGCCCCACATTGTTCTGTGTTAGGGTCTCAATTATTAACATTATCTATTGGATAATGGCATAGAAAGTCTTACATACAAATTTGCTGATGACACAAAGTTAGGCAGCACTGTAGACATGTTGTTGATATCATAAAATTATTGATAGACTAAGTGAATGAGAAAAGCTGTGGCAGATGCAGCAAGTGTGAAGTTATCCATTTTTTGACTTCAAAAGGATAGATCAAGATATTTTCTGGATGGTATGAAGTTAAATACTGTGGCTGTTGTAATGATGCTGCTCCTTTAATAAGGGGTTGTAAAGGTAGAGGTGCCGATTTGTCTGTAAATGGTTACTTTGAACAATGGCAGGGGAGTGGCCAGTGGTCCCAGTTCAGATTTTTATTCCAGTTTGTTTTAGTTTTAGCAGGCAGTAAAACAAACTGCTAGGGACCTACAGAAGCAGTTACAGTGAAAAGAGATTCTATGTTTCAACAGAGGTCTTGCCTGAACTTTCTCTATGAAAACTCCTGTCTGTAAGAACCTGTATTTGAATTTACCTTTTGCCAAGGGTTGTATTAATGGGACGTTGCAGGGATTGGAACAGCTTTGTTAAGTTGCGATATCATGTCAGTTGGGTTATCAAATAAGTTAAGATATTCTAAATTTTGTTTTCTTTTTCGTGTTTCATCCGTAATTTTTGAATAAATTCTGTTTTGCTTAAAGCTGAGTGGTTTGCCCAGCTGCGTCACTCCTGAAGTATCCACTAATATCTGCCTAAAATAAAATAAAACATTAGGGTCTGGGTAACCTTTCTAAAGTGCTTGGAGGGGGTCTGGCCTGGTCCATAAGTCACCTGGGGTTTCAGGCGCATAGAACTTGAAATGTCATGAACTGTTGCAGAAAATATTCAAAATAAAAAGGAATGCTGATCTTTGTATCTTGAGAACTGTAGTTCAAGGATGCAGAAGTTATACTGCAGTTATACAAAACCCTGGTTTGACCCCACTTGAAGTGAGATGAGCAGATCTGGATCATACCTTAGGAAGGATGTTCTGGCTTTGGAGAGAGTATAACATGGGTTTACAAGACTTCAGAAGTTAAGTTATGAGGTGAGACTATAAAAATTAGGCCTATTTTCTCTAGAATTTAGAAGGTTAAATCGTGATCTGATTGAAATCTTCAAGATATTCACATGAACAGACAGGGTAGATAAAGGAAAACCATTTCCAATGGTTGGTGATTCTAAAACTAGAGGGTATAGCCTGAAAGTTAGAGCCAGACCATTCAGGAGAGATGTCAGGAAGCACTCTATACACAAAGGGTGGTAATGCTTGCAATTCTCCCCCACAATGGCAGTGGATGGTGGATCAGTTGTTAATTTTAAATCTGAGATAGACTTTTTTTAAGCAAAGGTATTAGGCATATGGGCCAAAGGCAGTATGTGGAGTAAGGTCACACATCAGCCATCACTGAATGGTGGAGCAGGCCCAAGGGGCTAAATGGCCTACTCCAGTTCCTATATTCTGATACCCGAATGTCACCCAGGTTTCCTGCATGTAGATACAGGCCACTTAATTATCTGAGGAGATGCAACTGAAGCTGAACACTGTGCAATAATCACTTAACAACCTCGCTTATGACCTTACAATGAAGGATAATTGATGGACGCAGTTAAAAGTGGTGAGGCCTGGGGCAATGTCTGTACTCCTGCATTGATGTCCTAGAACTGAGATGTTTGGCCTCCAACAATGTTCAGCATACTTTTTTGCATAAAGGTATGGTTCCAACTGTGGAGACTGTTCCTCAAATTCCTATACATTTCAATTGTACAAGGCATCCTTGATGCTGTAATGATCAAATGTTGCCTTAATGACAAGGGCAATCATTTTCATCGGTTCTGTGTAATTTTACTTTTTGGTCCATGTTTAGACCGAGGCTGTGATGAGTTTAGGAGTTGAATGGACATGGTGAAACTCAAACAGAGTATCGTTGAAAAATGGATTAGTGCTGATGACTTAGAATAGCTTATGGGATTAACTAGTTGTTTGGATTTAATCTGTTATTTTTGTAAACAAGACATATCTGAGCAATTTGTCACTTTGTTAGATAGTCCCTTACGTTGTAGCTGTCCTGTCAGCTTGGCTGAAATCATAGCTAGTTAAGGTCTCAAGTCTTCAGGGCTACAACTAGGATGTTGTCAGGGCCATAGCCTTTCTTGTATCGATTGCAATAATTTATTTCTTGATACCATGTGAAGTGAACTGGCGTTGTTAAATACTGGTTTTGTGATGACCTCATGAGTATGTTCCTTAAAGATATATCGCATGTCTGCTGAGAAACATTACACAGCAGACATCACAGATATCTCTTCCACTCCTCTTTGCTTTCAATGCTTTCTCCTTTCCAATAAAATTATATTTTAGAGCTGTACAAAGCATTGAAGGTTATTTTTAAGATGCCATCATCCCCAAAGTATTGCAAAGGAAGTCTGTTGAGATGAAAGAGAAATTCAATGACAAATTTTATAGCTGACACACAGAACTTCTTTCAAGTTCTCTCATTAATGATGTATTATTAAAACTATGTAATTTTACCAACATTTTGCAAAAATGGAAAAGGGATATTATGAACTGCTGTGGTTTCTACACAAGTTCTTTAGGCTGAAATCTGTACACCACATGCCAATCATACTTGCCTCTGGTAGCCACTTTGAACACCGCAGCTTCATATTGTTGACTAGCCATTACCCAGTATTTTAGAAACACAAGTTGGACCGAGAAATTTGGATCTGCAGCTAAGTGTCGAAATATTGCTTTCAGACTGAATAGCATATTAGTGCTGAAATTGATAGTCCTTTTTTCTTTGAGTTTTATAATCATTGGCAAATCACTGACTTTAAGAGGGTATTAATGAATTACAAACTATCTGACTGAACTAGCAGACTTATTATATAACCTTCCTTTCCTACCAACCTACAAATACCAAATTTTGATCTTGCCAACTTTTTGCATTGGCTTTTAGATCAGATGTAACACAATGCTACAATAGCTGGACAAACTGTGAGAAATGCTTTTATAGGAGCAGCAAAATCATGAAATACTAACAATAATAATAATTTATAAAGCTCCTTTAACATAACATCCTTAGGCATTTAATGGGACCATTTTAAAACAAACATGACATTGAGCCACATACGAAAATATTAAGTTGGCTAATAAAAAGCTTGATCAAAGTTAGGTGCTAATGTGTGTTCTCAAAGAGAAAAGTGATACAGAAAGGCAAAGGGATGTGGGAAATATTGCATGGATTGAGGCCTAAGCAACTAAATTATAGTCACCAATAGTGCATTAATGGCAGATTAAAATCAGGGATGCATAAGACATCAGAATTAGAGAGACACAGATATCTTGTACAGTTGTGAGGCTCACTCAGGTTAGAGAGGTACAGAGAGATTAGGTCATGGAGGGATTTGAAAAGAAGGTTGACAATTCTAATATTACAACATTGCTTGATTGAAAACTGATACAGATCAGTGAAGATAGGGCTGCTAATGGAATGGGATTTGGTGAGAGTGAAGACTTGGGCAGTACTGTTTTGGATAACCTTCAGTTTAAAGAGGGAAACAGACCAGAACTGTTGATGCTAGAGTTAGCAAAGGCAAGAATGAATGTTTCACCAGTCAATAGCTGAGACAGGGCAAAAGTCAGGCAAAGTTACTTAAGTGGAAATAGGCAGTCTTTGTGATGGCATGAATATGAGATCAAAACTCATCACAGGTTTAAATGTGGCACCAAAGTTGCAATGAATTGGATTAATCTCAGACTGTTGTCAGAGACAGGAATGGAGTAAGAGCTAGGGAATTATGTTCTTAGAAAGAACCAAAAACAATAGCTTCAGTCTTCCCAATATTTAATGTGAGGAAATTTCTGTTCATTCAATATTACATGTCAAATAAACAGTCTGATAATTTAGCAGCAATAGAAGTGTTGAGAGAGGTTTTGGTGGAGGTAGAATGTGGTGTTGAAAGGGATGTGCGAAAACATTCAGTCAGCATCAGCGAGAGGAATGCAAGCAGATGGAAAATAAAAGAAGATGGAGGCTAATACCTAGTTGCAAAGCAGGTCAATAACAAATCCCTAATTCATTGACAATGGAAGGTGTTTTATTGGACATTTTTTGTTCGTTCATGGGATGAGAGTTGTCACTCCTCAACTGCTCTGGAGCAAGTGATGGTGAGCTGCATCTTTGAGTGCTGCAGTCCATGTGGTGTAGGTACTCCCATCATGCTATTAGGAAAGGAGGTCCATATTTTAACCCAGCAATGGTGAAGGAATGATGACATAATTTCAAATCAGGCCTGTGTAATAAATGGGCACCAGGAAAGGAAATAAGTCTTAAAATTGTAGCAGTATTACAAAGAGTATATGTTTTCTTAGAATGTACTAAGAAGGGAGATATGACTGCATAAAGCCATGAAAATCTATCTTCGAATATTGATAAAGAGAATTAGACGTGCTGAATATTTTCTTTCAAAATGGAAGGTATTTCATTCTGCTTCAAAACAAGGATGTAAACCAACTCAGAGATTCTGGATCAAGTTAGTTACTGATTCTTGATGATGATAGTATTTGTTTTCCAGAGGGGTTACTGAAGTAGAAAATATTAATTGGAGGAATACATGCAAGTTATAAACCAGCCCCATTATAGGGTATTGGATTAATGAGTGACTTAGTAAGTGAACAGTTTGGAATCATGAGCAAGCCCTTATATAAAGAATTGATTTTAATTTTGGGAAATGATCTGTGGTGCTGGAAAAGCAGCCAGTCAGGAAGCATCTGAGGAGCAGGAGAATAGATGTTTAGAGCATAAGCTCTTCATTATAAGCTCTGATGAAGGGCTTATGCTCAAAACGTTGATTCTCCTGCTCCTTGGATGCTGCCTGACTGGCTGTGCTTTTCCAGCTCCACACTCTTTGACTCTGATCTCCAGCATCTGCAGTCCTCACTTTCTCCCTTGGGAAATGATCTAGCTGTTTCAAAAATAATGGCCTTGCTGAGGGTAGTGGAACAACCACTGGAGGTAAAAAAAAAACTGAAATGCAACAGGAGGAGAATTCTGGAATGTTTCCTGACTCTGTTGCGACAAGATCTCAGGCCCATAAAATTAGGCAGGAAGGAGAGTTGTCAATGAAAAATGGAAGTGACTTGAAAATTCAGTTATCAGCTACAGATTCTTAAAAGAAAATTAAATAAAAAAGGAAGATGGTAAAGAGAATAAAGCTGAGATATTTATCTTTTCATTAGAAATGTAACAAACAGATCTCTAATTAAGAGATTTGTACTGAACATCTGAATTAGAAATTGAAAAAACACCAATATTTAAGTATTATTACTTGAAAGACAATGTACTAATGTAGAAATGGGGAACACCTCAAATGCCAGCCATTGAGGAATCATCAGTGGCCTGTCAAGTTCCAAGTCAATACCAGAATGAAATTTTTAGAGAGATTCACAAGATTCCAATCACTGGTCACTTAGGTATTCAGAAAACATCAGCTAAAATATTAAAACATTTTTATTGACTGGGATGACGTAAAGATGTTGTCAAATTTTGTCAGCCATGCAATATATTTCAGGTGGTTGAAAATCTGAACTATCAATTGAATCTATGTCTTTAATCCCAGTTTTCAAACAACTGTTGTCAAGGTCTTAATAAATTCCGTAGGACTCCTTCCTAATCCCAGAAATGGGAATCCGTAATGTTTAATAATTAAGAATGTTTCCACAAGATTTCCTGAAGCAGTGCCTTCAGAAATAACTATTGCAAAAATGCTAATGAAAGTTGAAGGGAGTGCAATTAAAATGTTAGAAGAATTGGTGAACTAATCAGAAACTGAACCTTGAATCTGGAGGTAGGTTCGCTTGCTGACCTTAGTGACTAGACAGCATGGCAACCTCTGCAAGATGGAGCTGTGTTGAGAGGTACTGGATGCTGATGGTTTGGGGATTGAGGAGGCTGCAGGAGAGCCTCACCAATCACTCAGTATCTTTGTTCCTACTAACACACAGTAAAATGCAAATAACTGTGATGTTTATGAGCAATCAATTCAGCTGAAAAAAGTAGGTTAGCTGTTGAATTGTTTGCCTCATTGAAGTGTGCCTTGATTATGAAAAAATTGGGAACCCAATTAGACAGCGTAAAGGTTTAACAACCAGGAAATTGTCAGAGTGTTTACAAAGACAATGATAGATTCATAAATTGATTTGTGTGAAAAGGCTACGAAAAGCTTCTTTGGCTATTCATGATGTTAAAGTAGGAGTTGTGCTACTTAAAGAACAACTTTCTTACAGATTAAATCCAAAGACATTATCTCAAGTCAGGGATTAAGTTTTTGTGGACAATTACACATTAAACCGAGTTATAGCTGAAACTTGCCTATGAGATGGTCCTGAAACTGGATTGCTCACAAAGATTCTGTTTTAAGTGTATCAAAGCCAACATAGGAACAAATGTGGGCTCACCTCCTCATCCAAGATTTGAGAACTGTATTGAATTGTCAAATTGACTGTATTGATGCATGATTCCTCATCAAAATTGATTTGCTAAAAGGATATTTACAAGTTCCATTGACTGATCGAGCCAGAGAAATATTAGTTTTTATAACACCAGAATGAACCTCATTAATGAAAAGTCATACTATTTGGAATGAAAAATGCACCATAACATTCCAACAATTAATTAACACATTTATTGAGGGAAAAGATTTACACTGATGTCTTGGTTATATTTAGGAGAAAGTGAGGACTGCAGATGCTGGAGATCAGAGTCAAAAAGTGTGGCACTGGAAAAGCACAGCAGGTCAGGCAGCATCCGAGGAGGAGGAGAATTGATGTTTCGGGCATAAGCCCTTATGTGGGGGTGGAGAAGTATTGAGGGATAAATAGGAGGGTCGGGCTGAGGGTGAGAGTGGAGTGGGGGGGGTGAGGTAGCTGGGAAGGCGATAGGTAGATGCAGGTGAGGGGTGATGGTGATAGGTCAGAGCGGAGGGTGGAGCGGATAGGTGGGAGGGAAGACAGATGGGTACTTCAAGAAAGCAATACCAAGTTTTTTAGATTAGATTAGATTAGATTAGATTAGATTACAGTGTGGAAACAGGCCCTTCGGCCCAACAAGTCCACACCGACCCGCCGAAGCGAAACCCACCCATACCCCTACATTTACCCCTTTCCTAACACTACGGGCAATTTAGTATGGCCAATTCACCTAACCTGCACATCTTTGGACTGTGGGAGGAAACCGGAGCACCCGGAGGAAACCCAGAGTTTCTTCTGGGGTGAGGTTGGGGGAGGGGAGATGAAGAAACTGGTGAGGTCGATATTGATGCCGTGTGGTTGGAGGGTCCCAAGGCAGAAGATGGGGCATTCTTCCTCCAGGTATCGGGTGGCTTGGATTTGGCGGTAGAAGCGGCCCAGGACTTGCATGTCCTTGGTGGAGTGGGGGAGGGAGTTGAAGTGATCGACCACAGGGCAGTGGGGTTGTTTGATGCATGTATCCCAGAGATGTTCCCTGAAATGTTCCGCACGTTGGCGTTCTATCTCCACAATGTAGAGGAGACCACATCGAGAGCAACGGACAGAGTAGATGAGGTGTTTGGATGTGCTGGAAAATCTCTGCTGGATGTGGAAGGATCCTTCAGAGCTTTGGATGGAGGTGAGAGGTTGGGTGGGGGGGAGCGGAAGTGTAGACACGGGTTTTATTTAGCTAAAACTAAGGAGAACATTTACACCACTTGACAGAACTGTATGATTTACTATAAATAGCCAAATTAATTACAAATCTGGCTAAAAGTGAATTTCTAAAGCAAAAGTAAATTATTTGGGCCACACTGTGGATCAAAGCCAAGTAGCATCTAGAAGTGAAAGTAAATGCTATTTTGGATCTTCCTTCACTTCGGACAACACCAACAATTTTGCTACATATTGGCATGATTGGATTTTAACAGAACTTTGTTCAGAACTTCAGCAACGTAGTGGCACCTCTAACTAAAGAAAGACTGAAAACTTGAATGGACTTAAACATGTCAGAATGCCTTTGATAACTTGAAAGTTGCATTGATAACTGCTCTGCTTTTAACCCTCATCAAACTATGACAAACCATACACACAAACTGGTTGTTCATGGTAGTGATATTTATGTGGGTGCTGTTTTACTACAAGATATGAACTGGGATCCAACATATCTTGTTATTTTTCAAAGAAACTGAATGCGTGTCAACAGAAATATTTGATGGTGGAGTAGGAGATATTGAGCCTTGTGTTGGCTCTACATCAGTTTGAAATCTATGTCACCAACGTTAAAAATCACAAAACACCAGGTTATAGACCAACAGATATATTTGGAAGCACTAAATTGTGGAGCACCTCCACATTATGTCACAAACAACATTGAAGAAACTGGTATTTATACTGATAATGTTTTTTCAGATATTTCAGGACAAAAGTCAATGATTATTTTGATGGAAGTCTCCAGTCACACAATTTAAAAATCATTCATGTCTCTGCAAAACGGCAATGTCATAGCAGATGCCTTATTAAAAGCAAGCATGAAGGAAACTGAAAGGACTTGTGTAAAATGTAATTACCGTTAAACTTGAGTATTTACATCAGTATTTTATTACTGTTATTGTGAAATAGTATTAAAAGTAATTTTTGTGAGTGGAATTTAAAATGCCTCTTCAAGATAGGTTTTCATCTTTTATGATGAAAAGTGTCTGATTTGTATCATTTTCAGAGTTTGGATTTTCAAATTGTGGGATATGGAATTGGTTACTTTTCTGAAGGGATTTAAAAATAAAACTAGGTCAGTGATTCTGGGACAATGATCTAATCTAGAGTGTCAGAATTAAGGTAACTCCTAAGTATTAATGGAAAATTGTTTGTACTATGCTGGTTTATGACAAGAAATGAAAACATTCAAGGTCATTAGCTTGTTTGTGTTCAAAACAATCAAGAAAATATTTTAGTGTAGGAAACCCAGTGATTTATAGTTTTTGGACAGTTCAGAAGAGACATCACTGGAGTGACAGCACATAAAGTTTCTCTCCTAAATCAAAAGAGTGCAGGACAGTTCAGGGAAAGCAATTACCTCAGTAGAAAAGTTTAGTTTGTGCACTGTCCAGATCAGGGGTGTTTGGTTAGAAGGCTCTAGGTTACTAAAATGTTGATAAAGTCTGCTTTAGAAGTATTCATGTAAAAATTGTTCACAAGAAAGAATCTAGGAGAATTAACTATGTTGGACTTTAGGATTTGGTATAGGGGGCAATTTCTCTAGATTTGAATCACTGTTAAATGATGGTGTTGGATGTTTTATACTTTTTTGGTAATTGTGATCTACATCTAGTTTTTTTGTCTTTGTTGTAAACTTTTGTTCTGTTGTTAATGAAACTCTGCAGCCTCTCATGACTATGTTTTCTGTAAATGGACACCACATTAATTTAAAAACAAAATTTATCCGGCCATATTTCCCTCTCAGATCCGGTCATAACCCTACTGGGATCATAAACTTACATTTAACTGTTCCAAAATATTAGTTACATTCAATTTTGGTTAGAAATTAGGGTAATGTTTGTTTTACAGTTTTTATTGGTCACTTGAAATAGTTCCAGAGTTGCAGTTTATTAGAGAATAAGTAGAACTTAGTTCCAATCAGGGAAGAAATATTAAACTGCACTACTGAAAACTGCACTGAGTCAGCGCATTTGGACACTCAGAAAGAAGTCAAGAACAGTTGGATATCTCTATGCAGTTAAAGCTTAGGGTTATGTTCTCTAGGTTAGTTGGCAGTTAATTGTTTAAGTCAGGGCTCAAAAGAAGCTGTGTGCCACAAATAGTTCTGTGCAGGTCTGAGCAAAGGTGAAGGATACCATCAAGCGAAATTTGTTTTCTGCAACTGATCCAGAATAGAAACAAATGCAGGGGCAGTACTGGCTTGTTTCAAATGCTAAACCATATATAGTTTAAAACCTATATATAATTGGCCATATCATCATTCTAGTTAAATTTAAAATTTGCCACGAACCAGTGGAGGAATGGGTCGAGAAAGGAATTGTTGCATTTCTCCAATCTCAGCCATAATAAAGATTATGTCTACCATTGATAATGAATGTAATTGGAAATTAATGGTACTATTTTGGCAAAAAAAAAAGGAAAATGCCAGTTTAGGCTTCTTGTATGTCAGAGTAAAATCGTACGAACTGTAATGTCTAGTTTTAAGGTGTGCCCATACACCGGAGTGGAATAAATATAAGTAGTTTGAAAGCATTACACACTGATAAACTGAATTACGGAGTGGAACAGTTGAAGGTAGTTTTTGATCAAATTATAAGAAACAAGAAATTTTAAAATTAATTGCCAACAATCTGAATGTTGAATTGGAAGAGTAGTAGGGAAATGTCGAGTAAGAATTATATAAACTAATACTAGCAGTGATTCAGTTAGAAAAGAAGAGGCTAAAACTAGAAATTCAACGAGGTGAAAAGGAGTAAGAAAGAGCATTTCAGAGAGAAAAATAGAGGAAAGAACAAAGAAAAAGGAAAGAACAGAAAAAGACAGAGAAAGGGATCAACGAAGGGAATTTGGATTATAAAAATTGAACTAAGAAGTGTGGAATCCTAGAAACTTAATGAAGGTACTGATGAAGAGCTTTCTATTCAGAGCCAGGTGCAGAGCTGTTTAAGTTTGATCAGCAATCCCAACATTTGAAGAAATGGATAAAGAGATCTTTTCCACTTGGTTTTTAAAAATTGCAAAATACTTGTAATGTCCCAAAACATCCTGGTGATGTTCATGCAGAGCAAGTTAAGTGAGAAATTTCATTAAGTTTATGCTGTGCTTTCTGAGGACATCAAGATATAGATTATAAATTTGCCAAAAAGGTTATTGTCAGTGCTTAGGTTATTGTCAGGGTCTCTGAACTTTACAGGCAGAATGTAAAAATTTTTGGAAACAGCCCAAGTATAATTGTGTGGAATTAGAGAGCATGAAACAGCTTTCTTCAACTGTTGGATGCAGGCAAAGTAGGGGGCACGTACATAAATCTCAGGGAGGTTCCTTGACGAATTAAAAAAATTTCTCTCTACATCTATGAGAACACACATCGAAAATCAGTAAGTTTCAAAAGACAGATGAGTAGCTAATGTGGTTGATTTTTATAACCTTGTTCAAAAAGCCCTTACCTAAAAAAACCCTTTTTCCATCATCCCACAAAAAAAAGAGTAGGTTTAGGAAGGTAAACAACTAGGAATGATCAGGGACAGTGGGGAAAAGAAGTGTCGTGTTTGAAACCAGGTGGACCTCAATAACTATGAGGTTTTTGATGGGGTTGTTAACCTGGGCCAATCAGGAAAGCCTTGGCTGACCAAGATAAACAGGACACACCAGCAAAAGAAAACAAAATATAACCAGGGCATCTACCAACACCCTCGAGGCTTTCAGGGAGAGGTGGGCACTGCAGACAGTGGAGTGCTTTATTTCCCCCTCCAACTCTATTTTGATTTAATCCCTACCCTCCCCTTTACTTTTTTGATCATGCAGCATTGCCCTTTGATGAGAAGGGCACTGCTTGTCACTGGCCACTCGGGTGTTTCTTTTCTTCCTGGTGGTGGAAACTGAATAAAGATTTGCACACCTGTTGTCCTTCATTGTGTCTCACACCTGCGCACACACAATTTAGGTGCTGGGGAAAATATAAGCATTACCACTGTTAGATGGTAGTGTGGGGGAAATGCAAAACAAAAGAAAAAAAGAAAAAATATATATAAAACAAAAATTCTCCCTGGCCAAACTGGCCATAAACAGGTCCAGGCAGCAGGCCATGGAAGGGGTCATTATGGCCCATTGCCTGCCCCCTTCCGCGGCTACATCTGAACCTGGGTGTCTCTGGAGAAAGACCACGTGATGTCTACCAACTCCCTCCAGCTGTTCAGGGAGAGGTGAGCACCGCAGGGAGTGGAGTATTTTATTTCCCCCTCCAACTCTATTTTGATTTAATCCCTGCCCTCCCCTTCAGTTTTTGTTTCATTACACAGCATTGCCCTTTGATAAGAAGGGAATTGCTTGTCACTGGCCATTTGGGGGGAGTTTCCTTTCTTCCTGGTGGTGGAAATTGATTAAAGATTTGTATACCTGTTGCCTTTCACCAAAAAAGAAGAATAAAATATTAAGAGGTGATTTACGATCTTCTCCTCAGTTTCGGGGAATGACTCTGAGCTGGCTGGCCACAAGTAAATAAGGGGTGACTTGGCGCCAGGATACCAGCCTCTGTGCAGTTATTTCGGTGACACTGGGGAAAAACAGGACATGCCTGAAAAGCATTTGCTCTCAACAGTTGGGGTAAGCATTTCTGACATCATGCCTTTATTTGGGAAGCTTGACTCAAGTAGGCACTGCAACTGGTTTTGTTATTAGAAAATCTGGCAAATGGAGCAGGGGAACTACAGGGCATCCCTCACCTGTCCAACTGAGCTTGGGGGACACCACTTGAGTGTAGAGCAGGATAAAATAGAATATCCTTTACTGTCATGTGTACTCAAGTATAGAAGTGCAAGAGTACAGTGAAAAGTTTTACAAAGTTGTCTCTTATGGTGCCATCGTAAGTTCAAGTACCTAGGTACAAATTTTAGATTAAAAAAAAGGAATAAAAAGAATAGTAATTGCATTACTTTACAGTGTTTAGAGAATAAGTTAGAAACAAGACATAATTAAAGAAATGACATTATAGTTAGATGAAAAAATACAAATGAACATTAGGCAATTGCAGAACACATGCAAAGCATCTCCTGAGTAGAGGGACCCTAGGCTAGCCCACAGTGGAACCCCACAACAAAGACGAGCCTCAGCCTAGTGGCTAAAATGTTCTTCAGGATCTGGGCTGGTAAGCCATTGTAGTTGCTGCTGGTATGCAGACACAAGACAGCAAAGGAGTCCTACAAGGCTTAGCTCAAATAAGAAATTTCATCGGCTGGTACCCAGGAGAGTGTTCACCCTGGAAGGTCTCCCCACAAGTGCATTAGAACAATTAAATTGTTTAGTGACGTATAAATCAGAACTGATTAAAATTAATGTTTGGTTAAATGGTCACTCAATTCCCATGGAGGTCGGTACCAGTGCAGTTGTATATGTGGTTGTAGAATTTATCTTTAACAAGATTCACTTGGGACTCCCTTAACATTGCAGAAGACCTCAGCCAGATTAAGAACATACACTGGGGAACCATTTCAAATTAAAGGTACATCAGTTCCAGTTTCTTACGAGAAGCATTTGGTGTGGTTACCACAAATGATAGTAAGATTCTCGGGCCCAAGCCTACTGATGTGGAATTGGTTTAAAAAGATATAACCAAATTCTCCCTGGCCAAACTGGCCATAAAAAGGTACAGACAGCAAGCTGTGGAGGGGGTCATTATGGCCAATTGCCTGGCTGTCTTCCGTGGCTATGTCCCGAGCCCGGGTGTCTCTGGAGAAGGAACATGCGGTTTCTACTAACACCCTTGAGCTGTTCAGGGAGAGGTGGGCACAACAGGGAGTGGAGTGTTTTATTTCCCCCTCCATCTCTATTTTAATTTAATCCATGCCCTCCCCTTCATTTTTTTGATCATGCAGCATGCCCACTGATGAGAAGGGTACTGCTTGTCACTGTCCATTGGGGAGGTTTCCTCTCTCCCTGGTGGTGGAATATAAATAAAAGGTTTACACACTTGTTGTTCTTCACGGTGTCCTACACCTGCATACACACATCAAGGGTGCTGAGGAAAAAATATGCACTAGCCCTGTTAGAAAAAAAAAGCAAATTCTCCTCTGTTGAGGATTGACTCTGAGCTAGCTAGCCACAGTTAATAAAGAGTGACTTGGTACGGGACACTTGCCTCTCAGTAGAGTTATTTTAAGAAGGTATCCTTTTCTCAGAACAGAAGGGAAGCACAGACAGCAGGAGGAACACACGAAGGCCTATTTTTTTCTATTACAAACAGGTAAACACCTCAGCACTAGTTGTTGGAATCAGAACGTGAAAGCAGTGGGCAATATAATTTGAATGTTCTCTTTCAGATACTATTAGAATGAGCAAAGCATCTCAGTTAATCATAGAATCATATAGCATGGAAACAGACTCTTCAGTGCAACACGTCCATGCTCACCATGTGCCCAAATTAAACTAGTCCCACCTGCCTTGTTTGACCCATATTCCTCCAAACCCTTGTTATTCATGAACTTATCCAAATGTCTTTTAAAAGTTGTAACTATACTTGCATCCACCAGTTTCTATGGCAGTCCATTCTATACACGGACCACTCTGTGTAATAAATTTGCCCATCATGTCCTTTTTAAATCTTTCTCCTCTATCTTTAAAAATATGCCCCCTAGTTTTGAATTGTCCCATCCTCGTGAAAAGATCCTTGTCAACCATCTCATCTATGTCCCTCATCATTTGATAAACCTCAATAAGGTCATCCCCTCAACTTTCTACGCTCCAGTGAAAAAGTTCCCAACCTTTGCAGTTTATTTTATAGATCTCAAACCCTCCATTCCTGGCAACATTCTGATAAATCTTTTCTGAACCCTCTCCAATTTCATAATATCCTTCCTATAATAGGATGTACTGCACACAGTTCTCCAGAAGAGGCCTCACCACCATCCTGTAAAACTTCAATATGACATCTCAACTCCTTTACACAAAGGTCCGAGCAATGAAGGCAAGCATGCTAAATGCTTTCTTAAGCATCCTGTCTACCTATGACAAAGTATTATGTGCCGGAACCCTAAGTCACTCTGTTCTACAGCACTACCCAGGGCCCAACAATTAATTGTAAAGTCCTTGTTTGTATTACCAAAATGCAACACCTCATATATATCCAAATTAAACTTGCATCTGCCATTCCTCAGACCTGGAGCCAAAGTCATGGAGATTTTTCCTGATATACAGCTAAATAAAGTCAGTTTACTGGAGGTTACAGAAAATTTTGACTCACAAGTATACCCTTCTTCCATCAGCAAAACAAATAAAAATATTAATAATTTGAAAGAAACTGGAGCAATTCAGTGATTCATCACGTGTGGTGATAAAATTTGAGTTCTAGGTTATTTGAGGGAAGAGAAAATACATTAATGATTGGTATTCATGGGATTTACAAACTTGTTATTTTGTACAAAGTTAAGCCATGAAGTGATTTAGTAAGCAGACTTGTTACTCTTGGAATGTTTGTGAGCTGACCTATTAAAGAGATAATTTTTATGGTGAGTAATGACTTGGCCAGAGCAGACTGGGTTGTAGCAGTCGCCTGATCATCATAATCTTGCCAAACTTCCCATAAATGCTGTGGACGTGTATTCAAAGCTTATTGCTAATAATGAGCATTTAAAGGAAAACTAATGGCTGTGCAATATAACTTGGATGAGCTTGCTGAAGAAAAACACAAACTACTGAGAATATCTGAGTATCAGTCACAGGCAGTAAAATGTATGAGTGAGGACTTATAACATTAGGCGTAAAGTGGAGAAGAAAATAGAGAAGATTTTCAATGTAAATAAATAATCCAGACTTTCAAAATAGCTGAAGAAAGGAAATCTCCTTTAATGTAGGTTTATGCATTTAGTGTAAATAAAAGCAATGAAATTACCAAGTCTGTTATGGAATAAGTGAATACTGAAGATAATTTTGAAGCTACTTGTCATTCAGATAGCAAAGCTTTGCCTAGAAAACGTAAAGGACTTATTGCACTAAACGTGCATTTATATCAGCAGAGTTAAAGACTAAGGAAAACCCCAAGAGAACTGGAAGGTTGCACCATAATTGTTTGGAAGAAAAAACACTTTTACTTGAACATAAAAGACATTTTTGAATCACCCTAAAAGGATTTTGATTGGAACAGAGATTGTTAGCACACAAAGCATTCATTTTGACATAATTGATTATAAATTAGAATTAACAAGATTTCCTTAGAATATGGTGTTAAACTACACCCAATGAAAAGAGCATCTGTGGAACTTAATTCAAACTTCTTTGCAAAGTTAAAAGAAAATATGGTGGATGTGGGCACAATTACAACATTTAAAAGACATTTGCATAATTACATGAATACAAAAGGTCTCGAGTGATATGGGCCAGGAGTAGGCAGGTGGGATTGGTTTAGTTTGGGATTATATTCAACATGCACTGGTTGGACCGAAGGGTCTATTTCTGTGCTATATGACTCTATCACTGTAGAGCATAAGAAAAAAATGCTGACGTTAAGTTCATGCTGAAGTTCAAACCATGTTAATTCTACTTATCACGCGTATTTACTTTTGTTTGAATTAAACTTTCATAGTCTTGGATACATCATAACCAAGTATGCACAGGAAAGGATCGTCTGGATAATCTGCAATACTGTGTGTAGGACATTTTTGTTAAGAACTTGTTATATTTTCAAAGCCACTCTGATGAACCTTTCACTGTGGTGAAACTTTCTTTCTCCCAAGAGGAAATTGTGATGAATTCCTTTCATGTATGCATTGTAATTCATCAGAGCTCATACTCACTGAATACTGTAACATTCAGAGAACAGACA
This sequence comes from Chiloscyllium plagiosum, assembly GCF_004010195.1. Lineage (NCBI taxonomy): Eukaryota > Metazoa > Chordata > Chondrichthyes > Orectolobiformes > Hemiscylliidae > Chiloscyllium > Chiloscyllium plagiosum. The sequence goes on from NC_057721.1 coordinate 12,339,904, forward strand.
GTTCTAACAGGCTGCTTCATGTGACTGCTCTAAAATAATAGCAAGATTCAATTTTGCCTGGAAACAAGGATGGGGCTTGATATAAAGTTTTGAATACTGTATTGTGAATAATTCCTTCTGTTTTCTTGGATCTGTTTGATTGTGTAGGAGTCAGCAATGTGTGAATTGTATCATTCTGAAATCTGATGTTCCAATAGTTGTGAGATGGTTACATTCAAACCTGCGAAGAATCAATGGTGGGGCTTTTTATGATATGTTCAAAGGTTCTCTCGAAACAGTTCAAGGGTAACTGAAGAGCAATTTAAATATTGCAGATAGGTAGGGTTGTATAGTAAGACTGTGTGAGAAACAGATGGATGAAGCCTCTGTCAACTAGTGCTGCTATTTAGTTAGACTGCTGAGAAGGCAACTGAACTACTCTGGTCATGATTTGGGACTAAAAAGGAACTGATGCTCCTCTCTAACCTCAACCTGAACTGTTCTGGTTATGTGTGTTGGTAGCAGTCACAATAGTTGGATAGAATTATGCTATTAGAATTCAGGAAGGAGTCCTAGGAGATGATTGATGCAACAGTCCTTGGGTGAAAAATGCTGTTAATGAAAATCTAGAATTGTGCCTTTGATTTAAATGCTGTATTGCAGTATCCAGAATTCAGAGGAGCATTGTCACAGGAAGAAAAGATCCTGGACCAGAATTTGTCCAATCATTCAGACAATCCACAATGGAGCAGCCCTTGAAGGAGTTTCAAGGCCAGATTGGCAAAAATAATAAATTGAAATTCCTAGTGAAGTTCTTATGAGATCTGATAATGCACCTTGTCTCCAAATTCTTGGTGGAGGACTGTGGAGATTGATAAGAAATCTGTGGGATCTGTCTTGACTGTATTTGCTATTTAATGGATTCTATAAGGCGTTCAACCATCATTTGTCTGTTACCCATATTTGCCTCATGTTAAGTTTGGAATGTTAGAATATAAGTCACATTTATATTTAAACAGTTTGAACCTTCCTTTGCAACAATATTTGTATGTGTGTTTACGTTTTACTTGCAATAAACGTTTTATTCTTTGTTGACTGACTAAACCTGGCTTACTTGTTTCTCATACTAAACTAGTCTAAAAGTTATACAAAATGTCCATATCATCAACTTGATTAATTTTAGAATTTATTTTGCCCAGTTAAGGAATGGGATGAAAAAAGAACTGATGCACCTCTCCAACCTCAATCATAACATGATCAAAAATTCAAGTAAATCGAAGAATTTTATATTTTGAGCAATGTATTAATTCCAAGTATAAACATCTTTCTCCCCATACTTCTAACAATTTCTTCATGCATTTCTTTTTATAATACAATCAAATAGTTAATTATTTCCAGTTATCTATTTAATTTTAAGAATTTAATTTCTCTCCAGCATTTGTTTCTAAGCAGCAAGATCAATCATCATCTTTTCCCGCTCACACTTTCATAGAATCAAGAGTATGGTGCTGGAGAAGCACAGCAGGTCAGGCAGCATCCAAGGAGCAGGAGAATTGACGTTTCAGGCATAAGCCCTTCATAAGCCCTTATGCCTGAAACATCAATTCTCCTGCTCCTCGATTGCTGCTTGAACTGCTGTGCTTTTCCAGCACCACACTCTCGACTCTGATCTCCAGTATCTGCAGTCCTCACTTTCTCCACGCTTTCATAGAATGTACATTATTCCACAAGAAGATATCCACACATTTAACAATCATGCTGTACTATATTCAGCAATTAAAGAATGCTTAATAACCCTTTATATATTCTTATCTTCACATTCTCACCGATCATAAATATTATGAAATTAGCTGCACTGGAAAATCCCACTGGAAAGTAAGCATTTGATCACTAAATTAGCCAGCTTCATGTTCTTTTGAGTCACTTAAGAATGGCTGCTGAACTACAAATTTATCTAGATTTAACACGTTAAATATTTATTTGCCTTTAAAACATTTTCTACTTTCTGTTGTTTAATTGTAATACCATCCAATAGATGCTGACACCTTGCAAAATGTCCATATCACAGAGGAGGAAGTGCTGGATTTCTTGAAATGCATAAAGGACGATAAATCCCCACGACCTGATCAGGTGTACTCTAGAGTTTGTGGGAATCTAGAGAAGTGATTGCTGGGCTTCTTGCTCAGATATTTGTATCATCGATAGTCACAGGTGAGGTGCCTGAAGACTGGAGGTTGGCTAACATGGTGCCACTGTTTAAGAAGGGTGGTAAGGACAAGCCAGGGAACTATAGACCAGTGAGCCTGACGTCAGTGGTGGGCAAGTTGTTGGAATTTACATAAATGATTTGGATGCGAGCATAAGAGGTACAGTTAGTAAGTTTGCTGATGACACCAAAATTGGAGGTGTAGTGGACAGTGAAGAGGATTACCTCAGATTACAACAGGATATTAACCAGATGGGCCAATGGGCTGAGAAGTGGCAAATGGGGTTTAATTCAGATAAATGTGAGGTGCTGCATTTTGGGAAAGGAAATCTTAGCAGGACCTATACACTTAATAGTAAGGTCCAAGGGAGTGTTGCTGAACAAAGAGACCTTGGAGTGCAGATGATTCATAGCTCCTTGAAAGTGGAGTCACATGTAGATAGGATAGTGAAGAAGGCGTTTGGTATGCTTTCTTTTATTCGTCAGAGTATTGAATACAGGAGGTGGGAGGTCATATTGCATCTATACAGGATATTGGTTAGGCCACTGTTGGAATATTGTGTGCAATTCTGGTCTCTGTCCTATTGGAAAGATGTTGAGAAACTTGAAAGGGTTCAGAAAAGGTTTACAAAGATGTTGCCAGGGTTTGAGGATTTGAGCTATAGGGAGGAGCTAAACAGGCTGGGGCTGTTTTCCCTGGAGCGTCGGAGGCTGAGCGGTGACCTTATAGAGATTTACAAAATTATGAGAGGCATGGATAGGGTAAATAGGCAAAGTGTTTTCCTTGGGGTCGGGGAGTCCAAACCTAGAGGTTATAGGTTTAGGGTGAGAGGGGAAAGATATAAAAAGAGATCCAAGGGGCAACTTCTTCACGCAGAGGGGGTGGTAAGTACATGGAATGAGCTGCCAGAGGAAGTGGTGGAGGGTGGTCAATTGCAACATTTAAGAGGCATTTGGATGGGTATATGAATGGGAAGGGTTTGGAGGGATATGGGCCGGGTGCTGGCAGGTGGAACTAGATTGGGTTGGGATATCTGGTCAGCATGGATGGGTTGGACCGAAGGGTCTGTTTCCATGCTCTACATCTCTATGACTCTAACATGTCAAAACTATAATCTGATCAATTTAACAATTAGTTAAACTGACCAATTAAGTTTTGTATTTGCCATCTCTTAATTAGACGTAACAACATCTTTCTGTGCTGCAAAAACAAACACAAAAAATTGCTGATAAAGCTCAGCAGATCTGGTAGCATCAGTGGAGAGAAATCAGAGATTATGTTTTGGGTTCAGTGACCCTTCCTCAGATTTGATGGCAGCTAGGAAAATGTTTCCTTTTTGTGCTAACTTGGTGTGATTAATTAGGATAAAAAAGTAACATTCTCTAAATCAGTTGTTAATTTATAATTATTCCTGATCTACTATTTAAATTTTTACTTTCATTTTATTCACAACAGATTTTTCAGATTCCATAGGATTACATCAGAAGAAATCATGAACATGCAACATTAAAGTTTTTCTTTAAATACCAATGGAACATTATGAGACCTTTGATTAGTTCAACACAACCTCAATTTTACGCAACACATCACTCCCTGGGAGAAACATTCAAATTATAAATGTATTACGATTTGGAGGTGCCAGTGTTGGACTGGGGTGTACGAAGTTAAAAATCACACAAAAATCCTAAAGCTAGTGCTTCCAAAATGAACCTATTGGACTATAACCTGGTGTTGTGTGATTTATAAATTATTTGTTTAGTTTCCATAGTTTTCCTTTTACATCTGTTTTCTCTTTGCGTAGTTTCAGAAATACTTCTGTCAAAATAGTATCACCCTGAAAAGAAGGAAGCTTTTATGTTAATTGACCCATTCTCCTATGAGTATGTGATCAGATTTTTTAGGATGGCTTTTTCAGCTGTGACAGAATCTAATCTAACATCTATTATCATCCAGTTGCTGTGCGAAACCTGAAGCAACCATTCTAACTTTAACTCTATAAGATTTTCTCAATACAAATTCACCACTGTACCTCTTATCTGGTATGACCTCAGAATAACCTCAAAACTTTCTACAGCAATCTTATCCACTTTGTTTTGGCTGTTTTTAGAGACAGTCATACAGGTTGAAAACAGATCCTTCGGTACAACTAGTCCACACCGACCATGTTCCCAAACTAGTCTGACCTGCCTGCGTTTGGCTCGCATCCCTCCAAACCATTTTCAATCATGCACTTATCCAAATGTCTTTTAAATGTTGTAACTATAATTGCATCTATGACTTTCTCTGGCAGTTCGTTCCACACACTTACCACTTTCTGTGTAAAAACAAGTTGCCCATCATGTCCTTTTTAATCTTTCTTCCATCACCTCAAAATATGCCCCCTAGTTTTGAACTCCCCTTGCCTAGGGAAATAACCTTTGTTATTCGCCTTATCTATGCCCCTCATGATTTTACAAACCTCTAAGGTCATCCCTTAACCCCCTATGCTCCAGTTAATAAAGTCCCAGTCTATCCATCCTATTTTTATAACACAAACCCTCCATTCCCTGCAACAGTTTTTTCTGAACCCTCTCCAGTTTAATAATATCCTTCCTATAACCGGGTGACCAGAACTGCACACAATACTCCAGAAGAGCTCTCACTAATGTCCTGTACCATCCCAATATGACATCTCAACTCCTATACTCAAAGTTCTGAGCAATAAGAACAAGCATGCTAATGCCTTCTTAACCACCATGTCTACTTGTGATGCAAATTTCAAAGAATTATATACTTCAACCCCTATATTTCTCTACAATGCTACCCAGGGCCCGACCATTGGGCCCTAACATTATATAAGTGCAGCCTTTGTTTGTTTTACCAAAGTGCAACACCTCACATTTATCCAAATTAAACTCCATCTGCCATTCCTCAGTCGATTGACTCAATTGGTCAACATCTCTTTTTAATCTAAGATAACCTCCTTCACTGTCTACTATACCGCAAATTTTGGTGTCATCCGCAAACATACTAACCATGCCTCCTATATTCTCATCCAAATAATTTTCTTACCACTTTATCCTAAGACTTATTGGCAGCTACCACAACTTCACAATCATGAGGGCTCCTACTTTTAGTTCAGTCCCAATACTATTCTGAAGCCTTCTTTTCATCACTTAATCCATTCAAACCATGATCGTGACTTTTGCATATATTTCTGTCAGGGCTATTGGTGCAAGCTCTCCCATTTGCACTATAAGATACACTTTCTCCAGTGCGTGATTATTTTATAACAGAAAAGTGTTAGCCAGGTCTCAGTATCATGAAGAAATTGCTAGGCCAGAGTGATGGAAGGACAAGAGAGATGTTTGTATTTGAAGAATTTGAATTCAACGCATGGGGAATCAATGGAGGTCAGCAAGGATAGGAATAGACATCAGTACAAGGTAATCCCAGGAGTTACACACTAATAGATTCTACCTGAGTAAGTACCTGAGTACTTCAGCTAAAACATAATCTGTCTTCTAGTTTATGACAATGAAACTCTTGGGTATAGATGATTCAAGAGTGATTATGGTGATTGAGTTTAATTAACATGCAGATAAGCCTGAGGGAAGCTATGATAATATTGGGATCTCAGTCATCATGGACTAGGACTCTGCTGAAAGATTCATCATGGCTCTTGCTGTTCTGTAGCCTAACCATCATGTGCAGTCAGAGCAAATAATATGGTGCTGGAGAAGGGAATGTGGAGGAGATGGGAGCTCAGAGATAAATAGAGGGGTGGAGCTGGGGGAAGGTAGGTGGATGCAGGTAGGAGGTAATTGTGATAGGTTGGTGGGGAGGGTGGAATGGATAGGTCGGAAAGAAGATGGACAGATCAAGAGGATGGTGCAAAGTTGGCGGGTTGGATGTGGGATGAGGTGGGGGGGGGGGGGGGGGTGGGGGGGGAGGGTGAAACTGGTGAAAACAATGTTGATGCTGTGTGGTTGTAGGGTCCCGAGGCTGAAGATGAGGCGTTCTTCCCCCAGTTAGTGGGTGGCTTTGGTTTGGCGGTGGAGGAGGCCCAGGATTTGTGTGACCTTGGGGAAGTGGGGTTGTTTGGTACGTGCAGACCAGAGATATTCCCTGAACTGCTCCCCGAGTTGGCGTTCTGTCTCCCCAATGTAGAGGAGACCATAATCTAATCAGAGTATTCTTTAAAAGTAACCTGGAAGTGTGGCCTGAGCTTATTTGAAAATCCAAGGTGTAAATGAAACTTCTGCAGATTTTCAGTCAGTCAGTAGCACTTGATTCTCACATCAGTTCCAAGAAGAACCTCACATTGAAGCCATCTGCTTCAGTTTTACAACACATTGAAAGATGAGCTCATTTGAGATAGAATAGTGGTCAGAGTCTTCAACACCAAATTCTCTGATTTCCTGCCATCTAAAGATAATTTAACATTAGCAGCCCGTACATGAGGCAGACTGAATGGAAACTATGGAATGCCGAAGTAATTTGGTGCAAATCTTTGGTTCAGGCTGAGCCCATTACGTGGCTAGGTCGAACAACATCTATCTTGTCCAGTAAGAAGCCTGACAAAACCATAAAAGGGCATTTCAAATTGCTGACATTGAGGTGCAAGAAGGTAACACAAATGACAATATTTCCTAGTAAGGATGATCCAGTGCTGCTCTGGACCTTACCGTCATGCAGAGTCTTTTAATAAATGTTCTTTAAAAGTAGCCTAAGATGCTGCTCTGATTTTAGAGTAAGATCCCTAAAGGACATAAGCGAAGCAGATAAGATTTTGGAGTAATCAATTACAGTTTCATGGTCACCATAACTGAGGCTAAGTTTCAGAAACTGGGCTTCAGACAGCAATCCATTCGGCCTCACTCACCAAAAGAGAACTTGAAGATTTGCGTAACTATCAGAAATCAAGCTGAGTTCACAGTAGCCATGATTCATTTGGCGCTAAAGACCTAAAACCTCATATCGTGATCCTATCAGATTGTAACTGACAGTTTGGAAAGCCTTATGTTAGCAACACAAATAAGCACGTCTTTTGTTTCTTGCTTTTTAACATTATTTTTAGTTCTGAAAAACTAACTCCTCTCCTAACATTTACTGTAACTCAGACAATGCTTATGTACTTGTCTTTCCTGCCACTTGCTTAATATCTATTATATCTTTTCTATTTTGTAGAAAGGTCACAGAACAAAATGTTAACTGCTGCTCTCTGTCTGCCCTGCTGAGAGTTTCTGGCATTTTCTGTTTTATTTCAGATTTTCAGCATCTGCATATTCTTCATTTTGCTCAATCTTAATTAAGTAAACATATTAAAGTAACAGAACCAGGGTAGATAAATGGTGTTAGGACACTGAGCTAACTGAATGGTAGAACAGTCTCAATTGATTGAATAGCCTACTCTTGCATCTATGCTTCTGTGATACAGCCACAGGAAAAAGATAAAGTATAATTTTAAGTGTATCCTTAATCTACAAAACAGGCTGCTAACTTTTACACCACTTCTTCATAACAGAAATGGTGAACTCAAGTAAGAATTTATTCTACCACTCCAATGCAAAATGTTAGAGCCCTCATCCTTAACCTACGATGTTACATAAGTACCTGAGCTTTACATATTGTGTATATTGCAGTGAACCTGAGTTCTTCAATCCTCACAAGGTTAATTCGGATGATAAAAATATATTTTAGAATGGTCTGCACAGATGAATATGAACTGCACTGTTATCTATCAGCTTTTAGCCTTTGTACTTTCACTTTCTATTTATGTTTTTTCTTTTGGTTTTATTCTTCATGTATAATCTGTTGTCCTTCTCCAACACAAAGAACCATGACAGTCAGAAACAGAATAGGCTAACTTCTTTAATGTTGAACTCAATTTACTTTTAACTTTTGTGACAGCTATGGAGACTGTGGCAGAATGTACCCTTAAATTTAGAAAAATGATTAACTGCAGTTGCTTATAGAATCACAAATGCAGCAAATTTACTGCCACTGATAATAGTTAAATAATTTAAATAAGGGAGCATAATCTTTAAACTAATTTCAGATGGAATGTGAACCTTCGCATTTTGCCAATGACCCCATTTTGCAAGCAAAACATTGCTATATATCGCATTTAGATTAAATAAAGTTACAGGTATCCTCAGTTAAATATTTTCCAAAATGTGAACAAAAGTATTATTTTTCCCACAAATCATACCTAAAATGTTATTTTTGTTGGTTTAATTATAAAAAGCTGTGGTTAAGACATGATCAAGTTTGACCATGATCATAAAAAATGGGTTTGAACAACTGCCAACACGTCATTGAAGTTCCATAGGTCAGTACACAGTATGACTCTGTGTCTTCAGGAAAGGAAAAGAGAAAATTGTAAAAGAATATGATTGCTTAAGAGATATGCTGCTCCTTCATAGATGACTACTGAAAATTTAATTTCAGCATGAAATTCCTTGACCAACTGTCAGTCACAGATCTTCATAAAATACTCAAATTATTCTTGCAAGATTGTGATAATTAGATGTGGGTCCTGGAGATTCCATTTGCAGGTGAGTTTCTGTAATTTATGGTTTGCCGTGAGGACTAAACAATATTTTGAAAAACATTTTTACACACAAATTAAGGTTGGTGCAAAGTTCTGCTAACACCATTCTCCAGGTGAGTTTTTCATTGCTTGACCACAGTTGGAATTATGAACTCAAAGTGATATATGACAGGCTCAATGGATCAAATGGCCTTCTTCTGTGTTGTAACCATTCTAAGATTTTGTACTGCTGAATATGACAGCATTGTCATTTAAGGGGGTCAGGACCCTGAAGCAACCTCACAATGATGTCAATGAGCTGTACATCAGAGTATAAATACCACAGAGTAAGCAGTGATAGAACATTTTAGAAGAATTGACCGAAAGACACCCTATGGTGAGATTCTCTGGAGGGACCACAGACAGTATATGGCCTTGAATGATGAAGATAAAATTGCAATTGTAAGTAAGAACCTAGTATACCTAATCATTATCATATATTGCAGTATTTAGTGTTAATATACCATAAATATATTACCACTTTGAAGTCTAACCCTGATGACAGTTCTCAACTTTGCTGTCTCCCTCATCAGTCTGTAAAGAAGTTACGGTGTGGCATCAAACCACAGAATAAACACAAATATTGAATTGATTTGAATCACTCTGGGACACGGTGGCCAAAGTAGTTGATAATGTTACAGAGATGACTGTGAACTACACACAAAGAAAAAAGATAACTTACCAGGTAAAGAAAAAATAGAATGCACTTTCAAATTCCATTCAGGAAGATTCCTGGAGAGGAAGAAGGAGAACCCAATCTACAGAAAACAGGCTAGAGCTAAACCACTACTGGTCTACAAAAACAAAACGGATCTCTGGGGATTTCTCTTTGTCAGAAACATGCCTGGCATATGTTCCAACTTTAATTTGATTTATTGTTTTCGTATGCACCTAGGTACAGTGAAAAGTTTTGTGTGCAGTACAGGCAGATCATAATATACAAAGATTGAACAGAGCACAAATTTCAAAGTTACAGCTGCAAAGAAGGTGCACAAAAAGCAAGATCAATATTAGATTTGAAATTGGACAACAGAGTTAGAATTGAGGTTTAGAAGTGCAGAATGATTGTAAGAAATGTGCCATGCAGAGCTCACAAAGTATAGCCCTGTGACGGTGCCATCTTGAATCACCTAGCTCTATCTCAAATTAGAAATCTGCATCTTATTCAAATCAAGGAACCTAGAATTCCACTTTAAACCTACATTTCCCTGAATTTCCAATTATTTTAACAGTATGTCCCAGTGTAGAGGTCAGACTTATACAATTTTTATTGATCAGTTATTGCTTGATTCCGAGATTAGCAATTCATTTGTAATTGTATGAATGTTAATATTGTAATTTCCTCAATTTGCATTTCTTTTACTGCTTCTTGATACACTTTCCATTGTTGTCCAAATCTGATTTATCCCATTACTAGTCAGTGGCTCACCTCCCAAAAAGGTCAATCCAATTTTCAGTCTCTGACACCAATGACTAACCTAGTTCCAACCAACCTCTCTGCTCCCTCATGGTCAGAAGTGTACGTTCCAGTTCACCTTCCATTTTTCATTTATGCTCTATTCTGTATACAATGAATGTTTGGGGTCTGGATCTTTTGTCTGTGGGAAGAAGAAAAGAGACACACAAGGAAGGAAGACAAAACAGACAGAATGAAAGAATAACATGTAAAAATACAGAATTCTAAGCATGTGGCCTCTGAAGTGAAGGTGGTAAGAGAAAATGAGAGTGAGGGAGACAATAGAAAATAAACAAGATCCATGCAGCAAAGTTAAAGAGCAAAATCCAGAACAACAATGCAAGTTCAATATAAAAGAGTGAAGGGGACAGATTTGGACAAACATAAGTAAAAGAAAAGTTGCCATACTCCCAGGTAATTTTAGGGCTGCTCCCTTATTAATCTGAAGGTCACCATGCCTTGGGTGATGGGAGATGTTGAGAACATGGGACCTTCATGATAGCCTCAGCTAGTGCAGAAATTGAACTCGTGCATTGACATCACTCTGCATCGAAAACAGCTATACAGTCGAATGAGCTAACTGACCCCTATAGCATAAAGAGATATACCTTTTAAAATAAAACAGAAAACTGGAAATACTCAGCAGGCTTAGCAGCATCTGTCGAGAGATAAAACAGTATTAATGTTTTAATGAAACAACCTTTCATCAAAATGGCTTTTTAAACATACTTATGAGGCATGTCTGAAGAAATCTTCAAGAAACGTTCGGTTTTCTGTTGCATATGTACTAAATGTTTTCATTGAAAGAAAATAAAAGACTCATCCGCCAGACAGTACTCATTATTGCTGCTGCTTAGATCACAAAGAATTATAGAGCAATTCAAGCCTCCCTTCACTTGTGCAAAAAATGCAAGATTATTTGATCTAGCTGACAGTATTTATTTTACACTTGTTAAAAATGAGAACAGTTTACATTTCAAATTGTGTATCCTTCACAACATGAAGTCAGATATGAATAATTTATCATTTTTAATGTATTTTGTGAAACAATAATGGTATTGAAATTCATATTCATGAAATAAGATAATTAGGCATGCTAGGAGCCAAACCAGTCAATTTAGAAGTGATGTTGGAATTCAGATGTGTTGTTTGATTTCATCTGCCAACTTCAAGAGTACACATTTGTACAGAATAGCATTGAAGGCACTTGATGCATGTTTCTAAAGGTTTGGTGAAAAAGATTAAGCTTATAAAATTAATTAGTGAGTGAATTGAAAAGTGTGAGTCCTATAGCTTTTCTTTTGACATTTGCAACATTCAGATTCATCTGCAAACCAAAAGCAAACCAATTTTAAATATATGTTTTTTGAGTCTATTGGCACATGTATATATTATAGCTCTGACCAGATTTAAGAAAATTCTACTCACCAATGAGCCTTGGGCAGAAAACAAAATGGTTTAGCAATTTATAGACAACAACAGTATATTATTCCCTCCATCTCAAGCCTTTCATTTTCTCTTAGTTTTATTTGCTGCAGACACTCTTTGGTAATCTGTCCAATAAACCTGCCATTCACACAAAGGCATATAATTTTTCTTTTTGCTCTTTTTCAATTGTGACAAGCAATTTAACAGCAGCTTTTAAATATTATGAGAAGCACTCTCGCTTTCATTTCTGTGTTCCTGAGGCTACTGGTTGTTGCTGGGGTACAATTCTTAGAGCATAAATAGTTCTCCAGTACCTCAGGCAAGCTGCCATTTGCTGCTTCAAACAGATGTGTAAACATTAAGGCTTAGAAATTTGATCATGTCGTGCTTCTTTGCAAACACAAAATGGGGACCAAATGATCCAGGATAATGCAATTTGCTCAGGTTACAAAGAACTTCAGCACCAGGAAATCACATACTAGTCAAATGAACCAGAATAAGATCTTAGGATTCAAGGTCCTATATATTGCACGCAGACAGACTGTTTATAAACCTGAGTTTTATAGTCACAACCATTGGTTGGACAGCAGTTTTTGTTTAAAAGACATTTGCAAACATATACTCACATATCAAAGATTCTGTTGCAGATATGCTACTGAGCACTATACAAACCATTGTGTACGATAATACCTTTGTTTTGATTAGAAGAATACTAGTATCTTAAGAAGAATGTTTGGTTGAGTGTCTGGACAACCCTAAATCTAACATTAAACCGGCTAGTAGTAATACGCAGGCCCTCATTTAACTAAGTACTTGACGAGCAGAGAAGTGTAGCTTGATATTCTGAATTTCATCTTCATTCACATATTTATTGAGCAAAATCAGGTATGAAACAAGAATATAAACAGAAAATGCTGGTAATACTCAGATCAGGCAGTTTCTATGGTGAGAGAAACAGTTTAAATATTTCAAAACAAGATAAGCAGAGAGAAACGTTTACACACTTTAATATTTACTCTTTTCAAAAAGGATCATTGTACTAATTCAGAAAGTAAGAAATGCTCTACTGAGGCTAATGAAAACCAAGGCCAATAACTTTTCTTCTTCAGTTGGGAAACAGTGGCTCATCATTAGTTGCTAACTAATACACTGCAATGCCTTGGTCACAGTTTGAATGTTTCTCAATGAAAGTGGTTGGAAGAGTCATCACATCAGGGACATCGAAGCTCATTTAACTGTCATATCCTATAATTATTTTTTGCTGATATCTTAAGAAGAAACAAAAGGACTGCATTTAAATGGCACATTCCATAATTTTGAAAGAAAATCTCAGAAACAGACCCACTGTATTAACCAGCTTTATTACTCACGATATATATATATCATGGGAAACAGTCTTTACTAGCTGCTTCCCATGACATATATTGTGAGTAATAAAGCTGGTCAATACTGAATGTCTGTTTCCAAGATTTTCTTTCAACAATTTGGCATAGTTGGCAGGAGCACAGAACAGAGATAATCATTGTTAATTTCAATAACGTTTTCTTTCTTATGAATAAAACTGTAATCTCATTCCTTACAGGGTCATGTCACATAATTTGGTACAGTGTTAGTTACAAGTTTCTCCTCGTCATGATTTTAGCTTAGCGAAGTTTAAAATTCAATTAAAATGGCTTCCAGGACCAAAAAATTATTTCCGCAGTCCCTCCTTTTTTTTGCATGAGATCAAAAAAGTAGGTCCTGAGCCTCGGCAAAAGGGGGAAAAGAGCCAGGCCGGCGATTGGGGATGGGGTGGGGGGGAAGGAGGGTGGTGGTGGGAGGGTTATCAGGTAGTGGCATTTCGGAATCAGATGGGGTTTGAGCAACAATGATTTTGGCCAGCTGGGAGGATCATGGGATGGAGGGCAATGGCAGTGAGCTGATACACGCACAGCACTGCTTAAGGAAGATAACAAGAACCGAAAGAGTAATAAAAATAACAACAAGGGCAATAAAGCTTTGTAGAAGGACTCTGCCCCAGGATCCGAACCAACCGCTCATCCAACTCCAAAGATCCCAACGGGAGCTGGTGTCACGGGGATTGGAGACTGCCTTTCAAATGTGATTGGCGAGGTTTGTAATGTTCTCGCTGGGGTCAGGAATATAGATGCAACAATTGGAGCCAATAATGGCGCATGTGCCCCTTTTTCAGCTAGTAAATAATCTAAGGCCAATCTGTTTTGTAGGGTAACTGTGTGAATGGCTATCATTTCTGCACTAAGTTGTTCAAGGACTGACACCGTGTTGTTTGCTATTTCATTACGAATTGAGGCTATTAATCTAACTTCCTTTATTAGCCAAGTGGTTCCATTAAAGGGAAAGATAACGGCAAGGAGCCATTCAAACGTATAGTCATCGTAGTGTATGAAACATACAGCAAACTTGCATACAATAAGTTCTAAGAAACAACAATACGGTAATGACCAGATAATCTGTTTTTGCAGGGATAGCTCTCCTTTTCTTAATTGAAAAGTGTCACTGAACGTTACATTTATCAGAGAAAGCAGTCAGGGTCTTGGTCTTTTGTCTGATCTGAAAGACAGCACCTCCAAAACACTCCATTGTTACTGCTTTGATTTTTATGTCAATCTTAATTTTTGTGCATAACTCCTGAAATGGGATGTGAAACTACAATCATCACCTGACTCGGGCAGGAGTACGACTAACTGAGTCACAGCTCATGATCAAATGCCTGATTCATCTTGAATGCTTAAGTATATTGCATCACATTTTTGCTTTCTAATCTGATGATATGCCACAACCTGATGAATAATGTATTGATGATTAAACTAGGAAGGAAAAAGCAAGTTTTGGTCAGATCAATAAATATTCTGATTCACACGAGAGTAGAGTGAATTCTTTCCTGTACACAGTACTGTTGAATTTAGATTTACCATATCCTCCAAACTAGTTTCAGTAAGTACTGCTATCCATTCTTTCAAACCAATAAAAGAACTAATAAAGTCAATAATCTGAGGACTCATCAGCAACTCCTTAGAAACATTTCCTCTTTCAGGAATTTATACCACCAATTCAAAATGGCAAATTGCTGTGAGCTATAAAACAGGATCCTTGTCTTTCAATAGTGTTTGGTCTAATTTCCACAATAAACAAGACCTTGGAGGCTGAATACCTCAATATACTATACTGAGCCTTAGTGCAGCTCTTTAATTGTTGAACTGAAGTTTTGAGTTAAGAAATAATTCTAACTACTTCTTGGATAAAGCAGAGAAACTGTCATGATAAATTTACAAAATAAATATTTGCAATATTTGTGTTTCAAAAAAATCTCCTAATTTGTAGATCAGCTCCACAAATCTGACAAATCATTTATATGATTTGAGTGTTTTCTATAAATGAGACCAACGTTTTACTCCACTTGTTGAATGATTAGAGTCTTAGAGTCATACAGTATGAAACAGACCACTCGGTCCAACCAGTCCATGCCGACCAGAATCCCAAACAAAGTTAGTCCCACCTGCCTGCACTTGGCTCATATCCCTCCAAAGATTTCTTGTTCATTATCTATCTAAATGTCTTTTAAACATTCTAACTGTACCAGAGTCCACCACATCTTCTGGAAGTTCATTCCACATATGAACCACTCTCTGTGTAAAAAAATTGCCCCTCACGTCTTTCTTAAATCTTTCTCCTCTCACTGTAAACAATTGGCCTCTATTTTTGCAATCCCCCCAACCGAGTAAAAAGACACCTGCCATTCACCTTATCTATACCTTTCACGACTTTATAATCTCAGTAAGGTCACCCCTCAAAACCCCAAGGTCCAGTGAGAAAAGTCCCAGTCTATCCAACCACTCCCCATAACTCAAACCCTCCATTACCGTCAACATCCTGTTAAATCTCTTCAGCTTAATATCCTTCCTTTAACAGGAAGGAATCGCATGCAGTACTCCAGAAAAGGCCTCACCAACGTCCTGTACAGCCTCAACATAACATCCCAACTCCTCTACTCAAAGGTCTGAACCGAGCATGCAAAACACCCTATTAACTATCATATCTATATGTGATGCAAACTTCAAAGAATTAGTTACCTAAACCCGTAAGTCTTTCTGCTCTACAACACTACCCAAGGCCCTACTTTTAATTGTATAAGTCATGCCCTTGTTTGTTTTACCAAAATGCAATGCCTCACGTTTAATTCTTTCCTATCAATTATGTGAGATTATATACATTATGATCATTGATGTGGTGAAGGAATCTGTGGACTGTCCGGTCTTTCTTTCAATGAAAAGTTGACATTGTTAACATGATTTAATCATTGTGATAATAATGCTGTGGTAATCAAAAAGCAATGATAATTCCTTTTGTGCAAACACAGATTGCAAAGGAGCAAATATGTAAAAGGCAAATCACAAGAAACTTATTCAACAACAATCTTGCATTCATGTAACTTCTTTGTAATAAAATGTCTCGAAATGCTCCAGAGGGGTATTATCAAGCGTATAAGGAGATAATAGAGAGATGACCAAAAGCTTGCTCTAAAAATAAGTCTACTGGGCCATGTTAAAGAAAGACAGGTGGAAAGACGTTTAAGAAGAAGATTAGGGATTTGGTAGCAATGGTAATGCATAGGAGGACAGAATTGGATGAGTGCAGATATCTCATGAGTTTATAAAGGTATGAGAGGTTTCAGTGAAAGGGAGGGTCATATTCATATCAGGAATTGAAACGAGGTTGAGTAATTTAAAACTGTAACCAGTGCAGGTCTGCAATCAGAGGGGTGCTCGGTGACCACAACTGTGTTAGAACACACTTAGGACACATGTATCGGAGTTTTGGATAAGTTTATGTTTATTGAAAATGAAAGATGGAAGGTTGTTCAGGAATGTGTTGGAATAGTCAAGTCTATGTAACAAAGATATGGATAAGAGCTTCCTTCGAGAGGAACTGAAGCAGGGAAGAACTGGGCAACATTTTAGGGATGGAAACTGGCTTGAAGATCAGTAACAACAGGATACAGATTTAAAGTATCTGGCAAAATGGCCAAAATGAGATGATAATTTATTATGATTACTTGAATGGAATGCAAATGTGAATGCAGATTCAACACAGAATCCCATAGAAAGGAAATATCTGCAGAGTTACAGGCGAAAAGAAAATTAGGCAATGGCACTAATTAATAGCTCTTTCAGAGAGCTGGCTAAGGCACAATGGTCAAATAATTTCCTTTTGTACCATTAAATTTTATAATTCATGAACCTGTGAAGCTTCTTCAACATCACTTCAATGTCGATCTTTACTGCAATGGACTGCTATCAAGAAATGCTTCACAAAGAGCTCTGGCAGAAGGGAAAGGAGCTGGAAATGTGTTGCTGGAAAAGCGCAGCAGGTCAGGCAGCATCCAGGGAACAGGAGAATCGACGTTTCGGGCATGAGCCCTTCTTCAGGAATGGGGAATGTTTGTCCAGCAGGCTAAGATAAAAGGTAGGGAGGAGGGATTTGGGGGAGGGGCGTTGGAAATGTGATAGGTGGAAAGAGGTCAAGGTGAGGGTGATAGGTCAGACTGGGGTGGGGGCGGAGAGGTCGGGAAGAAGAT
>NC_057721.1:12357672-12359247 GCF_004010195.1 Chiloscyllium plagiosum
TGCGGTGGGGGGCATCGTCGACCACGTCGGGGGGGAAATTGCGGTCTTTGAAGAAGGAGGCCATCTGGGTTGTGTGTTTTTGGAACTGGTCGTCCTGGGAGCAGATGCGGCGGAGTCGAAGGAATTGGGAGAATGGGATGGCGTTTTTACAGGGGGCAGGATGGGAGGAGGTGTAGTCCAGGTAGCTGTGGGAGTCAGTCGGTTTGTAGTAGATGTACAAGGGAAAGGAGTCAGGAGAGAACTGAAGGGCAGGAACCCGATGAATCCTAAGCAACAGAGGATGCTGAAACGAGTTGGTTTAGAATCTTTGCAAGGATGAATTATGATGGGTTTACTTCCGTTCCTCATGTGCAACTAACAGAGGCAAATTGTATTTTTATAGCATCTTTAACATATTGAAACATCCCCAAAGCAGTTCACAGGAGCACTACAATACGAAGTGTCACACCAAGCCACAAAACAGAACAGAAGACCAAAGGCTTGGCGAAAAAGGCAGGTTTTCAGAAGTGTCTTAAAGTAGAAAAGCTAAAGCGAAGAAGGGAATTTCAGATTATGAGGCTGAGACAACTGACGACACAGCCAAAAGAGCAATTATGTTTGAGAATACGCAACACATGAAAATTAGAAGAGAGCAAAAAGAGAAATGTGATAGTTGAGATTACGGCGATGGGAAAGTGATAAAGGGATTTGAAAACAAGGGATGATAATTTGAAAATCAAGATATTGCTTTACTGGCAGCTACGTTAGATCAATAAGCACAGGATGATAGTCATATGGGACTTGATGCCAGTTAAGACATAAGCAGTAGAGGTTTGGATGATTTGGGAGACACACTAGAACTGTCAGTCGAAGGTATGGATAAGAGTTTCAGCAGATGAGTTGAAATAGGGAGAAGTTGAGCAATATTACAGAAGTAGAAAAAGCAATGTTAGTTCTGGTCCAAATATGAGGGTTGTTAGCATATTGCAAAATCAAATGTGAAAAGCTTGCAAACAGACTGATAATATTTTGATAAAGAGCCAGAAATTAAGTACAGAACAGAGTTTGGAGTGGAAAACAAAAATGTCATCATAGAGTCATAGAGAGGTACAGCATGGAAACAGACCCTTCGGTCCAACCCTTTCATGCCGACCAGATATCCCAACCCTTTCATGCCGACCAGATATCCCAACCCAACCTCGTCCCACCTACCAGCACCGGGCCCATATCCCTCCAAACCCTTCCTATTCATATACCCATCCAAATGCCTCTTAAATGTTGCAATTGTACTAGCCTCCACCACTTCCTCTGACAGCTCATTCCATACATGTACCACACTCTCCGTGAAAGAGTTGCCCCTTAGGTCTCTTTTATATCTTTCTCCTCTCACCCTAAACCTATGCCCTCTAGTTCTGGACTCCCTGACCCCAGGGAGAAGACTTTGCCTATTTATCCTATCCATGCCCCTCATAATTTTGTAAACCTAAATAAGGTCACCCCTCAGCCTCCGACGCTCCAGGGAAAACAGCCCCAGCCTGTTCAGCCTCTCCCTGTAGCTCAGATCCTCCAACCCTGGCAACATCCTTGTAAATCTTT
>NC_057721.1:12361119-12380264 GCF_004010195.1 Chiloscyllium plagiosum
CTCTGAGACATCCTTGATCCTGGCACTAGGGAAACAACACACCATTCTGCTTTTTCTCTGCTGGCCACAGAAACGTCTGTCTGTATCTCTGACTACAGAATCCCCTAACACAATTGATCTCTTGGAAGCCGACGTACACCTTGTTGCATTAGAGCCAGTCTCAATACCAGAAACTTGGCTGTTTGTGCTACGTTCCCCTGAGAATCCATCACCCCGTGCATTTTCCAAAACAGCATACCTGTTTGAAATGAGTATATCCACAAAAGATGCCTGCCCTAGGTGCCGACCTCTCTTTCTCTTTCTGGAGTTAACCCATCTATGTGACTGTATCTGAGACTTTCCCCTCTTCCTATAACTGCCTTCCATCACATGCTGTTGCTGTTGCAAATTCCTCATCGCTTCTATCTGACTCCAACCGATCCACTGGATCTGATAAGATTCGCATCCAACAGCATTTATGGCAGCTATAATCCGCAGTAACCCTTAAACTCTCTTTAAACTCCCACATCTGACAAGAAGTACATATCACTGTAAAGGCCATTTTTCCTCCTTCACAATCTACAGACCCAGAAAATAACACTGTCTTATTCCTCTACAAACACTGCCACAGGTTAAGGTAATAGCTATGGCTTATATTTTAAGTTTAATCAAGAGACTTATCTCCAATTAGTCTTTCCAATATTTCTTTGGAGGAATATCTTTTAACGTGATTCACCAAAACTGAACAAAATTATATTTTATACAAAGAAGACATAAGACACTGCATGGACCACCAGTAATTATTTATCTAAATTGACTAATAGGAATTCAGCAATACTGCACTCCCATTTGAAGCAGAATAGTCAGATGCAGAACTATAAGTACTGATTTTACCACATACGCATCATTGAAGGTGATTTCCTCTGAGTGGGTGAGGGCCAATGAATTTATCATTTGAGATTTTGACCTGACATTTTTTTTCCTGAGCTAAACTTAAAATAAAAGATGTATTGTTGATAAATTTTCTTCCGTCATTAGAAAAGGATTTTCACTTTGATGGTGGTGTAAGAACAATCACTTCTTGGGACTGTATTGAAATAAAACATTGTGAAAATATTCAGATATGACATAATTAAGTGTTGTCTGGTGCAGACTATTCATAATCAGAGCAAGTTTGTTTAAATCACCAACTTTCAAAACATTCTTCGAACACCAAATCTCTGTTAAAATTGAGCTAATTAATGATGTCATCATTTTTTCTCTTCATAACTGAATGAAGTACAGTATATCTCAGAGACATCAGGTAGCTTTTTAAAAGCTGCGTTAAATGTGTAAAACTAATTCCCTAACATGCCTCTTTTTTGATACTTTTTACTCATGAATAGGTTACCCACCTCAAAATAGCTTCAAACCAATTACAGATCGCATTGGCTCAATATTAATTGGGTTTGTCATATGAAGCATTTTTGAAAATCAGTCAGAACAAATTATTAACATCTTCTTGGTTTTCATTGTCCTGTTCACATTTTTACATGTATTTGTTGAATCGGTTAATGTTAATTATATTGATAATTGATTCCTAATTGTGATGCAAACTAAGACAAAGTCTGAATTACTTGCTTCCTTGACTCGGCCAAGCAAATTGTGTTTCTTGCTTTAGACTGAATAGGATGGTTAATTTTATTAACAGGTGGTTCTTTTGATCTAAAGAATTGATTGTTCTATTGTGAAAATGTACTTGTTCAAGTAAATGTGCAATTCCCTTGTTGTGATTGACATTCTGGAAATTAAAACATGTACTTAGTGCAATCTATTTGGTGTTTACAGTCATGAAATATTGTTGGATTTGTTGTGATATTTTCTTATGTGAATCATAGTTGCATGATAAATGATCAGAAAAAATTAAACGTTTCCCAAAACCAGAGTTGTTGATGCTCTTCGGGGTAAAACACTGACTACTTGAGTAATCAAATTATTGGAAAAGCTATCAGTTAGATGGGATCATGTTAGCTTAGTTTCAACCAGGAGAAGATTGTCAGATTTCCGATCGACCTGAACAAAATAAGCTCTTTTCATGAACGATTGTGGTATTTGTGGTCATTCAAAGAGAATTTGTCTGTGTGGTGTGAAATGACATGCAATCCACAAAGCAGACTGCGCCAAGTAGGGTAATTGTTAGGCAGTATGACAGATGTCTGTGGAGGAGCACAATAAAAGGTACTGCTTCTCGACCATTCAAATTGAAACAAAGGGCCGCCCCGTTGGCCGGCTGAGACAGAACTCAGGACTGAAAACTTGAAAAATGTCATAAAACCAAATATATTGGTAACTTCCAAACTTTTTTTTTCAGCGATACTGTCATTTCAGTTACCCATGTTGATTCAGACATTGTGTTTCCTTGCTGACTGATTCCAGGTGAACTGAAAACTGCATTCATTAGCTCTGCACTTTGGTGGGTGGAATAATTTAGCTACAAACAAAGAGGGTGACTGAAAATGATCTTGCTCGCTGCATCAAATAGAAATACGTGCTAAATTTCTGATGTACTGCGGTCAAAGAGTATGGGATTAGCGCTAAACTTGCCTCCGTCCGATACTCTGTTGGGTGTGCGCTGTCGGCACGTAAACTCCGATCCTCCCTTCGCCGCCACGACTCATCCGTGCACGCGATGCTCCTGACGTCGCCGTTACGCAGCGGAACATGGCGGCTGAGTAGAATCTCCGATAGCGGGGCTGAGCGGCTCTCAGCGCCTTTTACATTGCGGGTGAGTGAGTGAGTGAGAGAGAGCGCGCGGCTGGGGCTGGTAACGGTTTCGGTCGAGCGGGTCTCACGAGACGGCCTTTCTTTCTTTTTTTTTTGTTTCGCAAGCTCGCTTCCCCTCCTGTCGCGGTGTGAGGCAGGAGGAGGGGAAGATGTTCGAGTGAGTCGCAAGTGCCCCGACGTTGGACGGTTGAGTTCCAACCGCCGCCGCCGCTCGCTCGCGCCGGACTCTCGGGAGGAGGGAGAGTAGCGCGCGGCGCAGCTCGAGCCCCTGGGTCTTGCGTTGTCGGGAAGCGACAATTAGCTTCGCGCCCCCGACTCAGGATCCGCGCTCTCACCTGTTCGGCTCCTTCAGTTGGGATCATGCACGAGGAGCCCGGAGCCAGAGTTTCCATCTCCGGCAGCAACTGGAACTTAGGATTCCTGGGTTTATCTTGGTGGAGCTGCGGGGTTGGCGGATCAGATACTGAAGTTGCGGATTCCTTCACTGCATGTCGCGATGTGACTATTGTTTATAGTTTTGCTTTAACCCTCATTATCCTCCACCTGCACTCACCCGTTTCCCTTTCCATTTTGCTCATCTTTCTCCTCTTCCTTCCACCCGCCTCCCTTAATGTTATTTTTTTTCCATTTCCGCACTGCGAGCAGCGTGGTTCGACTATTGAAAATAATGCAAGTATTCCAGTTACAGGTGTATATTTCGGGCCGTGCAGATAGTGGATGTTGTATAGATTGTAAGAAACTTGTGTTTTCAGCATTGTTTGCTGCCATAGCAGCGGTTTCAGGGCAGATGTTTCGTTTCTAGGCCATATGGGGGTACAGTATTTGATTTAGGTTACTCGATATTTGCAAGAATGGTAAGAGTTTATCTAAAGTCCACAACCGCCTGTCCTTTCTAGATCGTTCGACTGTTCTCCCTGTCTACTAAGCTATACTGAAAAATGTTTTTCCTAATCAGTTTTCCTCGTCACAGCGCAAAAGGAGACTTCTGTATCTCATTGCTTCCTGGAAAGGAGCAATATTACTGACGCCAGTCCCCTGCTTTCGAGTCATTGTCATCCTTTGCACTGTCTTTTCCAGATAATCCAGTTCCCCTTTGAAAGTCTTGATTGAATTTACCGTCACTGCACTCTGATACAGTGCATTCCAATTCTTCCCCACTTGCTGTGTGAAAAAGTTTTTCCTCCTGTTGTCATCGGTTCTTTTGCCCATCTTAAATTTTGTGCCCTCTGATTCTTGATGTTTCTATCAATGGGACCAATTTTTCCATATATCACTATTCAATTTTCTTTTTAAAGACTGTCTACATAATTAAGTTCCCCATTCTTGGAACAATTATGAATCATTTCTGCACTGTCTGAAGTCTTCACACCCTATAATGTAGCTGTCAGAAATAGCATAATACTGAGTTCAAGGCAGTCTTTTTACAAGTTTAACATTCCTTCCTATTAATAAAGCCTTGTATGCTGTATACTTAATTAACCATTCAACTTGTCCTGTCAACTTTTAATGATTTATGTATACATAACTTGCCCCACTGCTCCTGCACTCCCTTTGGAATTGTAATAATTGTGTCTGTCTGCATTCTTCCTATCACAATGAAATGCTTCACAATCTCTGGATTAAATTTCATCGGCTGCCCATTCCATGTGTTTGGTTGTGCCGGTTTTTTTTGAAGTTCTGTTCTCTGCTGCACAGTTATCACTGCTTTCAAACCTTGTATCATCACATGGTGAAATTGTACCCAGTACAAAAAAAATCTAATTGCTGGAAAAACTCAGCAAGTCTGGCAACATACGTGGAGAGAAACCAGAGTTAATGTTTCATTCTGAAGGAGGGTGCTTGCACCCAAAATGTTAATTCTGCTTTCTATCCATCAAAAAAATTCCGGTAAGCTAAATATGAGTTGCCCTAACAAATCCTTACTAACTTTCCTCAAGTAACCTACATTTGTCCAAGTGATTATTAATCTTGCCTTCAAGAGCTCCCGACTTTGAAGTTAAATTGACTGGCTTCTAGTTCCTTAGCTTATCTTTATACTTTTTTTGAACAAGGTCATAACATTTCAATTCTTGACTGCTCAAGACACCAAGTCTCTGAAAATTGAAGATTTATGGCCAATGTTTTTGCAGTTTCCACTGTCACTTGCTTCAATGTCCTTTACATCTCCTCAGGTCCACACATCTCATCATCTTCAAGGACAGATAGCCTATCCAATGCCTCTTAGTTCTTATTATCTCTTTTATTCACCGTCACCACCTAAAAATAGCTGCAAAGTACTTGTCTGATGCCTCAGCCTTGTTCCCTGCCTCCAGGTTTGGTAGGTCCCCTTTTTGCACCTCTTTATAATCCTTTGACTAGGTGCTATAAAGGACTTTTGGTTTCTCTTTCATTTTGGTTGCCAATCTCTTCTAATACTTTGTTTATGATTTTCTTCTTTTCCTTTGGTTTTGAACTTTCACTTCTCCTTTGAACTTTCAATATTCAACCAGATTCTCAATTCTGTTATTCACATGATAACTGTAACAAGCACATTTATAAATCCTTTGGCATCCAGGGATCTGAATTTGTTTGCCATACCTGTCTTCTGTAGAGATATGAGCAGACTATCTCACCTTTAAAGGCAACACGTTACTCATTTACAGTTTAAATTACTATTTCTTTTTCATAAGTGCTAGATACATTATTGATCCAGTGCAGTTACCTTTTCTGAGTTAATGATTCTTATTCTGGATTGTTCCTTACCCTTTCTACAGCCATCTTAAACTTTGGCATAATGATTGGTGTTCCTGAAATATTTTCCTATTGACACTTGATTCACTTGGCCCACCTCATTCCGAAGAACTAGGTCTAGTGGTACCCGTTTCCTTGCTGGACTGGAAACACACTGCTGTGGAAACTTCTGAACACACCTCAGGAGTTCTTGCCCTTCATACTATAATAATCTGGCCAGTATTCAGATCAGATCATTAAAGTTCTCATTATACTTGGTCAACGATGTGTCTTATCTCTAATTTCCTTGCAAGTTTATTCTGCTGCACCTTGTCCGAAATGGATATAAAGTTTACGCTGAACTTTTTTTTCGTTCTGTAGCTTTAGACAAGTAGATTAATTTGGTGAACATTTTCATCTCTTTAATATTTTTGTCATCAGTCTGTATGGATGTGTGATGCACATTGTGGTTGTTATATCTTGAAATGGGACTTGAACCCAGATCTTTTGGTCTGGCTATGGTCACTACCACTGTGTCTCAAGATCTTTCTAATTCATATATTTGTGTCATCTCTTCTCCCGGAAGTAATTCCCTTTCTAGTGTTCTTCATACATTTTCGCAAGTTGACAATATTTAGTTTGTGTTCTTTGTGGCTAAGTTGATCGCATTATTACCTTTCGAGTCAAAAGTTTGGCGTTCAAATTCAATCTTAGACCTGAGCACACAAATCAAGGATTACACTTGAGTGCATTCCTGGGGAGGAATACTTTATTTGGTGGTCACATCTTTGAGATGAGATATTAAGCTATGGTCCCATCTGCTGCCTCATCTGGACTCAGGACTCTTCCACTATTTCAAAGAAGAACCGGTGAATTCTCCTGGTGGCAGAAATCAATACACCAAAAAAACAGGCCATTTGGGCATTGACAAATTGCTATTTGTAGGAGCTTTCTATGTGCAAGTTGGGTGACTTGATTTCTTCATTGCAACACTGTGATGCTGTGTTGATTTAAAAATAATTAAGGGTTATCCTCGACCTGCAATGCTACAAATGTCTGTTTTGATTTTGGATTGATGAAAAGTCTTTGTTATCCCACATTGTTACAAGTCAGATTAATTTGTGTAAGGCTATCGTTACTTCTTGCTTCAAGCATTGTTGGGAATAATAAACACTTAAGTACGGTACTTCTGAATCTCAGTTGTGAAATATTGCTCTTTCAGAAATTCTTTCCTCATCTTTATTTTATTGTAATCAATTGACAGTGTTGAAATGCAAATGTAAAGGGGCATGCATAGTTGATAGAAACTGAAAACTATTGTCTTCTACTTAAAATGTTTGGAGCTGTAAAAATTCATTGTTGTTGTACAAGGAAACTTGCAGATTCTTGGAAAGATCAATGCAAAATGAGCCAAATCATCATTAATATTGACAAGTTTTATCTTGAATGGGAACTTGTGCATTTTGAACTTCTGAAGTCATTGCATGAACACGTTATTTGTTTAGGGTGTAATTTTTTTTTGTATTTCAAGGAAACATCTGTGCATGTCCAGCTGCTGTGTAATTTTTCATGATGGAAATGTAGTTGGGAAGCCTAGATCTGATGTCCATTATTACAGTTTTGATTTGGACTTTCATCGATACAATTCATTTAATTCCACTGGAGAAAGGAATGGTGTGTGCATCCAGATATTTAAAAAAGTAGTAATTTTGAGATTTCTGGAGTAGTTATCTACTTTTCCAATCTTTTGAAAACACATTTTAGCTAAATGTTGTTCAATTTATCAATTGCATTATTTAAAGTGCATGTCTTTTTGTTCCTATTTAACCATCAATGAATACATTTCTAAGTAATATTTTGGTAATATACAGTTATGTGGGACTTGATAAAACTTGATTTTGAAGCGAGTGTTTGATCTTTGATTTTGTTCTGAAGCTGTCTCTCTGATTCGTTTATTGCTAACAATGGGTTTGGTCATCTTCACGCGAGGAGTATTTTTGTAGTATCTTTGGCTTGCTTCTAGTGATCTGAAGTACATTTTGGTTACCAACATGCAATGATCCAGATAAAATTTGTTTGTTTATGGAGTTTCCTTTACTCAAACTATATTATACATAAATGGTGATGTTCTATATTAAATTTAATAATGCTTTCTTGCTTCTATTTGGATAAAGGGATGAAAGTAGCCGAGTCTTTTTATTGTGATGCATTTTTTCCAGTGTTGCTTGGTGATGGGGAATCTACTAGTTTAGTTCCTATAATTGTTTTAGTTGAAATGATCTTCTGAGAACTGTGAAACAGAAAGTTCGTTGATAGAATTGCAAGTTCATTTGAACACAGTGTGGACATTGCACTTATTCCTGTAATTTAGTTTCACAACGATGGCTCAAAAATGGTGTAATTTTTTGACAACCTTTGTCCTCTGCATTTTACTTGAGATATTTGTTCCTATTTGGTACATTTTGGGCATTTGCCTCTATTTTCTTATGTGGGTAGCTCGTGTTCAAGTATGAGGCTGACAAGGTAACTTGAAGTTTGGGATGTGCATACTAGAAACGTGTGCAATTCACAGGTGAGATATTAGTGCACCACCCAACCAGGATTGCAGTGAGAAGAGTTGTCCAGTTGAAGAGGTAAAGAGATTTGCAAACTGATTTCCTGAGGTTAGTGTCAATGTGGTTGAAATCTGTCACTCAGTCAAAAGGAACAATCATGATGAAGAGAAATCAGAAGGCAGGTGACTTGAAATGCTTTAGGGCATTATAAATTTGTTAAATGTACAAAAAAAGGACAATTGTGTAAGGTGTGCACAACATAACCAATATCATTTCTACTGTGCAGCAGTGTCAGGGATGTGAGGTCACACACAATGTGACTTCTGTTTGTTAGTCTGAAGAAGATACCTGCAAGTTGTAGAAGAGTCAGTGTTGTTCTGTTATTGATCCTGTCTTGAGTGGTCAGAGAATAGTGCAACTAAATTTGTATTATCTGGTACATATTGCAAATGCTGGTAAATCAGAAATGCTATTTAACAAAAGAAATACAAATTTTGTTAGTAGCCATACACATATGAATAATTTAACCCCTATTAGTCGGTGTTGTGCCTGGGGAGCCCAATGTAGTGATGATAATCATAATTGAATTAATACTGCAAAAGAGTTGATCATAGAGCATTCACTATCTTTTAGTTGTGTTGTCATTCAAAGTTTTATAATTTCTAGTTGAAGCTTGCTATTACAGTGGATCTCTGATGCTTGTTATCAATGAGTATAGCTTCCATTTGGCCAAGTGAATATGTGATTGGGGGGGAAATTGAAGATTTTGGTTGTTGGAACATGGTTCTGGATTACACGGTGTTAGATAAGATTAATAAAGCAGAATATAGTAGGATTTTCAAATTTAAGTTCCAGGCCTCATCCATACCTTAAGAAAAATGGTCCTTGCCAACTTTCTAAGAACTTCAACGCCCTGACTCTTAATTCCGTTGCTTCCGACAACAGGAGTGTAAGCCGCAGGGCTGCAGGATCAAGCAGTCATAGATTTCATTGAAGTTTAGCCACAAACTACTTGTAAGTCAAGTTTCTCACCATAGAAACAATTCTGGAAGATGAATGTGCAGGACAATTCTGTAATTCTTAAAAATTAGACAGTTCAATGCTCCCTGTCTGCAGGGATCATTGAGGTGATCCTTTTGGCTGCTGCTTCTTGATCTTTCTCCAGGTACTTTTATTTGCTTTCAGGAGGCACGGGGTGGCAGATTTGCACTTACCATGGCTCTGACTTTAAGAGTTAAAAGCCATAATCCATAGTGACAATGAACTGGTTTCTTTAGTTGAGAGAAGGGATTATTTTCCTTACTGGTGAGAATGTGTATAGGGTATAAGCAGGTAGGGGAAGAGTTAAGTTCTGAGTTTTGTGAAATGAGATTCAGCCGAACATGACTCAGATCAGAAAAGAACTTGCAGTTAACAATGGAGTGCTGGAGGCAAGGGTAATGGGTTATCAAGGTGGAAAAGCATTCATTGTGTAAGGTCCGTTTAACATGATGAAAAGTATTCATTGTGTAACAACAGATGGCTTAATCGCTACTATTGACACTCGCTGATTGTAACGGTCACCCAATCAATATGTATGTTGCCTTATCTGGATGCTCCTCCTTGTAAAATGAGTATATTGTACATTTAGAAACTGCTGTTCAAAAGAGAAGACTGAGAGCACATGGGCAATCTTTCCATGCCTCTCTGCCTCTCCTCTGTTGATTGGCTGAAGACCTTCGTCATCAACAACGTGTCACCTTCTCTCAGATCAGTGAGCTACTTGATGCTGACTGAATCTCCATTTGTAAGCATCTGTACTTAGCCTTTCTGCACTGCGAACAAATCACAGTGTAAACAGCACTTAAATTGCTTTTAAAAGTTCTGCCAGGACCAGTGTCCTTGTCATGAATAACCCCCTGAAAGAGGACATTTTTTTTTCTTTTCGATACAGTAATGAATTGGGAGTTGATAGAACTATGTTCTGCTACACTACTTTGTCTTTTTTGTTGAAGACCATTTCAGCATGTAATGTTTGTTTCAATAAATAGGTATAGGTTGATTTAGTCAAGTGGAGACAGCAAACTTTGTTTTCTCTCTGGAAGTTTAAATGTCTATTATGCTGCAGTCGTATAAAATATGCATGGGGAAAATTTCACCTTACAAAATGTGTGAGCAATATTTTTTAAAGTTTGTGAAACACCTTTTGGGTGCTTTTCTGGGAAAAAAACACGAAGGTAGTGATATTGTTGGCAAAGTCAGATTTAAAGTTTTGAGCTTGAAGCTACATATTGAAGGAAGAGGTGATGTTGCACATTGTAAACTTGATAAATGACCAGATCATGTTTTGAAGTGATGTTGGTTGAGAGAGAAAAACATTTGGTTCGGACACTGATTTCACTGTGTTTATAGTAGTACCAAAGGATGTTCCATAG
The DNA here is from genome assembly GCF_004010195.1 of Chiloscyllium plagiosum. Taxonomy (NCBI): domain Eukaryota; kingdom Metazoa; phylum Chordata; class Chondrichthyes; order Orectolobiformes; family Hemiscylliidae; genus Chiloscyllium; species Chiloscyllium plagiosum. The sequence continues at coordinate 12,371,540 of NC_057721.1, forward strand.
GTGTTTTAAGACATACCACATATTTCATTCAAGTAGAGTATTTGCATTTGTCTTGTACTTTCAATTATCATTACGTCTCAACGCAGTTTACAGACAGTTAATACTTCTGAAGTCTCAACATTGTTGTCACATTTCCTACAACAAGAATCTCCTAGAAATCACAGTGCAGCAATGACAAGGTAATCGATTTTTGTGGATTTTATCCTTTTAATTGAGGGATAATATTCACCACTATTCATGGTTAAAATACGTGTTTTTGGAGCTGGCGCAAGCATTATTGGACTCCGAGATGTGGCAAAATAGCAGGATATATCAGTCTTGCTTCAAATTTCCTAGAATATTTCTACCTCTTGTTGTTTTATTCCGTTCTGTATAAAGAATTATTCTGTAATAATTCTGTATAAAGAATTATTAGCTCAAGCTCACTCTGAAGATGAGGTGTATGGCATAAATCCAAAATTTAGAAAAGATTTCTTGTTGGTAACCAGTTATTGACCAATATCTCTACTGTGTCCATATTAAGATATAAAGCTCCTTAGCTTGCAATACTCCTTTTCAGATGGAGAGATCATTCTTAATGCTAAAAATCACACAGCACCAGGTTAGACTCCAACAGGTTTATTTGAAGCACTAGCTTTCGAAGCGCTGCTTCTTCAGGTGGTTGTCCTTTCATCTTTGAGAATGGTTTTGCTAGTTTTAGTTTGTTAATATCTAAGTTTGTTTAGAATATTTCAGCTACATGACACTGTGATTTTTTGCTATAAATTCTGTGTCTTAAGGTCCTATTCCGCAACTACCTGATGAAGACGTAGTGCTTCCAAATAAACCTTTGGACTATAACCTGGTGTTGTGATTTTTAACTTTGTCCACCCCAGTCCAACATTGGCTCCTCCAAATCATTTTTAATGCTGACTGAGTTGGTTATTGCAAGGGATACTGAAGATATGTTGGTCAAATTCTGGCACTCGGCACCAATGCAAAAATGGCTTTCACAAGAACCTTACGGTGGGATCACACAGCTACAATGTGACGCAGTCCTGCTTCTGAAGCTGTCCAGATTGTTTCCTACTTGTGTTGGGACAGTTGCTGAAATGCTTTTGTAGCAGGATAAGGGAGAAGTACAAGAAGGAATTTGGCCAATGGTGTGCCAAAGGGTTTACTAGTTGTTGGAAGTAAAGTCGGTAAGGATAGTGTCCTTGACCTAAACGCATTAAACTGCTTCATTTAGTAACGTTCTGTCCTTTAAGGTAGAAATGATGATCTTCACAGTACAACAGTAAGCACAATTGAGACTCTTGATTTATACTGAAACAGCCAGTGTCAATGTATACAAGACCTTGGACAATATTCAGACTTTCGCTGCAAAGGACCAAGTAACTTGTGTGCCTCAGTGTCAGGCAGTGAGTATTTCTAAAAGTAGAGAATGTCGAACCATCACTCCTTTGCCAACTCCCCCTCTATCTGGATCTTGAGGGTTACCATTGACCAGAAACTGAACTGAAGCAGCCATACATATAGCTGGGAATTCTGCAGTGCGAAACTCTTTTGTCATGACTCCCAAAGCCTGTTCACCTTCTACATAGTAGTAAGTAGGAGTGCATGTTTCATGAGTGCAGGTTCAACATCACTGAAGAAGCTTGGCACTGTTTCTGACAAAGCAGCATGCTTCATCCACTAACTTCAACATTTGCCTTCTTTATCACTACATAGTGGCAATAATGTACCACTGACAAAGTGTAATTCAACAATTTAAAAGGTTCTTTTGAACAGCTTTTTCCAAACCTGCAATATCTACAGTCTTGAGAAATGAGAACAGTAGATACATACAATCATCGCAACTTGCAAGTTCAACATCAAACAAAGAACAGTACAGGCCCTTTGGCTTTCAGTGTTGTGCCGACCATTTATCCTACTCTAAGATCAAACTAACCTACATACCCTTCATTTTACTATCATCTATATGGCTATCTAGGAGTTGCTTAAATGTCCCTGTCACGTCCACATTATCTTGACTCTAAGTTGTATCTTAGCTATTATTGGGTCAAATTCCTGGAACTCCCTGACAGCCCTAAACCTGCAACACGTGAAGTTTAGTGTTTCAGTATAGCAGTCGCAATTATTCTCTCGAAGTCAATTATAGAATGGCAACAAACGCTGGTTTGGCTAGCAATGCTCACCACCAATGAAATAATTCTTTTCAGAACACTGCTGATATCCTTTAGTGGACATGATTGGAAGTAAAGCTTCAGGGAAGTAACCCCACCTCACTAAAATAATACTTCAGGAATTTTTGTCCACCAGTAAGAGCAGGTAGGATATTGGTTTAACATTGTTAGAGCTGCTATCTTTTGGTTATAATGCAGGGCTGTTTATCCTGCCCTCAGTAGCTCTCCATATTGAGTCAAATTTAATGCCCCGCTGAAATCTCCCTTCCTTCATGATAGTCTTTTAAAACTAAATTATTGTCATACAGATGAAAAAGTTTATTGAGTGACTTTGGCATTATGCCAAACTTTGTGGTTATTCACCTGTGAAGCTCTACACTAGATATGCTACGCAAATCAAAGGTGTTCTCTTAATTGTGACTCCTAATATTCCTAACTGAAGCCTTTATGCAACTACTGCATAACAGTGGAGTTGGAAAGCTGTTGACACTTGCGCAGCAACTGGGTTTAAATGTTCAACCAGAAGGGATGAACTCGGATTTCACTAGTTTCCTCATTTCCCCTCCCCCCCCCCCCCCCCCCCACCTTGTCTCAGTCAAATCCATCGAACTCAGCACCGCCTTCCTAACCTGCAATCTTCTTCCTGACCTCTCTGCCCCCATCCCAGTCTGACCTATCACCCTCACCTTGACCTCTTTCCACCTATCGCATTTCCAACGCCCCTCCCCCAAATCCCTCCTCCCTACCTTTTATCTTAGCCTGCTGGACACACTTTCCTCAGTCCTGAAGAAGGGCTTATGCCCGAAACGTCGATTCTCCTGTTCCCTGGATGCTGCCTGACCTGCTGCGCTATTCCAGCAACACATTTTCAGCTCTGATCTCCAGCATCTGCAGACCTCACTTTCTCCTTTAAATGTTACTAGTTAATCTAAAAGTTTGACTTCTCACCTCACGCCACCCTTGTGATTTAAAACATTTTTGTGCATAATTATTCCTTTTTAGCTATACCAATTTTAAAACTTCAATTCTCAGCCAGCTAAATGAAATCTTGGAAAAGATCTGAACTGGCAGATGAATAATAAATTCACTCTGTTGGAGTTTTGGGTGGAGTTGTGTTGAAAAAATAATGCTGTTAACATTAACCAGTAATGTGCAAATCAGCTACAAAGTTCAAATAATTAAGGTATGCTGAGTTTTGTGAATCTCTCAAACTTCCTTCTTCAGCTTCCTGTAACTTTATGAATTTAATAAACATAATTGTTTGTTAATCCTGGTACAGCAACTTTTAAATCTGGTGGTCAGCATAACTGCCTTTTTAACAGCCTTTTAATTGTTAGTGCAATATTAATTGTTATGAAGTTGAAGGAGCGTACTGTACCTTTAAGAGAGAGTGAAAGTGGTTATGCCCTGAACTCGCAGGCACTTGTCATTTGACTGACTAGCAGTCTGTGTGTACTGGAAAATTGAAAATATGTAACATTATGGCTGTGAAACAAGTACTTGAGTTTTGGTTGCGATGTTTTCACAATAGTTTGAATTTAACCCATCCATTTAAATTATGCCCCAAAACACTAAAACTCCGTTGAATGTGATTTTTACTGTTTTGCCAACATTGAACCAATGAGGCAATCTGATCTTTGGAGTATAAAGAAGCCGGCATTTTGTGAGTTTGCCAACAAGAGCAATCAACTGCCATCACAAGAGTAACCGCGAGTAAAACACTCTTTATCAAAGCTACCTTTTTCATATGAAACACCTTTGCAGCCAAGACCGAAGATCCTCAGGGAGATCCTCAGCCAGAGGAAGGAGGATACCAGAGACATCCGCCGCTGTCTGGTTTTGAAAATTACAGGTGGTTATTGGAACAATAGATTGTTATAGAGTTGGATGCAGCTAACAAGCAGTCAGGAAAAAGGAGGCCTAGAGTTGTAAATAGTTGTCGTTTAATGTTCACTCTCAGAGTTAATGAATAAATTTGTTTTTTTTTCTTCAGATAGTGGAATTTGGGAGTCCTCTGTCACTCATACTTCAACAGATTATGAGGCAAGGCGAGCTTATCTGGGCGTTTGGTTTAATTAGCAGAGGGGTTCACCACCATGTTGTAACAGTTTGGGGGCTCAAGTCTGTAATTTGGACAGGTTTAGATAGATCTAGTCTGAGATTTGGACAGATTTGAACAGATTTGGGGTACAAAAGATCCTAGCAGATTTAAACACTTGCTGATTAGTGTCTGAGATCATTAAATAAAAATGTAGGAGAGACAATTTGTTTAATTTAGGTTACTTGTGGTTGTTTAAATTAAAAGTGGGAGAAATGGCTCATAAAATTGCTAAAGAGGTTCTGGAAGATGGTTCCCACATTTGCCAAGAAAGTGTAGAAGGACAGAAAGAGACCATACTTCTAGAATTAGCAAAGAGGTTCGAATTGGATTTAACCAGAGACAAAAGTAAAACTGAAATTGTAAGGGTGTTAGTCAAGCACTTCGGTGTATCAGAGGAACAGACAAGTGCAGTAGAGTTAGAAACACTTCAATTAAAATTGAGGATAAAGAAAGGGAGAGAGCATTTGAACTTGAGAAGTTGTGACTTAGTCAGCAAAGTCAAGTTAACAAGATAGAGATGAAGAGAGGAGGTAGTGATATATACAAATATGTTAAAATACTGCCACATTTTGAGAAAGATTTTGAAGCCATCTTTATTTAATTTGAAAAATTGGCTAGGTAGATGGAGTGGTCAGAGGACTTGTGGGTTATGCTAGTAAGCAGAGCTCATGAGGTATTTGCAGTGCTGTCAGATGAGGGGTCAAGAGATTATGAAGAGGTCAAACAGGCTATTAGTGCTTATGAATTGGTATAGACAGCGGTTCAGAAACATAAAGAAGCAACCAGGTCAGACTTATGTTGAGTTCGAAGGAAGTAAACAAAGTTAATTTGATAGATGGGTGCAGGTCTTTTAAAAATAGACAAGACCTATGAGGCTGTAAGAGAGGTTATTCTCCTGGAAGAGTTTACAAACTCACATAAGAATTCATGTGGATGAACAGAACATTCAAAAAGTGAGAAGAGCAGCTGAGATGGCAGATGAATATATATTGGTACATAAGGCAAAGTTTAGCTTCTGGCAAGAATTTCATCCTGTGAGGGATAGAAATTGGGAGAAAGGAAGATTCTACACTACAAAACAAAGAGTCGAGAACACTGGTAATTGGTTATCACTGGTTTAAAAAGAAGACCAAGAGGTTGAAAGGCTTCAGGTGTTTTCATTGTAATGTAGTGGGACACAGAAAATTCTAGTGCCAGTGGTTTAAGAAGGGCACTGGCAAAAGGTGTTTCCTCTGTGGTAAATTGGGACACGTAAAGTCATAATGCTGGTCATTAAAGAAAAGCACTATGGGAAACAATATGGTAAAAGAAGCTAAGTCAGTGCATTAGTGAAAGTAATAAAGGAAACCCCAAGAAGAGCCGAGATGCTGCAGGAGAGTGCACAGCCTAGGCAGGGGCTGGGCACAAAGTTAGTGTCTGATCTGTACAAAGAATTTGCCTCTGTGTGTAAAGTTTACTCAGCAGGGGGACAAGGGAAAGAAGTTATAATTTTGAGAGATAAAGGATCCAATCAATGTCTAATAGTAAGAGATGAACGTATTTGCACTCCTTCTGACGTGTTACCCGAGAGAGTGGTAGTTTGTGGCATAGATGGACCAAAATGTAGTGTTCGCCTATGTAAGATCAGGTTGGAGTGCCAACTCAAGTAACAGTGGGAGTGATTGACAGAGTGTGAATTCCAGGAATACAGTTTGTTCTTGGGAATGATTTTAGCAGGATCCAAGATGGGAATCATACTTCTTGTTGTGGAGAAGCCAATGGAAGTCCAGGAAACTGAGGAGTTAAAAGAAAAATACCCTGCGATTTTCCTAGACTGTGTAGTAATAAGATCCCACTATCATAAGTCACAGCACAAAGCAAAAAGAGAAAGATGAAGGAGTTGAGGTTCAGTTAGCGGATATCCTGTTTGATATAATGGTGCAGGATAAACCTGAACAGGCAGGAGTGTTTAATCCTGAAAGGCTAATGGACATACAACAGAAAGACAAGGCAATTAGAGAGATAGATATATATATATATATATATATATATATATATATTTTATAGTCACAGAATATGCCTGAGGGTTATTATCTTCTGTAGAATCCTAAAATGAAAGTGGAGACCATGGCAGGTTAGTGCAGAGGAGAACTGGGCAGAATTGCATCAAATTGTGTTGCTGGTTGCATACAGACAGGAAGTGCTACAGGCAGCACATGAACTACCACTAGGATGTCACCTAGGTGTACAAAAGACTCCCAGGCTAAGGTACAAAAGCATTTCTATTGGCCTGGAATGCACAAGGATGTGGTTACATTTTGCTGTACATATCATACAGGCCAAGTGGTAGGTAAACCACAGGCAGTATCAAAACCAGCACCTTTCCCACATTCCCGAAGAACCGTTTACCCGAGTTATGATTGACTGTGTAGGTCCCTCCAGATGTCTGGAAACAATTCCATTATGGAGTATTAAGGAAAAAGGGTGGTAGAGGAGTTGGTAGCTTTCTTCAATGGGTATGGGTTACCCAGAGAGATTCAGTCAGACCGAGGGTCTGATTTTACTGCGAGGCTGTTTAAGGAATTCATGGATAGCTAAGATATACAGCACTTTAAATCAAGTGCGTATCACCCTGAATCCCAGGGAGCTTTGGAAAGGTGGCATCAGACCCTGAAGACCATGTTGAGAGCATACTGTCATGAATTTCTGAATGATTGGGATAAAGGTATCCCATTTGTATTATTTGCCATTAGAGATGCCCCAAATGAATCTACTCAGTTTACTCCCTTTTGAGTTAATATTCTGTCTTGAAGTGAGAGAGCCTTTAAAATTAATTAGAGAAATTGACAGGACCAAAGTTGGAGATCTCACACTTGGCTGAAGTAAAGGAGGTGGGGGAGAGATTAAATTAAGTAGTTGAGTTAGCTAAACAGCACCTGAAGAAGGCATGGCATAGATTGAAACAGGTGGCAGATAAAAACTCTAAAATCTGGATGTTTTCCTGTGGGGATGATGTATTAATATTGTTACCAGTGGTAGGAGATCCCTTCAAAGCCAGGTTTAGTGGGCGGCACGGTGGCACAGTGGTTAGCACTGCTGCCTCACAGCGCCAGAGACCCGGGTTCAATTCCCGCCTCAGGCGACTGACTGTGTGGAGTTTGCACATTCTCCCTGTGCCTGCGTGGGTTTCCTCCGGGTGCTTTGGTTTCCTCCCACAGTCCAAAAATGTGCAGGTCAGGTGAATTGGCCATGCTAAATTGCCCGCAGTGTTAGGTGAAGGGGTAAATGTAGGGGAATGGGTCTGGATGGGTTGCGCTTCGGCGGGTCGGTGTGGACTTGTTGGGCCGAAGGGCCTGTTTCCACACTGTAAGTAATCTAATCTAATCTAGTAGTCCCTATCAATTTGAGGAAAAGTTGAGTCTGGTGAACTATCAGGTAAAGATGCTGTGGTTCTGTTCGCTGAGCTGGAAGTTTTTGTTGCAAACGTTTCGTCCCCTGGCTAGGCGACATCATCAGTGCTTGGGAGCCTCCTGAGAATCGCTTCTTTGATGTTTCCTTCGGTGTTTATAGTGGTCTGTCCCTGCCGCTTCCGGTTGTCAGTTTCAGCTGTCCGCTGTAGTGGTTGGTATATTGGGTCCAGGTCGATGTGTTTGTTGATGGAGTTTGTGGATGAATGCCATGCCTCTAGGAATTCCCTGGCTGTTCTCTGTCTGGCTTGCCCTATGATAGTAGTGTTGTCCCAGTCGAATTCATGTTGCTTGTTGTCTGCGTGTGTGGCTACTAAGGATAGCTGGTCGTGTCGTTTCGTGGCTAGTTGATGTTCATGTATGCGGATTGTCAGCTGTCTTCCTGTTTGTCCTATATAGTGTTTAGTGCAGTCCTTGCATGGGATTTTGTACACTACATTAGTTTTGCTCATGATTACTTATGATTACTTAGAAAAGCATTGTTTGATTAGAGATATTCAGTATGGCTTTGTGAGGGGCAGGTCATGCCTCAGGACTCTTATTGAATTCTTTGAGGATGTGACAAAACACATTGATGAAGGTAGAGCAGTGGGTGTGGTGTTTATGGATTTTATCAAGGCATTTGATAAGGTTCTCCATGGTAGGCTCATTCAGAAAGTAAGGAGGCATGGGATGCAGGGAAATTTGGTTGACTGGATACAGAATTGGCTGGCCCATAGAAGACAGTGGTAATAGATGGTAAGTATTCAACCTGGAGTTTGGTGACCAGTAGTGCTCCACAGGGATCTGTTCTGGGACGTCTGCTCTTTGTGATTTTTATAATTGACTTGGACAAGGAAGTGGAAGAGTGCATTAATAAGTTTGCTGATGACACTAACGTTGGTGGAGTTGTGGATACTGTGCAGGGCTGGTATAGGTTGCAATGGTACATTGATAGGATGCAGAGCTGGGCTGAAAAATGGCAGATGGAGTTTCAACCTGGAAAAGTGTTAAATGATTCACTTTGGAAGGTT
>NC_057721.1:12380310-12434850 GCF_004010195.1 Chiloscyllium plagiosum
ATCAGTGCTTGGGAGCCTCCTTCGAAGCGCTTCTTTGGTGTTTCCTCCGGTGTTTATAGTGGTCTGTCCCTGCCGCTTCCGGTTGTCAGTTTCAGCTGTCCGCTGTAGTGGTTGGTATATTGGGTCCAGGTCGATGTGTTTGTGGATGAATGCCATGCCTCTAGCAACATGAATTCGACTGGGACAACACTACTATCATAGGGCAAGCCAGACAGAGAAAGCCAGGGAATTCCTAGAGGCAATGGCATTCATCCACAAACTCCATCAACAAACACATCGACCTGGACCCAATATACCAACCACTACAGCGGACAGCTGAAACTGACAACCGGAAGCGGCAGTGACAGACCACTATAAACACCGGAGGAAACATCAAAGAAGCGCTTCTCAGGAGGCTCCCAAGCACTGATGATGTCGCCTAGCCAGGGATAAAACGTTTGCAACAAAAACTTCCAGCTCGGCGAACAGAACCACAACAACGAGCACCCGAGCTACAAATCTTCACACAAATCAGGTAAAGATGTCATAGTCATAGCGATGTAGAGCATGTAGACCCTTTGGTCCAACCCATCCATGCCGACCAGATATCCCAACCCAATTTAGTTCCACCTGCCAGCACCCGGCCCATATCCTTCCAAACCCTTCCTATTCATATACACATCCAAATGCCTCTTAAATGTTGCAATTGTACCAGCCTCCACACTTCCTCTGGCAGCTCATTCCATACTTTTTCTGCATGAAAAAGTTGCCCCTTGGTCTCTTTTATATCTTTCCCCTCTTAACCTAAACCTGTGCCCTCTAGTTCTGGACTCCTCGACTCCAGGGAAAAGACTTTGTCTATTTACCCTATCCATGCCTCTCAAAATGTGTATCAGGTATGTCATGTGTATATGATGATACCTTATTATAATAGAGAAGGAACTGGAGAAATAGGTGTTAGTTACTGCCCTGCAGAATAAGGAATCAAATCCAGATGTCGCAGAGTTTGATATGCCTCAAAATACATTAAACCATGTATTGTGGTATGGGATAGGTTAGTGAACTAGCTACCTCAGGAGCAAAGAATGCAGTTGAAAGATTTATTGCAGCAATATGAGGACATATGCAGAAATAAGATGGGGAGGACTAATGCTATTGTGCATGAGGTAGAAGTAGGAAATGCTCTTCTGATAAAACAACACCCCTACAGATTTAATCCTTTCAAAGCCACACAAGTCCAGAAGGAAGTGGTACAATGTTCAATGAAGATATCATCGAACCGAGTCCGAGAGAGAGTGGAGTTCACCGATCGTGTTAGTTCCTAAACCTGACAGGACTCAACAATTTTGTGTGGACTATCGGAAGGTCAACGCCATAACAAAATTGGACTTGTACTCAATATCAAGATTGGAGGACTCCATAGAGAAAGTTGTACAAGCTAATTAAATCACCAAGTTTGACTTATTGTGTGGTTATTGGCAGGTACCTTTATCAGAGAAAGTGAAAGAAATTTCTGCATTTGGAACCCCAAATGGGCTAAAGCAATTCAAAGTGCTGTTTTTCAGAATGAAGAACACACCAGCCACATTCCAAAGAATCATGAACAGAGTTGTGGTTGGGTTAACCAACTGTGCAGTCTTTCTGGACGATGTAGTGATCTTTAGTGAGTCATGGAAAGATCATGTGGTACAGTTGGCAGAACTCTTTGAATGATTAAGACAAGCAAGGCTGGTGAAAAACTTAAAGAAAACAGAATTCGTGAAAGTAGAGGTGACGTTCTTGGGACATAACATCGGTCATGGAAGGTTGACCCCAATGAACGCCAAGACTAAGGCCATCAAGGAATTTCCACGACCAACCTCTAAGAAAGGTGCTTCAATTTCTTGGGCTAAGTGGATTCTACCGGAAGTTTGTTCCAAATTTCAGCGTACTGGCAGCGCTAACGGATTTGTTGAAGAAGAATGCAAAATTTTGATGGACAGAACAATGCCAGGAGGCATTTGACAATTTTAAAAGCCGTATTAACCACCGCACCAGTTTTAGCTACACAAAACTTTTTGAAACCCTTTTTAAGTTGCAATCAATGCTAGTGACATAGGAGTTGGAGCTGTACTGCTACAGGAAGATGATGTTGGAATTGAACAGCCAGTTGGTTATTTTTCAAAGTAACTCAAGACCCACCAGAGAAAATATTCAACGATCGAAAAGGAATTGAGTTTGGTACTGGCCTTACAATATTTTAACGTTTATGTGACAAACAGTGTGTCGAAGATGGTTGTATGCACGGATCACAATTCTGTTACATTCTTGGAACGATTTAAAGATGAGAATATGCGACTATTTCATTGGAGTCTTGTGTTACAGACTTCTAATTTATAAATTGTACATGTTACGGTTTGTAAGAATGTGATAGCAGATGCGTTATTGCAGATTTAATGAATAAAGTATAGATAAGATTGAACAGATATATGAACTTAGATTAATGCCCTGTGTATGCTATTGTAATGGGGTTAAGAAAAAAATGCCGTTTTCTCATTATGGTAGTTCATTTTTTCTTAAGGGGGAAGGTGTAATGAAGTTGTGCTGTACTTTTAAGACGGTGAAAGCAGTTTTGCACAGAGCTTTCAGGCACCTGTCGTGTGACTGACTAGCAGTCTGAGTATACTAGAAAATTAAAAATATGTAACATTTGGCTGTGAAACAAGTACCTGAGTTTTGCTTGCTGTATTTTCATAACAGTTTGAATTTAAACCGATTGGTTAAATTCAATGCCCCAAGATACTAAAACCCAATCAAATTTTACTGTTTTGCCAACATCGAACCAATGACACTATTCAATGTTTGGGGTATAAAGAAGCCAGCATATTGCGTTGGCTAAAGAATCCAACCAACTGCCATTGTCATAGTAACTGTGACCCAGGGAGATCTACAGCCAAAGGAAGGAGGACACCAGAGACAACCACCACTGTCTGGTTTTGAAAATTACGTTGATGTGATTTCAATACAGGTGGTTATTGGTACAGTAGATCGTTATAGAGTTGGATGCAGATAGCAAGCAGTCAGGAGAGAGAAGGCTTAGAGTTGTAAATAGTTGTTGTTTAATGTTCACTTTTAGAGTTAAAGAATAAATTGATATTTTTTTCTTCAAATAGTGGAATTTGGGAGTTCTCTCTCACTCATACTTTAACAGATTACGAGGCAAGGTGACCTTTTCTGGGTATTTGCTTTAATTAGCAGAGGAGTTCACTGCCATGTCATAACATAATCAAACACTGTGGCCCAAGAATGGCAACAGTTTGAAGTGGTAACTTGATGGGATTGTTTGAAAGATTTGTCGTCTGGGGAAATATTATGCTTGCTTATTGATTTAAAATGTGTGATTTGAATGGCTAATTTAGTTTTTGCTATTGTCATGATTTTAAATTTAATGCGTGTAGCACCTTTGCTTACTTGGATTCTGAGATGTTTATTTGTAAACCTGCTTGTAATTACATTTTGTGCATGTTAGTGCTTTACCTTTCAACAACTTGTTAAATTTTGTTACTCTTGCAGCATGTGGTCAAGTCTAAGCGTCAGGTATCAAGCAGGCAGTTAAACTGTTTAACTGGGTTACCAAATTGTGGCTTTGAATCACCTTCTCATTTTTGGATTCTGACTTCTTTTGCTTGTAATGACTGAAATCTTTCTGATGTTTAAATGTTTAAAGAACTGGGTTTGGTGGTTTTCAGTTCTGTTCTTTGTAGGCTTTGGACCAAAGTGTAACATTGCCAGCCTTGGATCATAAGATGGCAGTTATGAAAATGTTCTTTAAACTAAAGAACATGTTACATACGAAAGAAATTGAGGCACGTGAAAAGGTGACTCAGGACCTGTGGTTCTGTTGGGTTTCTACATTTTCACCATATAGTTACTGGGTCATGGTAGAATAAGAATTGAATTGGTAGCCAAATGCAATATATGACTACCAGGGTGAGCTTTACGTATCTTGGTCTTTCTTCGTACAAACACCAGCATTGCTAATTTTGGATATCTTGATGGCAAGCGCAACTGGTTGTCGAATAGCATATCAATATAAATGTCAAATATCCTTTTTAGATGAAAAGAAGGGAAATGTTTTGTAAGTCATCCAACCAAGGCACCTATTTCAATGACAGAAGTCCCACACAATTTTTTTAAAAGTAAAATTAAGACCAAGTTCATCACATTTCAGTTAGTGTCTCCTGGGCTCGGGGAAAACTGATTTTGGAACAGTGGATTACCTTGAAAACGCAGACAGGGCAAAACCAGCAGCCTGGCATGGCTGTCATGAGGCTGGAAGCGTCCACCGATGAAGACTGCCATGTCAGGCCAAGACTGCCATTCCTGGATGAGACGGCTTGTTGAACTACTGGAATATCTACACACCAAAGATTAAGAAAAAAACCTCCGCCTGGATGAGACCACCACATAGGGAGATTGCTGGGCGAAGATCGAAATTCAAGTGCCTCAGTCTAACTTGCAAGTCTGTCTGCAGGAGTCAGCCCGGTACCTTTTCCTCACTTACTGGGAGACCCTGTTCTAGGGTGGAACTGTGTCTAGCTTGTATTGGCATTGGTACCAGAGGCCACCGCCTCTTTGACCCTCCATTTTCCAGGCTTAAAAGAAAACCAAGAAAGATAAAGGTAAAAGAGAAAGCCGGCGTGAGTGGACAAGCTCTGGGCTCAGCCCTGCTACTCTACCATCTTGGGGGCGGACAAAAAACAATTGTCAACTACAGTAGTCAAAATGCTTGGACGTTTTGCCACCTACTTTTCTATTGACACACTAAACTTCTCAAGGGCCAATGCAGCAATTTCCTGGACATCCTTTTCTTGTGTTTACTGTTTTAAACTTTTATTTGCTAAATTTTTCTCAATTCGTGTAACTATTGTGATTTTTAACACGTGTGCTATTAGAAATAGCCATTTCGAGCAATTTGCAGTGGCTAGATTCTGTTGCTAACTGAGATGTCATTCCTGAATTTCTGATTCCCATATACAAGTAATCTAGTTATAATAAAGAATCAGCTAGGTGAAGCATTCGGTTTTACTTTTGATTTGTATTTATATTTTATGTTGCACTTAATCTTGGACATCTTGCCATCACAGCATTTGTACTGAAGGATAGTGAAGTCATGTCGTGCTATTAATGAATATTTTGTCTAATTAATTTTTCTCTTTAGAATATATGAGAAACATTTCTGGTCTTTGCTTATCGAACAAATTATAGACGTGCTTTTGAAATTAATAAAACTAATCACTTCGGTTGTCAATGAAATTTGAGGCAGACAGTTTAAAACTTGAAAATCCATTTGTTTCATAAGTGCTTATAACAAATTGTTGAATTCTTGATTGGAAAGTGTATATTTTGCATCATGGAAGTTGCATCAATTTTTTTGGGAGAGAAGGCGAACCTTCTAGTTTGGGAGTCTTCACGGATTGGTCAACACTTGTTTGTAATACAAGTATAATTGGTTGCAAATATTTCAGAAAATTAAAACTAAATTATTTCTGAACAAGAAGTTAAGTATTAATGAGATTTGAATGGGAATATTTTCAAAATAAAATCTGGAATTATTTCTTTAAACCATTTTGACCAGCTTTGTAAAAGAGGTACATTGGATTTGAGATTTCCGGTACTTCCTTTCAATTCTCTGTAGTCCTAGATTGGGATTCTATGATTAATGTGTTTTTGGGCACTTGGAAATTGTTAAATCCACTGTGTCCCAGGATGTGCTTTTTCCCTTCCAAGAGTCATAGAGATGTAGAGCATGGAAACAGACCCTTCAGTCCAACCTGTCCATGCCTACCAGATATCCCAACACAATCTAGTTCCACCTACCAGCACCTGGCCCATATCCCTCCAAACCCTTTCTATTCATATACCCATACAAATGCCTCTTAAATGTTGCAATTGTCCCAGCCTCCACCACTTCCTCTGGCAGCTCATTCCATACATGTACCAGAGTCTGCGTGAAAAAGTTGCCCGTAGGTCTCTTTTATATCTTTCATACCAAATGCCGCCTTCACTATCTTATCTACCTGCGACTCCACTTTCAAGGAACTATGAACCTGCACTCCAAAATCTTTGTTCAGCAACACTCCCTAGGACCTTACCATTAAGTGTATAAGTCCTGCTAAGATTTGCTTTCCCAAAATGCAGCACCTCGCATTTATCTAAATTAAACTCCATCTGCCACTTCTCAGCCTTTCTGGTCAAGATCCTGATGTAGTCTAAGGTAACCCTCTTCGCTGTTCACTCCACCTCTAATTTTGGTGTCATCTGCAAACTTACTAACCATACCTCTTATGCTCGCATCCAAATCATTTACGTAAATGACAAAAAGTAGAGGACACAGCACCGATCCTTGTGGCACTCCACTGGTCACAGGCATCCAGTCTGAAAAACAACCCTCCACCACCACCCTCTGTCTTCTACCTTTGAGCTAATTCTGTATCCAAGTGGCTAGTTCTCTCTGTATTCCATGAGATCTAACCTTGCTAATCAGTCTTCCATGGGGAACCTTATCGAACACCTTACTGAAGTCCATATAGATCACATCTACTACTCTGCCCTCATCAGTCTTCTTTGTTACTTTCTCAAAAACTCAATCAAGTTTGTGAGACATGATTTCCCACACACAAAGCCATGTTGACTATCCCTAAACATCCTTGCCTTTCCAAATACATGTACATCCTGTCCCTCAGAATTCCCTCCAACAACTTGCCCACCACCAATGTCAGGTTCACTGGTCTATAGTTCCCTGGCTTGTCCTTATCACCTTTCTTAAACATTGGCACCACATTAGCCAACCTCCAGTCTTCCGGTACCTCACCTGTGACTATTGATGATACAGATATCTCAGCAAGAGGACCAGCAATCACTTCTCTAGCTTCCCACAGAGTTCTAGGGTACACCTGATCAGATTCTGGGGATTTATCCACCTTCACCCATTTCAAGACATCCAGCATTTCCTCCTTTGTAATATGGACATTTTGCGAGATGTCACCATTTATTTCCGTACAGTCTATATCTTCCATATCCTTTTCCACAGTAAATACTGATGCAAAATACTCATTTAGTATCTCTCCCATTTTCTGCGGCTCCACACAAAGGCCTCCTTGCTAATCTTTGAGGGGCCCTATTCTCTCCCTCATTGCTTCTAACTGTCTCTCCAGAGCTGCAATGTACTGAAACTTTCCTAACTACATTTTACTGGCAATTTACTGGACTTTTCTACAACTGCCTACTTGATATCTAGATGAGTTAATGAAGGTTTCCTTTCGGAAGAAAGGATAATGAGATGCACTTACAGTGGGAGGAAGTCCAAGTTGAGATTAAAGATGAGATTTAAACATTATCCTGTTGATTGCAAATGCTTCAGCCTTGTCTTTTGCGGTCAGAATTTGGGTTTCCTCCATTAAGGAGAACATTAAGAGGAGAACAACTCTCTTCTGAGTGGTTTTAGGTATCCATTGCGATTCATAACTGGATATAGCAGAATTGCAGATTTTTGATCTTAATCAGTGTTTTGTAGCCTTGCTTAGCTCTTACTGCCACATGCTTGCACTGCTAAATATTATGTCATTCTCTTCTGAAGGATCACTAGCTTGGTACTACTGGTGTGCTCAATTGCTTTCTCCTAAACCTAAATTGATCTGCTGATGACTTGATGGTAATGATTGGGTGAGGGTTAAGGCAGGGCAATCATGATGACGCTAGTGAGTGCCTTGGTTTGAATGGCTAGGTCAGTTGTGAATATGTGGTTTAGCAGTGTTAGTGCCTCACAATTCAATGGAGAGTGTCTTCAGTGGAAGGACAGGACTTTTTCTCCTCAGGAACAGCTGGCACACGTTTTGACAGTACTATGTCATAGGTTTATTTATCTCTGACAGTTTAGTCAGACTGAGGCCTGGTAGGTTTTTTTCCTCCTTTTGGTTCTGACTCCCCATTACTGCAAGCCCATTCTGGAAGATTTGGTTTTCAGAACTCTGCCAACTCAGTCATTAGTGATGTTCTACTGAGCGATGGACTTTCGTATCCCCACTTGGACTATATTGGTGCTCATGCTACCCTCTTCAAAATAGTTTTAAAATTGAAGAGTGTAGTAAGACCTTCTTTAGCTTCTCCCGTTTTTGAACTCTTGTCTCCAGAGAATTTGTCAAGAGTGTGGTGCTGGAAAAGTACAGCCAGTCAGGGAGCATCCGAGGAGCAGGAGAATCAACATTTCAAGCATAAGCTCTTCATCAGGAATCCTCTCAGCTCTGATCTCCAGCAAATCCAAAGATGTGCAGGTCAGGTGAATTGGCCATGCTAAATTGCCCATAGTGTTAGATGCATTCGTCAGGGGTAAATATAGGGTAGGGGAGTAGGTCTGGATGGGTTACTCTTCAGAGGGTCAGCATGGACTTGTTGGGCTGAAAGTCTGTTTCCATACTGTAGGGAATCTAATCTAATCTGCAGTCCTCACTTTCTCCAAAGAATTTGTCTTGACCTCTGGATTGAGCCCAGTAGCATTACTAATACACCATGTTACCAGCCACTTGAATTCATCTTTAACCAAACTATCTCTGTTATCCCCAGACCTTCTAGTCCTTGCAATCCTTATTGCTGACATTGTCACCTGATAGGATCACATGCCTAGTATGATCATACCAAATGTGTTCCCAATCACTTGAGTTCACAAGTTTAGACTGTTTTTTGAGCACTCTCGGAACTTGAAATCATTTTCCACAGATTTCTGTTCCCAATGCAAAATTTTCAGTATTGCCAAATACAGATTCCTTTTAACGATTCTCAAATCCAGTGTCAAATAGGAAAGCCTGCAACACCTTGAAATATGCAACATTTTCCTTTCACTTTTTTTGAAAAGTGATTTGTTGATCTACAAATGATGATGACTACTTTCGATAAGAATTTGAACAAATTGGAATTTAAATCTTAAATCACCATAAGTATAACAGGGTGATTTGTAGCATTTGATGTTTCAAAGAGCATTATAGAATAGTATGCCTTGGTAGAGCTGAGATATTGTGAAATGAACTTGTTGAAATATGGAGTTAAAAATCACACAACACCAGGTTATAGTCCAGCAGGTTTATTTGGAAGCACTAGCTATCGGAGCGCTGCTCCTTCATCAGGTGGTTATGCAGTATAAAATTGTAGGATACAGAATTTATAGCAGAAGTTTACAGTGTGATATAACTGAAATTATATATTTAAAAAGACCTGGATTGTTTCTTAACTCTGTAATCTTTTAGAATTAGTGTGTTGGTTTCAATTCTTTATTAGGTAAATTCCAGAACTTCAAGTTCCAGTCTCAAGTGAACTTTTAACAATAAGTGCCATGTTGGCCCAAATAATGCATTGAAGATGTGAGGCGTCCTGTGTGAGGCTGTCTGTGTCCCAATGTTCAGACTGATTCTAATCTAAAAGAGGGATTTACAGAATCTTACATGGCTTAATGCAGTTTTTGAGCAAAATAAAATGTAATTCTGCAGGTATAAATTCACCCCGCAAACTTGAGTGTGTGCGCGGGGAGGGTATGAGTCTCTCTGTGACAGAGTATATATGTGTGTGTGTGTGTGTGTGTGTGTGGTGGGGTCACCTAAAGTGTGACATGTGTCCTATGATCTTGTATGCCACAATCACCTGAAGAAGGAGCAGTGCTCTGAAAGCTAGTGCTTCCAAATAAACCTATTGGACTATAACCTGGTGTGGTGTAATTTTTAACTTTGTACACCCCAGTCCAACACCGGCACCTCCAAATGAAAATGATTTGAAATGTAAAATTTTGAGAAGCTTTATAGATCTGAGGGGATCTTGCCTCTTGTGAATAAATCTAGAATTAAAAATTTGAAAATAAGTGGCTTCTCATTTCAAGCAGAGATCAGGAAGAATTTCATTTGAGGCTTTCTAGTCTTTGAGATTCTCTTTCACAATGGAGGTAAGGTCATTTGATAATTTGAAACTGAGTTAGATTTTTGACAATGGAGCTGGGACCACTGAGAACAGGCAAGAAAGTGAAATTGAAGACAAACAATCAAATGTATGATCTTATTGAATGGTGAAGCAGGCATGATTGTGAATCTTCCTTTATCTCATTATCTTAAAGAAGGTGGACCAGTGCACATCCTACCTTGATCTTCAGTTCTCTCTCTTCCCCACTCATACCCTTTTTCCTTTGTTTAGTCATAACATTCAATCTTATTGCTCTCTAGAAATTTTGTTAGAAAATCTCTACTCAGAATTTGTTACAATGCTTTAAATACTGCCTTCTGTTTTACTGTTTGATACTAACAGCATGTATTTTTTTTCACAATTGAGTACTAAACATATAATCAACTACTTGAACTCTTAGTTCAATTTATGATGTAGTTTTGCCAGATGTGGGCATGGCAGCCTTGTAATTATTGCAGATGACAAATGCTTGAAAGCAAATAAGCTTAAAATTCCTGACACAGAGACCTCTATTGAATCAAACCAAATCCCCAGGAAGAATGCAGTACTGGGCAGAGAAATATTGCTTTAAGGATTTGTAAAATTCATAGCAATGTAGTCAAGTTTTGATGTCAGTCTGATGAAGTGGGGTCTGGAGGTTGTTAAAAGGGCAGAAATGGCTCTTTTTGTAGTGATATACTCTTCCTGTCAGATGTGGGAGATCTGGGAGATTTTGAATGTTCCTGGAGATTGTCTGTCTACAGGGTGTGTGTTTGATTGTGAATCCTATCGGACCACATGGATTGGTCGAAGCAGCAGGTAGGGGCAATGAGGAGTTTACTGTGTACAGTTAAGAGTGCAAGGGGGAGTGACAGATGGTAGTTTGAGGAAGGTACAGATATGGTCAGGTAGATGGTTGACTGCTAGAAATGATAGCCAGGTATGCTGTTTTGAATACTGGGGTAGGATGTGGCCCCTCGGGAGTAGAGAACTGACAGCCTGGTTTCTGGGACCATGACTGGCTCTGTTATAATGACGGGTACGTCAGGTTCCAAGTGCTCAATTGTAATAGGGAACATGCATTTCTGCAGCCATCAGCAACTTATCCAGATGATGTATCGCCTTCCTTGACATAGCATCAAGGTTGTCTTGGCAAGGGTGCAGAATATTCTGAAAGGGGTGAATGACTAGCAGGAGGTTGTTGTGCACCTTGGTTGCAACGACATAGAGAAGAGGATTCTGCAGACAGTGTATGGGAAATTAGGCAGGAGGTTAAAATATAGGTCCTTGGGGGTAGTAATATCTGGACTACTCTCAATGCCATGGGGTAGTGAGGGTAGGAATAGGAGGGATAAAGTGGATGAATGCATAGCTGAGGAGCTGGTGCAGGGACCAAGGATTCATATTTTTGGACCATTGGGATTTCTTCAAGGATAGAAATGACCTGTATAATAGGGACAAGTTCCACCTGAATCGGAAGGGGATAAGTGCCCTTCTGGAGAAATTTGATCTTGCTACTCAGGATGCTACAAACTAGGAGGGGCAGGAGAAGCAGTGGGAACCAAAGCGAAAGTGAGAAAAACAAAAAGGCTGAAGCTAGTACAGTAGATAAGGGGAGCAAGTCTAATAGTCAAGGCAGACAGCTTGGCAGAGAACAAGATAAGACTTATAAATTAAACTGTGTTTACTTTAATGCAAGAGGCCGGATAGGTAAGGCAGATGTACTTAGGCCATGGTTGGGAACATAGGACTGGAATATCATAGATATTACAGAAACGTGACTCAGGGATGGACATAACTGGCAACTTCATGTTCTGGGTTACAGATGCTATAGAACGGGAACCGAGGGAGGAGGAGTGGAGTTTTTCTTAAGGGATAATATTAAGGAGGATATTCCTGGGAGTTCATCTCATGAAGCTATATGGGTGGAACTTAAAAATGAGAAAGGAATGATCACCTTGTTGGGATTGTATTATAGGCACTGCCCCCCCGCCTCCCCCCCTCCCCGCCACCCCAATAGTCCGTGAGAAGCCTAGAAGCAAATACATAAGGAGATTTCAGATATCTGTAAGAAAAATAGAGTTGTCATGCTAGAGGATTTTAACTTTCCAAATACACTGGGCCTGCCATCGTATTAAGGGCTTGGATGGAGATGAATTTGTGTGTACAGGCAAGCTTTCTTATTCAGTATTTGGATGTACCTCTTAGAGAAGGAGCAATACTTGACCTTCTTTTGGGAAATAAGGCAGTGCAAGTTACGGAGATATCAGTGGGGGAACTACTTGGAGCAAGTGATAATTTTACAATAATTATGGCAAAGGATAGAACTGATCAAAAAGTCAAAGTTCTAAATTGGAGTGAGGTCAATTTTGATGGTGTGAAACAAAACTTTCAAAAGTTGATTGGGAGAGGCTATTCACAGGTAAAGGGATGGTTGAGAAGTGGGAGGCCTTTAAAATTGAGATTGAGAGTTCACAGACGGTAAGTTCCTGTTAGTGAATGGCAAGGCTGAAAGGTTTAGGGAATGTTGGATGACTAGAGAAATTGAGGCTTTGGTTAAGAAAAACAAGTAGGCATACGTCAGGTATAGACAGCGGGATTGAGTGAAGAAAATGGGCGTCCCTTAATGAGCTATATGTGGAACCACAGGAGATGAGTGAGATACTGAACAAATATTTACTTCGAGAAGGACATTGAAGCCTGGGAACTTGGGGAAATAAACAGTGATATCTTGAAAAGAGTTACTTTTCCAGAAGAGTTGGTGTTAGAGGTCTTAAAATGCGTAAAGTTGGAGAAATTTCTGGGAACTGATCAGGTTTTTACTAGAACTTTATGGGAAGCTTGGGAACAGATTTCTTGGGCACGTGCTGCCATATGTGTATCATTGATAGCCATGGATGAGATGGTGGAAGACTTGAGGTTGGCTAATGTGCCATTTTCTAAAGAAGATTGTAAGAATAAGCTGGGGAATGATAGACCAGTGAGCCTTGCATCAATGGTGGGTAGGTTGGAGGAAATTCTGAAGGACTAGTTTTAATGCATTTGGGAAGGCGAGGACTGATTAGGCGTAGTCAGCATGGCTTTATGTATGGGAAATCATGTCTCACTAACATTGAGTTTTTTTTGAAGAGGTGACAAAGAAGGCTGACTGGTTGACATCTATATGGACTTCAGCAAAGTGTTTGAGAAGATTCTGTATGGTGGATTGGTTAGTAAGGGTGGATCACAAGGGATCTGGGAGAGCTAGCCAATTGAGTACAAAATTGACTTAAAGGTAGGAGAGAGGGGGTTGTTTTGGAGGTTTACTTTTTCAACTGGAGATCTATGTCCAGCGGTGTTCCACAAGCATTAGTGCTGGGTCCAATACTTTATCATTCATATAAACGATTTGGGTGTGAATAGAGGAGGTATGGTTAGTAAGTTTGCAAATGACATCAAAATAGGTGGTGTAATGGACAATGAACGTTATCTCTGGCTACAGCAGGATCTTGATCTTGAGTTCAAGGAGTCGTAGGTGGAGATTAATTTAAGTAAACGTGAGTGTTTCATTTTGGTAAGGCAAGCTACGTTCAGTACCCTTAATGGTAAGGTCCTGGGGTGTGTTGCCAAACAAGGAGACCTTGGGGTGCAGGTGTCTAGTTCCTTGAAAGTGGAGTTGTAGGGTGGTGAAGGAGGTGTTTGGAATGATTTCCTTCATTAGTCAGTGCATTGAGTGTAGGAATTGGATGTCATGTGTGGCTGTGCAGGATATTGGTGAGGCTACTTTCAGAATATTGCGAACAATTCTGGTTGCCTTCTCTTGGAAAGATGTTGTTGAACTTGAAAGGGTGCAGAAAGGATTTCACAAGGATTGCCAGGACAAGAGGGGTTGATCTGTAGCGAGAGGCTGAATAGGCTGGAGCTTTTTTCCCTGGAGCGTCAGAGGCTGAAGGATGACCTTAGAGGTTTATAAAATCATAGCAAGCATGGATGAGGTGAATAGCCAAAGTCTTTTCCTCAGGGTGGGTGAGTCCAAAACTAGAGGGCATAGCTTTAAGGTGAGGGGCTAAGGATTTAAAGGTACCTGAGGGCAACTTGTTCACACAGAGGGTGGTGCGTGTAGGGAACAAGCTGTTGGAGGAAGTGGTGGAGGTGGGTACGTTTCGAAGGCACTTGGAAGGGTACATGAATGGGAATGATTTAGAGGGATGTGGGCAAAATGTTGGCAAATGGGGCTAAGACAGATTGGGATGTCTGGTTATCATGAATGAATTGTACTGAATGGTCTGTTTTCATGCTGTATGACACTAGGTCAAATATAAATTCACTGTTTCAGGCTTGAAATTTCATTTTCAATGGTTTGAAAAGCAGATGGTTTGCCAAATATTTTGGATGAAAGTTTGAGGTTTGCTTGGTATTGATTTGTGAGAAGATGTGAAGTAAATTTGAAGGTAATAATTGATTTTGTACCTGATTTTCATTGCAAAGTTGGGAAGCTTTGGTATGTTGTATGTAAATGGAACCTTTTGCGCATGGGTTGATTTTGTGCTATATTGAAAATTGATTTGTATAAATCAAATGTGATAGAAATCTTTCCCATCAGACTTAATTTCTTGACATAGTTTTAGAACCATAATTCAATTCTTGCAAGTAAGCTGATCATCTTGTATTCTTGGGAATATTTTCATTTGCTCAGATATCGAAATAAGTTTGCAGGATGTTGTAAAGTTCAAATTATACCTGTATTCCTGAATTAAATTTTGTCATACTGGAAGTAATATTTTTGATTGGACTTTGAAGCCAGTAGGTATGAATCCAAACTGGTTGTTGTAACCTGGAATGTTGATTAAGAAACTACAGAGAGGTGATTGCAGAGAGGTGCACAAACTGCTCCATTTAGGACTGCCATGAACATTACTATGGCGTTGATTCAATGGAAAAACACTTTTAATTGCCAATCTTGGGCCATTATTGTGGGTTTTTGACAATGATTCAATCAATTCTGTGTGCATGACTATTCACTCTAGCTCAACACTATAGTTAGTACCAGAGTTCTGAAGGTTGGATAAATTTAGACCACCTAGTGATGGACAGCTCAGCAGACCAAGCACTCCGCCTCACTTACTACTCAAGGTATCTACAGAATGTTGTTGACTTTGTGTTTTTCTTTCACCCCCTCTCTCTCTAGATTTTTTTTAGATTACTTAGTGTGGAAACAGGCCCTTTGGCCCAACAAGTCCACATCGACCCGCCGAAGCGCAACCCACCCATACCCCTACATTTACCCCTTCACCTAACACTATGGGCAATTTAGCATGGCCAATTCAACTAACCTGCACATCTTTGGACTGTGGGAAGAAACCGGAGCACCCGGAGGAAACCCACGCAGACACGGGGAGAATGTGCAAACTCCACACAGGCAATTGCCTGAGGTGGGAATTGAACCCGGGTCTCTAGCGCTGTGAGGCAGCAGTGCTAGCCACTGTGCCACCGTGCTGCCCACATGCCACCGTGTCCTTAATGTGATGACAGGACTTTGTCTTCACAATGACTTTGCATTGGACATCTCCTCCCCTCTCTACAAGAATCTCAGAGAGTCTCTCTCTCTCTCTCTCTCACTGCAACCTCCAGGTCATCTCCTTTGCCCTGAGGCTCCTCAACATTTCCTGAAACAGACTTGCTACCACAGCCATATTTGGTTCCTCAGCACCTGCCTCCATAACCAACCGATCCCACAAGGACTCCGGACTACTTTTAAACCAGCAGAGTTTGGAACCGAACAGGACAAACAGTACAGAGTATAGATTCAAAAACAACAGCAAAGGTTCTCCTACAGGATCCTCTGCTCCACACACTCAGCCATGCGCTGGCACCTATCCTCTTTACTGTCAGCCCTGCCACAGCTGAGGGCCACACTTTCTCAGAATGCAAAAGGACCCCTCCTTTACTATATTCTAAGAAGAATTCATACTCTCAACAAACAGTATTTCAACACCATCTCAAACATCAAAAACTGTAAGTACAACAAACTTTTATACACCCATCTCCATAACCAATGCTCCTCAAACATTCCATAAGATTCCCCCGCCTCTGGAATTTCTCAGACGCTATCAGCCATGCGGCTGGTGCAGCTACCACCCCCCACAGTGATCGATGATGTCACTTCCGCCTCCATCATGGCCGCTTCCACAGCCACGTCTGCCCCTCACAATTCCTCATGCACCACCATTGGTCACTCGTGGTCAGGTGCAGATTGGTGGTAATGTGGTTTTCTCTGATTGGTTCCCTCACCACCGCCTGGACTCAACTATTTTTAGGTAAGTAGAGATACTACTGAGCTATTGTTGATGATGAACATTGAAGTCATTCACCCAGAGTACATGCTGCACCTTTGCCATTGTTTATGCTTTATCCACATGTTATTCAATGTGGAGGAGTTATGATTCATCAGCTGAGGGAGAGGAGCAGGGAAGGTTTCCTTGCCTATGTTTCCTAGGGGTATGGAATCAATGTTGAGGACTCCCAAGGTAACTGTTATCAGACTATATATCACTTTTACTGCCACTTGTTATTATTAGAATAGAAAAGATCAAGAACAGTGGTGTTGTCTGTTCTCTGACTGTCAGTGTTGTTTTGATTAACTGATAGGGCATTTATCGCTATCTAGGGTCACTCTTTCTTTGAGGGCTGCTCTTGATATTTTCTTGAGTGACTTTTTCATTCTTATTTACTTATTTAGTGAAGCAGTCACTGAACAATAGCTTTTGGATTTGTGTTGATGTCGGTGTTTGGACTCACCCAGAGGCAGCATTCCAAGAATCCATCAGTATCCTCAATTATCTCATTAAACTTAAAATGGCAATGCGCAGGGGAAGCTTACATTTCTTAAATGTTGATTATAGTCAGACACATTACATTTATTACAGTAGCTCTTGAACTTGCACAGCCTTAAATTGGCGAGTCCATATACATTTGAAAGAAATTAATTTACTTCAAAATTTACTTGGATTCCAGTTGGCTGAGTATTCTTTTAAATAAAATTGTTCTTTTGAAGCTCTCAGTCTGCCCTTTCAAACTTGTTCTTAGTGCACCCTTTCTATTTCATGTTCTTGCTGCTTCCTTCTGCCATCAACCATCACCATCTCGCACACCCAGTGCAACTGGCTTCTTTCTCTTGGAGACATTGAGAGATATTCAGGATAGCAATCTGTAAGTAGTGGTGTAGCACATGGATCTGGGTCCACTTTTATTTAAATAGATATTAATGATTGGATGAAGAAAGTGAACGTAATGCATCCAAGTTTTCAAGTAACACAAAAATAGATGGGAATGTGAGTTGTGAGGATGAGAGAGTCTGCAGGAGAGTATAGATAGGTTTTACTTACTCTCAAGCCTTAGCAGATGGAATATACTGTGGAAAAATATACGGTGAAATAGGCTGAATACTAGGTGGAGAAATATTGCAGAAAGGTATCGGAGCGCTTGTGCGTGTCAGGCTTCACCAGGCTATAGGGAATGCAAATGGAATGTTTGCTCTTAGTTTAAAGGGAAAGGTGTATAAAAGTAGGGATTTTTGCTTAAACTTATACGAAGCAATAGTCAGACCACATTTATGAACAGTTTTGTGGTCCTCTTATCTAAACAAAGCTATACTGCAGTCCAGAGAAGGTGCACTAGGCTGATGCCAAGTACGGTGAGACTGTCGCTTTACAGCGTAGATATGCAAATACTGTTTCTCCTTGTGAGAATTGAGGACCAGACGGCATAATCTCAGAATAAGGGGTCATACCTTTAAGACAGATGAGAAGGAATTTCTTCTCAGTATGGTAAATCTGTTAAATGCTTTACCTTAGAAGGCTGTCGAAGCTGGGTTAGATTTATAATTGGTAAGGGAATTGAAAGTTACAGAGGAGAGGCAGGGCAGTGGAGTTGAGGATTATCAGATCAATCATGATCTCATGAAAAGTCAGATCAGACTCAATGGGCTGAATGGACAACTTTTATTCCCATAATCTTAGGGCCTGTCTCCCTAATTGAAAGATTGGAGAACATAAGTGCAACAAAGTTCTTTTTGCTGTAGTTCTGCTGCCACTTTCTATCATTGTGCAATTATTCTGGTATACTTGGCTATAGTCTGATTCCTTTCCTCATCTGAATCATTAATGTTTTTAAATAATGGTAGGCTCAGATCCCTGTTGCAGACCACTAGTGACAGGTAGCCATCCTGGAATAATCACCTACACCATCACCACCACCCCCCCACCCCCCACCATACCAACTATGTTTTGCTATTAGCAGCAATTAGGAAAGGAAGCAATCACAGCTTGACATTTTCACAAATGTAAAACTCTGACCCTATCCAAGTGTCAGCATTACTCAGAAATCAGATCTGCATTCCGTGTACAGTCGAGCATGAGTTGTGACATGAGCAGCAATAATAATTACATTGGGTGTAGAACCTGATCCTGGTATGTAGCTGTGTTGGAATAAAAATTGGCCATTCAGGCCTGACACTTTAGCATCTGCTTTCCACTTCATTTGCTCCCTTTGCTTTATTTATCTTGCACTATTTGCAAACAGAAAACTATCAAGCTTTTGCAGAATCTCAACTAATCTGCATCCATAGTCTTATATTATTATAACAGATTATATTTCTAGCTAGTATTTGTGGCTGCAATGGTGGTGAATAGCTGTGAATCCATTTTTGAATACACTGCAATTGCAGCCTTATTTTGGATTACAGATCATAGTATCAACATTGTCCAGATTTTTACAAATGTTATAGAGTTGTCAAGTGAAAATTGAAAGGGCACTTGTTAATCTGTGCGTTTTGTAATTTGACTTGGCTCCATAACTTGAGATTTTTTGATGTTTAGGAGTTGAGGTTGTAGTATGAATGTCATGTGAATTCACCTTGTCCTTTACAAAATGGCCAGTGCTTTGTTTTGCAATTACTTCCTGTTCTCTTTAGCCTTTAAGTGCCAAGAGTGTGTACTAAAGATTTGCTAGTGCACATTCTGTGGTTGGACCAAGTGGATTTCTTTCATGTATATTTCAGACAAGCCAGATGCTCCTTTAATGACTGAAATGTTTGACACCGCACCCTGGGAAATGAAGATGAAAGGCAAAATGCAAACCATGACTACGCTGTACTTTTCATCCTCTTCAATTTAAAATTTAACTATTAAGGAACAGCTGTTAAGTAAGATGAGGCAAGCCTTTTTCATTTTTCTTTGACTTAATGGTTGGTGATTCATGCTGCATTCCTTAACCTGGTTTAACTGACGACTGATATGATGCGAAATATCTTACATGCATTTTGCTATCTGAATGCATAACAACAAACCAGGTGCTGAAAAAAGCACAATCAACCGTTATTAATTAGTTGATCAAAGAAGAGCAGGTGAGTTAGTGCAGTGTTCAATATTATGGGTGCACTTATTTAGGATATTGAGTCACTGTGCTTTTATATTGTGATGCCAACACTAGCGGACATATTCAGGAAATGTCCAGTGGAAGTGACAGTATGGAACTATCACAGCTGGTAGCATGGAATGAGTGAATGAAACTATCTCTTCTGGAGAAAATTGAGGAGGCATGAGCTTAAAGTTTGAGCTTTACCTGCCACTTAGGAATTCTGCTACCAATTACTTTTAGATGATCAGTTTTTAGATATTTTCTAATCAACCAGCTCAGATGTTATTGCACACCTCTGGGACAGGTGGGACTTGGACTTGAACCTGGCTCAGAGGCATGGAATTTAGCACCGGACCACAAGAGCCCAGTGATCAACTTTTATACTGAGCCAGCTGACGAAAATTGGCTTGGCAGCTGTTCCATCATGCTGATTAGTGTGTGACAGCACAGTAGACTGGAAGGTATTGCGCCGACATTGTTCTGTGTTAAATATAATGTATAAGCAGCTGGGTAACAATGTTAAAAACTACAACACATTGGGGAAAAAAGAGTATGCACCAAACAAAATTTTAGAGAATTTTGACTGGTGAGGGGATGCCAACAGGCTAGCACTCAGTCTCAACCTGACTTCATCAGAAAACCTCTTGTTTGATTTAAAAACTTGTTTCAGATTCTGGCAAACAAGGAAACAACCTCATTCCAATCTCCTGAATGCTATTTCCAATCACCAGAAGATTGACCCTGGAAGATTTGGCAGCCCTATTTCCATCAATCTACCATTGGTCACGAAACCTTCACCTGCTTAGGTTTTCAGGAGCTCTAGAATACCCTCCCAATACTTGTCTGCCCCGTATCTTCACTTGCCTCCTTTTCAGACACTTTTTGACCAAGCTTTGGTTATATGCCCAATTGCAATTTTGTCTGTATTGTACTCTTGTGAGGCAAGTTGTCTTACTATATTGCAGGTGCTATAAATATGTGCTTATTTATCTATGAACTGTTTAAATAGTTTCAATTAGAAGTTTTTAAGTTAACAAAGATGTAAGCAGAAGAGAAGATTAGCAGATATCTTTTAGATAAGATCAGGAATGAGACTTTGAAAGGCACCAGGAGTGGCTGATGGAAACATGAGGGAATTCAGCCTTCACAAGTAGAGAGATCTGGGAAATCTTAGATGGATAAGAATAATGCCTGATGTATGTATCACCGGATCAAGCCAGGGACAATTGTTTAGCATATGATTAAATTGTAGAATGAAGTGATAGTATGCGTACATGACCAAAATTGGATATAAAGAGTAAGACTAGAAGCTTTTCACAGCATGAGCTTAGGCTGCCTAAAGCTGGCTGTCTGTGCTTATGCTTGACTAAATGGTCATAACTTGTACCTGAAGTGTCCTGGTGGTTTACCAAGTCAGTCCTCAAAACTAGATTACCTTGTGGATCTTGAATAGCATCCTATATATGTAATATAAATATGTAGTTAAAATAGTAATGTATTTCAGTTGAACTCAGTATGCCATATCTAGATGATTTCATAGTGTGTTTTGATACAGCATAATGTGAAATGGCAATAAATGGAGTTTTCACTAAATTCAGTGACTTGCAATTGGTTATTATCCTTCCAGAATTTCAGGGATTTTCAGTTAAATTTTAAAAACATATGAACAAGGAGCAGGAATTGGTGTTTCAGCCTCTTGAACCTACTCTGCAATTGAGTAAGTTCATGGCTAATTGTGACCACAAATTGATATTTCCTTTAACCCTTGACAACTTTGTACCCCTTTGCTCCACCTAAAATGTGCCATAAAATATTCAAAGACTCCTACTTTTACTGTCTTTTTGCAATGAGTTCCAAAGACTCATGACTATCCTTGAGAACAAATTTTGTCTTATCTTTTACTGATGGGGTGGCTTCTTATTTTTAAAAGTGACTCTTAGTTCTAGTTTGTATGATAAGAACACATATCCTCTCCATATCTAGCTTGTCAAGATCTCTAAGGATCTTCATATGTTGCAAACAAGTCACCCGTTAAACTTCTAAACACTTGTGGGTGCAAGTCTAGCCTGTCCGACCTTTCCTCCCAAGACAACCTGCCCACCCCATCAGGTAGCCTAGTAAGCCTTCTTTAAACTGCTTTCTCACTTTAACTGAAGCGATCAATACTGTGCACAATATCCTAGATATGATCCTTATAACTCAAGGGCAACCTATCTACTTTGTGCCCAATTCTCCTTGCGATAGATGTTAACATACTACTAACTTTTCATTGCATGCTTTATCTGCATATTAACCTTTTGTGATCCATGCATTGAGTCGCCGGGATTATTATTATTCTGAGCTATGCAATCTTTCTCAATTTGAATTACATGCTTTTATTTCTCCTGCTAAAATGACAATTTCACAATTCACTCATTCAAACAAATTATCTAAATCCTTTTATAGCTTCCTTATGGTTTCATCACAAATTACTTGCCTATTTGTCTTTGTGTCCTCAGAAATTTGGCAACCATACCTTTTGAGGTCTCAACATTGATCCCTATGTCACATCACTTATGTTGTACGAACCTGAAATACCTATGTCTGTCCAAGCTCTGCTTCCTATTAGCCAAACTATATGCTATCTTTAAATATCATGAGCTTTTATTTTCCAAAATGACCTTTGAAGCAATACTTATCAGATGTGTTCTGTAAGTGTAAATGTGGCATATCCAATTGTTCTCCTTATTTTGAGCATTTTATTTCCTCAAAGAGCTCAAACAGAGTAGTCAAATATGATTTCCCTCTCATAAAACAATGTTTTCTTTGTGTGATTACCTTGAACATCTCAAGTTCTCTGCTGTAGCATCTCTAATAACATCAGTCATAAAGAAAATTTACAAGTTAAGTGAGGTGGCCTGAAGTTTCCTGCTTTCTGTCTCCCTTTTTGAATAAAGGAATTACATTTGCTACCTTCTAATGGGTCCTCATGTGAATCTAGAGTGTTTTGGAAAATTAAAGCCAGTGCTTCAACTATCTTGTTAGTCATTTTGTCTGAGACTGTAGGAGAGGTCCATCAGGACCGGTACTTGTCAGCTTGTACTTCCAACATGTTGCTCAGTATTGCTTGTCTGGTGATTGTAATTTTCCTTGGGGAGCTTCCCGCCCATTTCTTAATTTATAATATTTTTGAGAGCAAAGACTGGTGGAAGATAACTGTTCAATTCTGCAATGTACTTTACATTATCAGTTCCTGAAACTCACTTTCTGTACCGAAAAAACCTTGTTCTTCACAAAATAGTTCAAAGCAAATATTCGACTTGAGGTTATTGTCTCCCATTATTTAAAGAAGATGACCATTCAAAAGGAAGCCCTCTGTTAATTACAATGTTCTTTAACACGCAAGTGAAATGAACAATTTACTGCTGTCTCCATGTGATCCTTTCAGCTGGTGAAGTACAGTAGAAACTAGTTAATGATCTTTTTCAAAAAGAAAGTTGATTTGTGTAATACGTTTTTTTTCTAAACAAAGGGCAATATCTTGAACAATAGTTACTGATCTAATTCTTATTGACTACCTCACTTCAATTGTGCATTGTGCATTTCGCGACCGGATGAAGATTAAGCTGCCATTTTTTTTAACTGCTATTGATTGGTGCCAACAGTGCTCAATGATAAGTTATAATGCCTTAACACACACATGCAAAAGTTCTCATTGTAATTATGACGCAAAATAAAGTAACAACTTCGCTTTCAGATGGCTGAAGTGTCATGACCAGTCTTATTTTATTACTCACTCGTGGAATGAGGTGCTGCCATCTGGGTTAGCATTTCTTGCCCATCCCCAGTCGAGAAGTTGGTGGCACATTATCATTTTTTTGAACGACTGCAGTGCACATGCTGTGGTTAGACCCACAATCTGTATACACCAAAGTGTGCCTACATTATCGAGGCCTGGCTAACCAATTGAAAATGTTCAATCAATTCAAAGAAATCTGTCAGTCTTTAAAGTTCGTACAGAAGAGTGGAGGATGAACCAGACACCGGTGGCAGTTGTTTATAACCTGGTGTGTCAATCTTCTTGATTGAAACTTCACGTATAGGCACATTTTCCTGTTTTGTTCATGGGCAACTTATTACATTCTCTATTACTTGCATTTTGTAATTCTTGCAGGAAAAAACCTTTCAAAAGAAGGAAGTTGGTATTATTCCAGCTTTTGCGTGTTGTGGAACATTGCAGAAATTGCCATGGGGAGAGCTTCAGCAACAAAAGGTAAGCTTGTCTGGGTAAAATAATATTTTATTAATGTGCCACCTTTTTTGTGGATTGAAAGTATATGATTTGTCTTGACCAGCAGTAGGATTTATTACACAAGGCCTTTATGTTGTGCTTCACATTGCAGATAAGATTAATGCTTTTTCAGTCTTTTGTTTTCAATTGTCCTTTTCCTTTTCCTTGTGAATAATTATTTGGAATTACATAGGTTCTAATCAGGCAATTAGTACTAAATACGAGTAAAACTGGTAATGTGCCAGGTCATGTGGTCATCTTTCATTAACCATAAACTAGCTTTGCGGTAACCTTAAAGTGCCATTAAAACCAAATTAAGGCTTTTGAAGTAGAAACTGACTTCATTGCACAGCACAATCTTTGGGGAATAGATTAAGGGTTGGATCTCTTGTTGATCCAAAACTGCTACTGTTAAACAGTGATTTTGATTTGATCAGTATGGACAAGAATTTTATCAAGAGCTTCTAAAAAAAATCTAAAATGATATAGGCATGTGGTGCTTGTTACCAAAATGTGACCTTGACAATTGTCATGTTCAAATGCTGTAGGCATCTGAATTTTGTGTTCCACATATATTGAAGGCAAAGTTATACAGTGGGAAGACACAAAGTAGATGTCAAGTTTGTCAAAGTTAACTGGGAGGGAGTACTCTTAGTTAACATGTCGGTATAGTCCAGTGAAATCAGTAGTGTCTATATACCAGAAATTGTATTGACCAAATGAGTTGTCATCCACAAAGCAGCATTTTCCGTTGTTCAGTCCTGTGTTATGCTAACAAGTGAAAGGTCCATTGTATGCAGTTAGAGAAATGCTCAGGGCTTGGGCCTGTCCACAAGTAGATAGTCCTCTCTGGTTAGTGGATGGTGATTTTCTATTGGAGGATAAAAAGTAAATTAAATTGGGGACTGCAGTAACTTTTCCTCCTGGATTTTAACTTTTCCATATATTTCTTTTGTTCTCTTGATTTCATCCATGGTGTAGTAAACTAAAGTTGCCATGTAACTAACTTGGATACAATGATTCTCAGCAGGCATCAGTTCTTGGGGTTAAATTTCAGGTCTAGATTCAAATTTTAGTTCAGTTGTTTCAGCATAATAATTGAAAAGGATTGGAGGAAGTTGGATTTTCATTTGCAGAATTAGATGGCATTGCGAAGAAGTGCTGTGGTCTGGTTCATAGTATAGTAGCTTTCAAATTCTGAGCGGTTTAATCATATTTGTGCTAAAACCAAGTTTGATCCGACTGACATTCTGACAGTTTTGTTCTTTCATTATTTTGTTTGGCTTAATAGGGACTCACATTTATGATAATTCATGTACAAGGCTGTTTGGAAATTGTGCACAGTTTGTCTTTTCTTATTATGATTTGGAATCTTTTATTCATTTGTCAGCAGTTAAGATATGTTGAGTGGATGTTGTGGATCATATGACCTAAAATTTCTCTTTTGAGAAGAGTATTCTAGTTAATGGTACAGTGAACTGTAAATGTGTTATGGGAGATTGACTCATGACTCTTCGAATTCAGTCTTGATATGTGCTATTACACCTTTTGAAGTTTGAGTTTCAGTTGGACTAAGGCATTATTGTCCCATTTATTTGACATTTATGGTACATCATTCAAAAAAGAAGCATTATTTTCACTGTGACCTGTCATTGACGACCAAGTTTCCACAAGTTGATGCAAAAGAATTTTAAATGTCTTGATAATTATTTGTTGTTTATGGGTAGTTTGGTAGGTGAGTACGACCATGTTATTTACCAGAGAAGAGACATGAATGATTATTCTCTTCAATTGCATCCATTTAATCAAGTTCCAGTTTATACTATCGTTAAAGCTGCCACAGGTAGAATTTGTCCTGTTTCATTTATTTAGATTTGACTGAAAGGTATAATAAATTATTTGATGTATGGTGGATCCTCTGTCGGACTCTCTGCATTGTTTAAATTGTTGAGAGTGTGGTGCTGGAAAGGCACAGCCGGTAAGGCAAACATCCGAGGAGCAGGAGAATCGCCATTTCGGGCATAAGCTCTTCATCAGAAAGAGCCTATTCCTGGTGAAAGGCTTATGCCTGAAACGTCGATTCTCTTCTCCTTGGATTTGCCTGACCTGCTGTGCTTTTCCAGAAACACACTCTCTACTCTGATCTCCAGCATCTGCAGTCTTCACTTTCTCCCTTGTTTAAATTGTATACATTCTTATGCTGCCATGGCACGTGGAAGCTGGTTAGGAAGTTGAAAAGAATTATTCAATGAATGGGAATCAATCCATCCCCATACCATCTATTCGCTGGCATCTTGGTTTTGTGATTGCTCATTTAAATTAGCTTCAAATTAAAACAGACAAATGTTATGACAGAAAATGAAATTATAAGATTATTGTTATGCACATGAGAGAGAGAGTACATGTAATTGAATTCTCCCAAGTTTCTCTTCTGTCCGCAAGCACAGGTTTTGTAGTTTTTTTTTCTGAGGCTATAGCCTAGTTTTTCCCAAACACTCAATTTATGAACTCAAATTTTTAAATGGCATGCAAGAAATGTTCTTTATGATTAAACCAAAAGTTGGTTTATTCAGGTGATTGTGTTAAAATATACAAGCAGGTATATTGGGAAGGAAGGAAAAATTTACAATTCGAATTAACTTGAGGGGGAAAAATATCAAAAGCATGGTTATGACCTTTGGATTTTTGTGAGGGTCTAGAAAGTCGGTATCCAATGAAAATTTTGTAGGATCTTAGATTCAAATGGATGTAGAAGGCTGATATAACAGTAATTAATAATTGATGAAGGACCAACAAGATAATAGTGTACCGAATTTTACCACATTATAGGCAACGACAAGTTTTCCTCCAGAATCAGATTTTGAAGATCTACACCTGAGACAGGTTGAACAATGCTTGGAGTTGAGGCATAACTAGTTAGATTCTTAGCAAACTGTGATGTTAACAATACACCAGACTGTTACCAGACGATATAGTTAAAGCATAACCAAAACTCTCTTGACTTTTGTTAATGTGATGAGGCCAATTTAAGGAGTAATGTCCTATTTAATGAATAGGTTTCTATTCCTCTGGCCAGAGATCCAATATTCACCTAATGAAATAAGTTCTGCAACAGTACCTCTAAGTAGAAAAAGTTAACTGCTATTGCCCTAATGAAAATCCACTGTTGTTTGAGTGAGGTGTTGGGCCATTAGCACCATTTCAAGTACAGAGATTCAAGAGCTCCAGTTTGTTTTTGGTCCCTGCTGGGGTTAAACACAGCTCTGAATGTTTCTTTTGTTGACTGCGCAGCTCCCACAATGTAAGGATGAGAGATTCAGTAGTATGATGTTTGAGCTGCTTCCTGTTAACTGCTTCAAAATTTTCCAGGAATTTATAGTTGTCCATCATGCGATCAATGTTTGGTATGTTTTAGACCAACAAAGTTCTTTTTAAAAACTTAAACTAGCCAGTGTTCTTAAAATAGTTTCATTTCTATCTGTCTTGTGGAAAAGACAAAACCAAAGCCAAGTTGTACTGCCTAATTGGGATGTTGCAGAGTTTTTCCTGTGTAAGTATTTTGTTTGTCTTTAAACAGTCAAGTTTGGCTTTCTTAGTTTGTGCAAAATGCACAGTGCTTAAAGGTTTAGAGCAGACCTTTCAGCCCTTTAAACCTATGCTCCTTGTTAGATTGTGACTAGCATTTACTTAATTCCTTTCGCCCTCTTAGTTTCAGATATCTTGGGCCAACAACTTGAAAATTCCAAATGACTTAGCATCCACTGTTTTTTTTTTAGATTACTTAGTGTGGAAACAGGCCCTTCGGCCCAACAAGTCCACACCGACCCGCCGAAGCACAACCCACCCATTGCCCTACATTTACCCCTTTTACCTAACACTATGGGCAATTTAGCATGGCCAAAGGAAACCGGAGCACCCGGAGGAAACCCATGCAGACACGGGGAGAATGTGCAAACTCCACACATTTAGTCGCCTGAGTCGGGAATTGAACCCGGGCCTCTGGCGCTGTGAGGCAGCAGTGCTAACCACTGTGCCACCGTGCTGCCCACATGAGAGCAACTTCTAGATTTTAACAACTTGGAGGAAAAATGTTTCCTGATTGAATGGCAACTTTAAATTAAGATCATGTTCTCTTGTTCTGGGCTGCTTGTATAAGAGGAACTCATTTCTCTGTATTTACTTAACTTAATCCTTTGATTATTTTAGAGCATGTTTTTTTCCAAATGCTTCAGCTTGCGGTGGCATGCATCAATTTTTCTGTCGTGGCTGGTGATCAGCTTTCAAGAAAGGAAGGTTAGGAACAGTAGTAACCGTGAGCGTGAAAGGAAAACACAATTCCAATCAATGAAATGATCATTTAATTGACCTATGAGTAAACTTGCTATAAGTGTCAAGCTGCAGACCTGACTAATTATTTTTGCCTTTTTGGTTAAGACTTAGAGCAGGGCCCAAATTCTTGTCATGAAGGAAGGAGAGAACACTGAGATCAATTTAAGGAGTTGAACTTGAGTAACCACTGACCTTTTTGTTTCCTACGAGTGAAGGATATGATGTTGCCTTGACTGAAGACATTTAGCTATCAAGAGAGACTGGGTAGACTAAGTTTGTTTTCCTTGGAGCAGAGCAGACATGGTTAAGGAACAACATCAAGATGTATAAAATAATGTGGAAAATAATAGGGTAGACAAGAAGAAACCTTTGCCTGTTGGTGGAGGGATCAGTGACCAGGGGCACAGATTTATGGTAAGGAGCAGGAGATTTAGATGGCATGTGAGGAAGTCTTTTTGACTCTGAGGTTGGTGGGAAGCTGGAAATCACTGCATTTAATGGTATTAAAAGCAGATACCTTTAGAACTTTCAGTAAGTGTTTAGGTGTGCACTTGTGATACTAAGGCATACAAAGTTTTGAGCCAAGTGCTGGAAGATGAAATTAGAATAGTTTTGGGGTTGTTTTCAACTAGCGCAGACTCAGTGCCTTTTCCTGTGCTGTTGACCTCTGATTTTGGCACGTTCCGAGTGGGCCTTGGTGGAATTGATGTGAAAATTGCAGGATGCCCATGGATTTTCTCCTTTATTGATGTGCTTTGTGGATAGATGTGTGGAAGGGGAGTGTGTACAACTCAGTCTCAGAATTCAAACACATTCTCCCTCTCTCTAGTCATCCATTCTTCCCCCTCTATCTCCTTCTTCTCATTTACTCCTCTCTTCACATGCAAGCTCCTCATAGCCCTGAAAGTTGACAAACATGCAGCCACCTTGATTATTCTTTTTCAGTGGCCCTGCATCAAAGTGAGGGTCTTGTATTCAACCTGACTTGGTTGCCATGTGGAGGCCTCTGCCCCACAGTCAAAATCCAGTGAATGCCCAATCCTTGAACCCTCTATGAGAAAAGCAGACTCTCTGCTGCTGCTCTTGCTGTAAAGGCTTAGACTGAGCAATGTTATTCTTGTTTGCACAATTTTGTTCTTTGTTTCCTGTGTTTGCTGCTGATTAGTTTGCTAAAGTTATCAGCAGAGAAATGGCATTGGATTGGAGGAGCATCTCTTTGCAGTATCTTTTAGTTATGCTTCATGTATCTAGAAACTGAATAGCAAGCCAGATAAGACCCTTTTGAGGGTCACCTGTTTTGCCTACAAGCCTCATGTTGGCTAAGCCTTGAGAAAGTTAGATTAATTGCTGTGTCTAAAGGGAGAGAGATTTTCTTTGTTCCAGTAAAGCTTGAGTATATTTGAAAGGCACTGTGTCTTCATAACATGGGATGAAATGGAGCTGGTGCCCAACTCGGTTCCAGAAGATATCTGCTCATGCTGCCTCGTGTTAGTGATATTGAAGAAAGCCAGTTCGTGGTTGCTCTCATGAGCATAACTGCAATGACTTTACTGCGTACACAGAGATGCCAACTAAGATTTTACTTTGTCTCTGTAATTTAACAATTTCACACAAATGGCCATTGTCGTGAGTCTGCTGTACCTCTTCCAAAATGATTTGGTCTTTCATTTCTCCACATTTGTACCACTACAGTATCTTTTAATGATGTATCCATAACATCTGAATCCCATTGCTGCCTCAGAGCTGCATGTATCTTGACATTAGGAAATTATTCTGATTTGTCAAGTGCATGCTCTTGCCTTTCCCAGGATGCAACTCCATCCTCCATAATTTTGCCCACTCACTTTGTCCATACCATACCCTTTTTTAATTTCCTTTTTCTTTCAGCAAACAGTGCTTTCATGTACTTGAATGTGTAACTCTTTCTTCATCCAAGTCACAAATATAGACAATGAAAAGCTGAGGTACCATTTCAGATACCTGGGAACATCCTTTGTTGCATCCAGCCAAGGGGAGGGCTTACTTTAATAAATTCACATCAATTTTGATCAGCTCGTACTTGTCCAAGTATTCAGTCACACTGCCTCTGATGCATTATAGAAACTTCCTGAAAATTATAAAATAAACTTATAGTTACCAGATGGCTTCATCTTCCTCTTTTTTTTTCTCCCCAAGTGTAACATTGTTTTTAGATTGGCAATTTTCCATTCATGCTTTCTGTTAAATATGCTGTTTGCAAACCTATTCTCTTCAATCTCAGAGTTGGAACTCTTGACTGAGTTTTATTTTGAAGAAGTAATGAAGAGGATTGATGAGGGCAGAGTGGTGGACATGTATGTGACCTTCAGTAAGGCGTTCAACAAAGTTCCACATGGTAGACTGGTTAGACCTCATGGAATACAGGCGAACTGGATGTAGGTTTGCTCGCAGAGCTGAAAGGTTCTTTTCCAGACTAGGTAACATCTTCAGTGGACCTCATGTGAAGCAATGCTGAAAATTCCTGCTTTCTATTTTTATGTTTGGGTTTCTTTTGAATTGGTGGTGTCATTTCTAGTGGTGAAGTCACTTCCTGTTCCTTTTCTCAGGGGGTGGTAGATGGGGTCCAACTCTGTCTTTGTTGATAGAATTCCAGTTGGAATGCCATGCTTCTAGGAATTCTTGTGTGTCTTTGTTTGGCTTGTTCTAGGATGGATGTATTGTCCCAGTCGAAGTGGTGTCCTTCCTCATCTGTATGTGAGGATACTAGTGAGAGAGGGTCATGTCTTTTTGTGGCTAGTTGATGTTCATGTATCCTGGTGGCTAGTTTTCTGCCTGTTTTTCCAATGTAGTGTTTATTACAGTCCTTGTACGGTATTTTGTAAATGACATTAGTTTTGCTCACTGTCTGTACAGGGTCTTTCAAGTTCATTAGCTGCTGTTTTAGTGTGTTGGTGGGTTTGTGGAACAGAAAGTGACTTCACCACAGGAGATGACTTTTCAGACTTGTTCTGGTTACTTTTCCATACATTTCCTGACGAAGAGCTCATCGGATGCTGCCTGACTTGCTGTGCTTTTCCAGCACCACACCTTTTGACTTTTTTCATGTTCCCAAGTTAATTTACTTGTTACTTTCTCTGCCACGTAACTTTGTACCACGTTTTGTATTTTCTCTCTCTGGCTTCAAACTAGTCAATCTTCCAACATGTATTTCCTCATGAAATTTAAACTGCAGTTATGCGTCAGTTAATTCAACACTCTCTCAAATGCTAACCTTTTATTCTGCTTCCACGAAGTGTATCGGTAGTTTATTTTAATTGTCTCTGAAAACTGCAAACCACACAAGGTTTTAGTGCAAACTGCAACTAAAAGTCTGTCCCAGTTAACCTGTAGAAAAATTGTAAACCAGATAACTATCCTAAGCTCCACCCATCTTGAAAACTGTATGACCTGTTCTGGGATGTCTTCAAGTGACACTTCGATTAATATCCCTGATTTAACATTTCTTCTTTGATCAGGCAACATAAATTAAGCAAGCTAAGACAAAATGTCACTTGTTGAACAAGGAGACTTAGATTCAAGTCTCACCTGCTCCAGAGGTGTGTAGTAACACCTCTGAACAGGTCATTGAGAAAAAAATCCCAAAGTGTAACCTGATCATGTCCACTTTCAATCAACCATCATGAAAAGAATGGTTAAAAAAGAGCAGATGTAAGCTATTTATCCCTTTTTAAACCTGCTCTGCTATTCAGTGAAATGGTGCAAAATCATACACTTCAACACCCTATTCCAGCTCTATTCCCATATCCCTATCTTTTTAACCTGTACAAATCTCTTTTTCATTCTTGAATGTACTCAACAACTGAACCTCAATAGCTGTGTCAGATTTTCAATGATTCACCATTTCTCATTTCTTCTCATCTCAATCCCGAGTAGCCTGCTGCTTTTCCGCAGTCATTGTTTGCTGGTCTTATCCCTCCCAGTTGGATAAAGAACCCTTCTTGCTTCTACCCTGTCAAGCCTTGTATGAATTTTGCATGTTTCAATAAGATCACTTGTATCTCATTGATTCTTCTGATTTCTGAGAGTAAATCCTGATCAGTTATAATCGTTAATCATGAGCCAGTTGTAGAAACACACAAAATAGGGATAGGAGGGAGCCATTTGACCCATCAAGTCGACTGTTATTCAACACAATCACCATCTTCCTATGCTCTCTACATACCTCTGGGTACCTTTAGTCTGTATAAATCTATTTCTCGAATATGTTCAGTGACTTGGCCTCCATCTCTTCTGAGAAAAGGTGTTTCTCATTATCTAAGTCTAAACTGGCTTATTGCACATCCTGAAATTGAAACTCCTTAGTACGGACATCCCCCAGAAAGGGAAACATATCCCCGACCCTGTCAGAATTTATGTAAAAGAGATTTCCTTTCATTCTTTTAAATTTATAGGGCCAGTCGAGCCAATGTCTCCTCGTCACAGACCTGTCATCATGTAATGCTGTAAAATTTGTGTCCTCAGCAAATTTGAATATATGACTGTGTCTATGTATTATTCAAGTCATTAAAAAGTAACAACAAAACAAGTAACTGTGGAAATGTGAATCAAAAACAAAAATTGTTCAAAAAATTCAGCATATCTGGCAGCATCTGTGGAGAAAAATCAGAGTTAACGTTTCGTATCCAGTGACCCTTCAAAACAGTTCTTGTGGGACAGCAATTTGAATAGCTTCCTGTAATTGCTATTTTCTGTTGCCTGCCATTTAACCAAATTCCCAGCCCATATGCAGTAATCTGCTTATTTCTATGCGCTTCTACCTTAGTTAAATCTCTTGTGTGGGATTTTATCAAATGCCTTCTGAAAGTCCATATAAGCAACATTTATAGACATTCCTCTGTCCACTACTTTAGCCACCTCTTCAGAAATTTCAATAGTGTTTGTGAGGCATGATTGACTTGTTATGAATTCATGCTGGCTCTCCTTGATTAATTAAACATTTTCAAGCTTTTCAGTGATACTATCCTTGATTATAGACTCCAATAATTTCCCCACCACAGATGTTAGGTCTGTAACTCCTTGGTTTTTCCCTTTCCACCCTTCTTAAAAATTGAAGTGACATGAAATTTTCCAATCCAGAGGGATAACCCCAAATTGAGGAAAATCTGAAACATTATAGTTAGGGCTCAACAATGTGCTCTTCTGCTCTCTTTAACACCCTCAGAAGGAAACTGCCATAATTTGTCACTCTTTAATTCCATTAATTTAATGTTTTATTTGTTAATTTTATTCTGTCCTTGTCCCTGATCTTAGGACTTTTTCTTAGGACTTCAGGCAGGCTATTCTCCTTTTCTACTGTAAATGCTGAGGCAACATAATCCTTCAATGGGTCTGTTATTTCTCATAATCATTGGTAATATTCTCACTTAGTCTTTAGTGTGCTGACCTTACTCCTGACCACTGCCTTCCCTTTATGTAACTATTGAATTTTGTTTTATTGATTCTTGATTTCCCTGCAAGTTTTCTCTCATTATCTCCTTTAGTAACTCTTAAAAGCTTATTTATGGCCCTTTTCTTGTATGTCTTTCCCATTCAGCAGAAACAGTGCTATTTCTTGAATTTATGTAAGCTCTTTTAGTTTTATTCTGTCTCTAAGCTCTTTAATTATCCATGGCTCTGAATTGGAGCATTCCCCCATGTACCCTTGTTGAATCTAGCACATATTGCTTTAGAAAACTATCACAGACGCACTCGAGAAATTCTTTACCTTTCTGACAGGTGCTTGTCTACCTCTCCCAATTTATGTTAAAGCTAACCACCTCCCCGCTCCCCCCATTAATCCTGCTTTGCCTGAACTTCATACCCCAATGCCAAATTTCAGCATTTATACAATCCAGCACATCAGAGCTGCTACCAGAGAATTTATATATAACACCTCTGTCAGTTTTAGATCCTTTGCTAATCCAACGTTACATCCACAGATTTTCCACTGGATGCTTTCCCTTTAATAACCATTTTAAATCTAATACATGGATTTTTGAAGAAGATACAAGTAATTGTTTTGAAGCTAATCTCTCTAGTAGTATGAAGGACTTATTCATGCATTGTACCAATAATTAATGTACCTAAAGCACCATGTTTGCACTTCTTTAGATCCAAAAGAAAATCGTAAAGAAAAAACTGGGAAGAGCCACGTACCAAATAATCCTCTTAA
Organism: Chiloscyllium plagiosum; assembly: GCF_004010195.1. Taxonomy (NCBI): domain Eukaryota; kingdom Metazoa; phylum Chordata; class Chondrichthyes; order Orectolobiformes; family Hemiscylliidae; genus Chiloscyllium; species Chiloscyllium plagiosum. The sequence continues at coordinate 12,414,432 of NC_057721.1, forward strand.
GAGCAACGGTAAGTAACTTTTGTGTTGTGTTAGATTTTTCTTGTACAAAATTGAACTGTATCTGATTTGATTTGTTTCTTAAACCACTAAAACATGTGCTGGTATCTTAAGTGCTCATGCCACACAAACACAGGTGCATACATTTTGTTTCTGTAAGTTATATGATTGTAAGTAGCTTAAATATGCTTTCTATTTAACATTGGAACCATCTTCAAATATTTTTTCTTTATTTTGTAAACATGTTTTGCAATGCTGTAGTTGTAAATGTACTGTACCAGCATTTTTTAAAAAGGAATTTTTTGGGTTGACTTTATAAAAGTAATTTGCCATGTAATATAGTAGAATTCGGTTGGACTTCGTTGATGAATTTGACCCACTTTCTTTCAATATGAGAAAGCTCTGATGTAATCAGTGGTCCGGCATAAAGTATTTTTTTCACTTTTTCCACTTGTAAATTTATTGTGTAAAATACTTCTAATCTAACCTACTTAAAACAACTGAAAATGGCAATATTCATCACTGTGTGATACAGTTATTTTACTAATTAACTTGATGCAGAAACCAATTAGTACGGTGCCAAATTCATCTTTTAAGGATTCTATTCATTGGAAATAATTTCTAAGTGTGCCCATAGAAAATTGATAGTCTCACAAATATTAATTTTTAAAAATCATGCACAATGAAATTGTATCCTGGTACTCAAAGATATAAAAATAAACTCACTGAAATAAAATTCATTTAAAAGTCATCACTATTTCCAACTTTTAAATTGTGTAGTTTTCTTACATTCATATGTGACTATTTTAGGTTTTAACTTTATGTCCTCCTTTCTCCTTGGCAGGAGGTGTTGGAACTTTGTGGGTGAGGGAGTCAGGGACACTCAGAGCACAAAGTTGGTGGGGTGTTCTACATCCTTGTTGTTATTGGCATGCTCTTCAGTTTTTATTGTCCTGAACTTGATCTGCTTTTCCAGCATCTTCAGGTTATGATTTTGTTTTGCTATACCGCTCACCACTTCAGGTTGATTGTTTGCCCTTATCGTGCCTTTTTGGTTATGATTCCTGTTGTCTTGCGGTAATGTCACTTCATCCATCTTAAGAGCTCGCAAATCCTTATATCGTCTTTTGTGTGAATGTGTGCAACCGTTTATCTATTACATGTTTTTTACATGTCCATTTATAATTCTCCAAATCTGATGATGGGTCTAAATATTTTCCTCCCTTTTTCCTTGCACTACACTCGACAGGCCTAATGAATTGTTCCAGCAGTTTCTGTTCTTTGCATTCCTGCTTTGACTAGGTTGTACATCACCAAACTTTTCACCAAACTTTATTGTGCTGAACTTTTGTTTTCTCCACTCCTGTACTACTGAGACTGATATACAATTACATAAATGACTCATGGTGAGGAAGTTTAAAGGTTTATACCTGTTATATACAGGCAGGATCTTTCAAACCTACCATTCTCTGTGAATTGGTAACAACTGAGCAGGAATGTTTGTGCTTAAAAATGCAACATATGAAAACGTTTTTCCTGAACCTTTAATTAGTGATGCATTTCATCTTTCAACATTATTCATTAATTTATTTTTGCAATTCACACAACATTTCTGAACCTGCAATGTTTTCAAAAATTTACTTTTTGGGAATTGAGCATCTCTGTCAAGTCAACATTAGTTGACCAAACCTAATTGTCCTTGAATAGAGTAGTGAGTTGTTGTCTTGAGCTGTTGCAATCTCTAGTTGCAGTTTATCCACAGTGATATTGGAAAGGGAGTTTAATGATTTTTGAACCATTGATGAAGAACTTTTAGGTCATAGTGTTCATGTACATCTGTTGCTCTTCTCCTTGTTGAAAGCTTTTGTGGCTTTGGAAGGTGATCTCGAAGGAACCTTGGCAAGATGCTGTACTGCACCTTGTAGATGTTTACTGTATGTTGGTAGCGGGTGGAGCACCAGTCACATGGAGGTGTGGTCGTCATGTTACAGGTCTCAAGTCAGGCTAGTTTTCTGGATTCGATTCTCACCACAGTAGATGGTGAATTTTAGATTCTGTGAACTCTCTACAGATACTGTCAGACCTGCTGAATTTCTCCACCACGCTTTTTTTGCTTAAAACATGTAGAGGAGAAAGTTTTTAGTTTTAGATTTTAACTAAATTGTTTTTACATGGAATCTGATTCATTTGTTAAAATTTAGAATGCAGTAGTTTTTGTTCAGGTGAGTTCAAAATTTAACTGGTGTTTTTGAGATTAAGGATCAGATTTTCTTTAGAATAGGAAGTCAGTAAATAGAACACCGGTGCCCTCCAATGGTGTAATCTTGTCATTAGATGACTGTGAGAATGCTGTAGTTGTAATAAATTCATGACTGCATTGCGTGGATGTTGGATATTGTGTTACTTCATGAGTTGGCAGAAGTAAATTTCTTCAGGCTGCAGCCTTGTTCTTAGCAGAATTTTGAACTTGACTTCAGTTACTCAAGTTGGATGCAAAACAATTCCTTTACCATAACTACCAAACTACTTGCTTTTAATTTCAGAATAGCTGACTTTAAATAACTCTCACACTGGATGCTGAACTAGTTTACAAAATGCTTTTCTTCCAACATTATCTTGTAACCCTTCTCCCTTTTGTTTTTTTGTGTTATATATTTACTTCAGGATCACAATAACTGTGCTGACATCCAAGGTCTGGTCCAGCAATAGACTAGGTCTAGAGACCTGCCAATTGTGCAGATTAGACATTTGTTAGACATTTATCCACATAATGAACCCAGCAGTGGAATTTGCCTAGTAATGTACAGGTGCTTTATGGATAAACTGTAGTTTAGTACAAACACAATTTTTATTCTTCCTTTCCTTACCTTCTGCCTATCCAGAATTTGCTCTGTTGGGCAGGATAAATCGTTAATATGCCAGACATCAGATTGCTATCCTTCCAACTTAGACATGGTTGGGGATTCCCAGAAGAACAAGGCAAGTGCCACAAGGCTGGCCTTAAAGCATGCCTGAAGATGACAGATACCCCTGCCGATATATATGGTTTGTGACTGACCAGAATGTACCAGGTTTGTTCATGAAGGCACCAAATATATTTAGAGATGGTGGTATCGTGGTGATATCCTGAGGATATGAGTTTAAATCCTACCATGGCAGCTGGGGAAATTTAAATTCAGTTAACTCAATCTGAAATTAAAGTCTAGTCTCAGTAATGCTGAAATTATCATTGATCTCATGAAATCCCATCTGGGGTTCGTTAACATCCCTTAGGGAAGCAAACTGTCATCCTTACATGTTCTGGCCTATTTGTGACTCCTGATCCACAGCTTTCGGTTTCACTCTGTACAGGCAGGTCCATGCATGTTTTGACCTATATATTGTTATGGACCAGACTGGACCCCCTCAATATATTTTTAAAGAAGGTAGCCTAGACCTTAACATTTTCTTATTTTTAAAGGTAGATGTGAAGTGCTGTATTCCATATGTGACTGATTAAACTACTTGACGTTTAAGCAAACCACAATTTATTTATACAGCTATATAGTTAAAATACAAACAAAGGAAAGGGGAATTCATAATAACTATCTGAAAACCTGAGTATTTGCATTTGACTTGAATCATTTGGTGATAATGTGATGTCTGCTGAGAATCCAGGCATTTGGGTAACATGGTAGATTTGTTGACATGTCCACTTGTGACTCTCTGAGCAGGGAAGAATTGGGAGCAATAGCCCCATCTTCCATTCCTAGGCTCACTTCACGCAAAGTCTTAAGTAGAATTCTTGCCAAATAAATCACTCGTATCAAGCAACTCTCGTCGGATTTTATAAAATTTCTAGTTCCCTATGCTGAAGAATTACTGTCTGTGCTGAGATGCCCATTTCAAAAATAGGCTACATTACAAAATCTGTTGGGCGCTTATGAGGCCTTTAAAAATTTTACATCGAGGATTTCAAGTTCATAAAATTCTTACCTAACTTTGAACTTGTTAGGTACAATATTATCTATGTTGCGATCCTATCCAGGCAGTTGGCTTCTATCTCTTGAACTAAAATATTGTTCAGCCACATTATGTGTTAGTGTCACAGTAAGATTCCCAGTTTCAGTTTCAAGCTGCCAGTACAAAACACTGGCCTCTTACTTTCTATTGTTTTCATATAGTTTTATAAATGGTGTTGGATAGACTGTTAGGTCTGAAGGCTGCTAAGTTTCCTGGACCTGATGGTCTGCATCCCAGGATACTTCAGGAGGTGGCTGTAGAAATCGTGGATGCATTGGTAATCGTTTTCCACTTTTCTATAGATTCGGGAACACTTCCTGTGAATTGGAGGGTTGCTAATGTTGCCTTACTTTTCAAGAAAGTGGGGAGAGAGAAAACAGGGAATTATAGACTGGTTCGCCTGACGACAGTGGTGGGAAAGATGCTGGAGTCAATTATAAAAGATGAAATAACGACCCATTTCGATAGCAGTAGCAGGATAGGTCAGAGTCCGCATGGATTTTCAAAGGGGAAATTGCGCTTGACTAATCTTGTGGAACCTTTTGAGGATATAACTATGAGGATGGATAAGGGAGAGCCAGTGGATGTAGTGTACCTGGACTTTCAGACAGCCTTCGATAAAGTCCCATCTAGGAGATTAGTGAGCAAAATTAGGGCACATGGTATGGGGTGCAAAATACTGACATGGATTGAAAATTGGCTGGCTGACAGGAAATAAAGAAGTGATAAATGGGTTTGGGTCCCTTTCAGAATGGCAGGCGGTGACCAGTGGGGTAGTACAAGGTTCGGTGCTGGAACCGCAGCTGTTTACAATATACATTAATGATATACATAAAGGTATTAAAAGTAATATTAGCAAATTTGCTGATGACACAAAGCTGGGTGAGAGGGTGAAATGTGAGGAGGATGTTATGATAGTACAGTGTGACTTGGACAGGCTGTGTGAGTGGATAGATGCATGGCTGATGCAGTTTAATGTGGATAAATATGTGGTTATCCACTTTGGCAAGAACAGGAAGGCAGATTACTATCTAAATGAAGTCAAGTTAGGTAAAGGGGAATGCAACGTGCTCTAGGTGTTCTTGTAAATCAGTCAATGAAAGCAAGCATGCAGGTACAGCAGGCAGTGAAAAAAGCTAATGGCATACTGGCTTTCATAACAAGAAGAATTGAGTATAGGAGCAAAAAGGTCCTTCTGCAGCTGTACAGGGCCCTGATGAGACCGCATCTGGACTATTGTGTGCAGTTGTGGTCTCCTAATTTGAGGAAGGACATTCTGGCTATTGAGGGAGTGCAGCGTAGGTTCACGAGGTCAATTTCCAGAACTATCATATGTTTAAAAATTTGGAGTGGCTGGGCTTTTATACACTTGAGTTTAGAAGGATGAGAGGGGATCTGATTGAGATGTATAAGATTATTAAAGGATTGCACATTCTGGAGGCAGGAAGCATGTTTCCACTGATGGGTGAGTCCAGAACCAGAGGACACAGTTTAAAAATAAGGGGTAAGCCATTTAGAATAGAGTTGAGGAGAAACTTCTTCACCCAGAGAGTGGTTGATATATGGAAGTCTCTGCCCCAGAAAGCAGTGGAGGCCAAGTCTCTCCATACTGTCAAGAAAGAGATGGATAGAGCTCTTAAAGGTAGTGGAATCAATGGTTATGGGGATAAGGCAGGAAAGGGATACTGATTGTGGATGACCAGCCATGATTATAATGAATGATGTGCTGGCTTGAAGGGCCAAATGGCCTGCTCCTGTACCTATTATCTATTGTCTAATTGCTTATGGATACATAGGAATAGGGCTAAGCCATTCAACCCCTCGAATCTGTTGCATCATTCTGTTGCATCATGGTTGATCTATAGCCTAACTCCATATTCCTGACTTTGGCCCATGTCCCTTAACTTTCTGTTAAGCAAAGTTGGTACCTATTTCGGATTCAAAATTAACAACTTATTCTATATCCACTGCTGTTTTATGAAAGGGAGTTCCAAGCATCTACCACCCTTTGTGCATAGAAGTGCTTCCTAACGTGTCTCCTGAATGATTGGGCCCAAATTCACAAACTATGCCCTCCCAGAATTTCCAACAAGTGGAAAGAATTTATCTTTATCCTGCCTTTTCCTGTCAATATTTTGAAGATTTCAATCCGATCAAATAGGCCTAATTTGGGCAATCTCTCCTCAAACCTAACTGCTGAAGTAGTCCTTATGATTTTTGTAAACCTGTGTTGTACTCCTGTGAGGCCAATGTATTTTTCCGATGGTGTAGTGCCCAGATTTGCTCACAGTACTCCTTGTGGGGTTTATCCGAGGTTGAGTATAACAGCAGCATAACTTCTGCATCCTTGTACTCAAGTCCTTTAGATATATTCATCACACTACCTCTACATCCAAATGTTGATGGAACCTCAAAGTTTGTTATTTTGTAACTGACAAAAAAAACAATGTAATGAGTATCTGTCTTGAACCTAGGTTTCATTGAGAAGCTTTAGCTGCATCCCATCAAAAAATTAACTTGCGGTATTTGGAAATGCTCATCTGAAAGTCCTCCTGTCTAAATTTGCTGTGCTATCTGTCTTTATATAAGGATCACAGAATCCAGTAAAATGCTAGATGCCTGACTTAACTAGCTATCGGATTCAGGTTCATCCCAGTTTTTTACCCTGCATAATTGGGCATGTTGGAGATGTGGTGGGTTTGTTCAAGACATGAGTTTCAGCAATAATAGTAACTGAGTTAACTGTTACAGGTCTCTGGAAGCAACTTTATTTGAAGTGAATAAAGTTGGGTGACTGAATTTTGGAATCTCAGAATTGTTATGGCATGGAATGGCGATGGAGGTAGGTTCAAGAGAGGCATTCCAGGCAGGCAGTGGTGGTTATTTGAAAAGTGTGCAAGGGAAACAGGAAAAAGCAGGAGATAAATACAAGGTAATGGGACTGGTGCAGACATAATGGGCTGAATAGCCTCCTTCTATGCCATAACAATTCTGAGATTCCAAAATTTAGTCACCCAACACTGTTCACTTCAAATAAAGTTGCTTCCAGAGACCTTTAACAGTTAACTCAGTTACTATTATTGCTGAAACTCACGTCTTGAACAGCCGTACAGGGTATCTTCCATCACCCTTGGTTTATTTTCCCATCACATTAAATCTATGCCATCTTGTTCTTTTCTTTCTTTTATTAACGGGAACAGCTTCTGTTCAGTTCCCTCAGCATTTTGAATACTTGCATCAAACCTCCTCTCAGCCTTCTCTCCAAGGAGAACAGTTCCAACATCTTCAAACCATCTTCATAACTGAAGTTCCTCATTCATGGAACCAGGGATGTGGGGTAAACCATTTTGGACAGATGAGAATTTTCTTCATTGAGAGTGGTGAGCCTGTGGAGTACACTACCACAGAAAGCTGTCCAGGCCCAAAGCATTATGTATCCCAGAGGAGCTGGGTATAGCACTTTGTGGCTGAAGGGGTCAAAAGATACAGGGGAAAAGCAGGAGTAGGTTATGAAGTTGGATGATCAGCCATGGTCATAGTGAATGGCGAAGCAGGCCCAAAGGGCTGAATATCCTCCTCCTCCTCCTCCTTTTTCTATGTGATCACTTAGTTTCGTGAAAAGATTTGATGTCCTGCATAATAGCTTAAGAGTCAGGCAAGGTTTTTTTGTCTTAATTTAAAGAATGATAATTTGGTGTGGTTTATTGAAAATGTCTTATCAAGCCAACTATGGAATTTAATTGCCTTTGTTGTGTATATTATATAAGTGAAAGTAATCAAAACCCCATGAAGCAAAGCAGAATAAATATTCCTTTTTATTTGTGTGATTCTAGTATGACCATGAGTAGGATTACTGGCTGTGAAATGGTTCGATTAAATGACCTACTAAACTGTTTCTTGTTAATCACAGAACATTTTAACTGGGATGAGTACTTAAAGGAAAATGGAGAAGTCCCTGCTCCTTCACATTGTTTTAAACAGGCAAGTAACCACAGAAACTGAATTTGGAATTGCAATCAGTTTGATACAATTTCATCATGACACATTTCTGATGTGCATCTGCATGAAGTTATTAGTTTAAATGACAAGAATAGTACTGTTGAAAATATGAGCTTAATTGGCTACATAGCATATATCCTCATATTCACATATTCCTAGAATAGAGCTGGACCTGGGATGCATTCTGTGGATGTCATATAATGTCCCTTACCCCCGCCTCTAATGTCCAACTTTGGCAGTATTCGACAATGCCAGAAACATGCTTGGCAGCTTGAGCGTGTTATTTATGCTCGCAAACAATGTGAAGGTCTGAGCTCAAATTGGAGTAACTGTTTATTTTTCCCATTCGAGGACATCTTGTTTCTACTTAAGCTTTCAAACTGTACTTTGGAAGTTTAATATGATTTTTCTTGTTTCCAGTTGCAAGTTGAGTGGTTCTTAATTGTTCAGCATTAATCACTGTTAAAATATTTCTTGTTTGTTCTAACTTTGAGGGTGGGAGAGCATTGCTCATACAGTTGGTGTGGGTTTAACCTAGGTTTGCAGGGTTAAGGGCTATGGAATAGAGGTACAATAGGGGGTGATGTGCAGACAGAGGGAAAAACAAAGTTGGTTTAGAAGGCATTGTGAATATGGTCAAATTAAGGCTGTCAAAGCGGGGTCGTATTTATTTTGATGTAAGGAACCTTGCAGTTGGGTTGAGGGTATTGATTAACACTTGGAAATGTGATATCATGAGTATCATAGAGACATGGTTGAGGGAGGGACAGGATTAGCAGCTCTATATTCCAGAGTATGAAATCTTGAGAAGAAACAAAAGGGTTCTAAATGAGGTAATGTAACCTTGATCAAGATGTCAATGACTGCAGTAGGGATGGATGGCATCTTAGGTTCTTTAAAAAGGCTCTTAAAGTAAGGCTGTGGAATTAGTTTTTATTGTCACATACTGAACGAGTGTAGTGAAAACAGTTTATACGTCACCACTTAGTGTCATCTTGGGTGCAAAGATATGTATGTACTGCTTCTATAGTTACACAATCTTAGAAAATAGAGAAATAAAGTGTCCAGCATTGCAGAAGTAAAACTTCTGAACCACAGCCTTCCAATCCATGGTACTACACTGGTACCTAGCCTCCAGACTGCATTGGGTTTCACCTCTTGGATCACGAGGCAAGGACACCGCTTTTGACCACTTGCCGAGTCAGGCTGCCATGCCAGGAGGCTGCTAGGTCAGGCTTGTATGTTGCCATGCCACATCATGCTGGGAGGCTGCTGCACCAGGCTGGGAGGTTACCGCACAAGGCTGGACGTTCACTGTAGCATGTCAAATTGGGAGGCCACTCTGCCAAGAGGCAGCTGCACCAGGCTGGGAGGTGGTAATAGTACGCTAGAAAGCTATTATGGGAGGCCGCTGCATCAGGCTGAGAGGCCACTAAGGGAAGCTGTTGTACCAGGCTCAGAGGTCTCTAGTCATTGGAGGCCTGGAGAGAAGAATAATAAGAAACTTAGAGGATAAATGAAGAGGAGGAAGAACAAGAGCGCGGAGGAGCTCTGGCTGGAGCGTCCTACTCCGTTGCCATCTCATATTGGCCATATGGGCAGAATTTAAAGGAGTAATCACTTTGTGCGTATAATGTAGACAGAGCAAAGTCAAAAGGCAGATATATATACAAATCTCAGATGTGTAAAAGAAAAAGAAGGAATAATCCCAGTATGAATTGGAATAAGAAAGATTTCAAAGGCCTCAAAAAAGGTGTCCAGGGGAGTGTATTTTGCAAAAATGTACTTCATTCTTTATATATACATAGTTAATGAAATGTTTTTGTACAGTCTTTGCACATGAAGCAAGTAAACACTAGAAATTTGGCAATCCCAGGAGTTGTAAAAGCAAACCAAGGCATTTCTTGGGACATACATTTAGGCACCAGGAGGGTCCGATAACTGAACGGACTCCCATTGTACTTTGGCAGGAAGACCTTATGGTGGTCTTACCTCAACGTGCCTTGGTGCTTGCACCTCCCAACTTTTAGTGGTTCCTTCGGCATGTAGTCCTGGACCTTTGGAATGTGCCAGTCTGCAACACTTTGTCGGGGTCAACTCCTTTTCAACTGGAAGGCCAGCAAGTTTCAGGCAGACCAAAATGTATGTTTCACCAAGTTGATGGCGTTCCGGGTGCAGTTCATGTTTGTCGGTGTGCATTCTCGGGAACAGACCATAGAGCACAGAGTCCTGTGTTATGAGCTGCTCGGAATGAACCTCAATTAAAAACCATTGCATCTCTCTCCAGACTACCTTTGCAAAGACGCATTCCAGAAGGAAATGTGTGACAGAATTGTCCTCTCTGCAGCTCTTTGAGGGCAGCATGTGATGCTGTTGACAGATTGTGTGTACGTGAAGGATCTCGAAGGTAGTGCCATTCTCACACCAGCCAAGCTATGTCTCAGTGCTTCTCGGAAAATTCAGACCATGAGGCATTTTGCCAAATGGCTTTGACAGTCTGCTTGGGAATCACCTGACAAGGTCAACCCCATCCTTTTCCTGAAGGGTCTCGAGCATGCTACGTGCTGACCACTGCCAAATGAGGACTTGTGGTCCAAGTTGTTTTAATTCACAAAATGTTTCTATGAGGTACAGGTGTATGGGACAGTGTACTTGGAGCATTTTGCGGCAGAGAGGCCAGACCCCTCCTTTGTAGCACATATGTGAGGCAGGTAGAACATCAGTAAGCAGAGGCACTTGGTATTTGCGTACTGCAGAGTTGATGCAGCCACAAATGAAGGTGGCCATCAGGATGAGGATAGAGTAGGCCCCCTTGCCCAGTGCTTAACATGTGATGTCCCTGTGGACCCAATCCCTCTTTGACCTCTAAATGAAGTATAAGATGGCTTAGGTGACTGCAGTGTCAAGAGTTCGTGGATTGGCACAGACCTGTGCAATATACAGCAGAAAAACCAAGAGGACCTCACACCTGATCAGATTTTTAAAGCTCAGTTTCTGCCTCACCTTGGTAATATGCTCTTCCCAAGGTTTGGCACATGCCCTGGCCCCTCCGAATCATATACTCAGCACCTTCAGGTAACTTGTCCTGATGGTGAAGGGAATGAAGGATCAGTTGGCTCAGTTCCCAAAGAATGTGACCTCACTGTTACCTTGATTTACCTTTGCACCTGAGGCCAGTTCGAACTGGTCGCAGATGCTCATGAGACTGCGCACTGTCAGCAGAAGATGGCAATGTTATCCATGTCAATGAGGCTTTGACCTGGGGGCCTCTGTTGCTTCTGTCACCCCTCAAATTTACATTCTTCCTGATGGACTTGGCAAAAGGCTCTATGCAACACACAAGCAGCATAGAAGAGAGTGGGTTGCTCCGCCTGACTCCTGATCGGATTGGGAAGCTGTCTGGTTCCTACCCATTGATTGAGACTGCACTACTGATGTTGATGTAGTAAAGCAGTTGGATCCAATTGCAGATACAGTCCCCATAGCCCATTTTGCAGAGTACATCTCTCATGTAGGTGTGCAATATCCTGTCAAAGGCCTCCTCATGGTCCAGGCTGATGAGGCAGGTGCCCACCGCCATCACCCTGCACATACGTGATCGTATCCATAAGGCTTTAGTTCTTCCTGCCCGGTACAGTGCAAGTTTGGTCTGTACAATCCAAAGCAGGTGGCGCTCTCCAAAACCTAGCAAAGTGGAAATGTTAAGTGTTGGATTCAAGGCTGCCTTCGGGTGGTAAATCAATTATCTTGCTATGATTGAATTTCTTTTCAGGATTTGGCACTTCTGGATTGCTCTGACATGCAGTTTTCTCCAGAGTTTTGACTGAAAGTTTTCAACTCTTGAACTTTCTTACGGACACTCTTGGTTTGAAACCCTGTTCTGAGGGCGTAGTTGTGAGATATCTTGTGGTAGTTTAGCTGTTGTAAGGGTGTACACAGATAAGTGACTTTGAAATTTGTGTTTAATGGCTTCTTATAGAACTATGCAGAGAAAGATATTTGTTCAAAAAGTGTATTTACATTGTGTGCTCACTTCCAGCCAAGAACACCACCCACCAATGAGTTCAAAATAGACATGAAACTTGAGGCTCAGGACCCAAGAAATGTTACCTCAATTTGTATAGCTACTGTGGTTGGCATATCTGGAGCAAGGCTACGATTACGATTAGATGGGAGTGACAACAAAAATGACTTCTGGCGATTGGTTGATTCATCTGATATACAACCTATTGGAACTTGTGAGAAGAACAGTGGAATGCTGCAGCCTCCACTTGGTAAGGTTATAAAACTTCTGCTTGAGAGAGAGCGATCTATCTTTGCAAGTTTTGAGAAGATTTGTAGCTCAGGTTGAAGTTTTGGATGTAGGTTGCTCGCTGAGCTACAAGGTTCGTTTCCAGACGCTTCATTACCCTACTAGGTAGCATCTTCAGTGGGCTTCAGGCAAAGCACTGCTGAAAATTCCTTCCTGTTCCTTTTCTCAGGGGGTGGTAGATGGGGTCTAACTTGATGTGTTTGTTGATAGAGTTCCGGCTGGAATGCCATGCTTCTAAGAATTCTTGTGCATGTCTTTGTTTGGCTTGTCCTAGGATGGATATGTTGTCCCAGTCGAAGGGTCACATCGAGTGAGACCCCATCTACAACCCCTGAGAAAAAAAACAGGAAGTGACTTCACCAACCCAAGGAAACCCAAACATATAAATAGAAAGCAGGAATTTTCAGCACTGCTTCACCTGAGGCCCACTGAAGATGTTACCTAGTAGGGTAACAAAATGTCTGGAAAAGAACCTTGCAGCTCAGCAAGCAAACCTACATCCAAGATCTATCTTTTAACAAACCTGATAATGTGTATTTCATAAAGCAACCAATCAATATGTTGGTACCACCATTATATGTAAGAAATCTGAAAAGTTTGTTTTTAAAGTGGTTCTGTTTCACGTTAAAGAAATCGCCAATACATGTTGTTTTAAAGAGCTGGAGGCATACCAGTTTCATGGGGTTTCTGTTCACTGCAAATGATTTGTGCCAAAACTGAAAATTGACATCAACATTGTTTAGGTTTATCCCAAAATACAAAAAGCACGGATAGCATGAAAATAGCCTTCCCTGAAAAAGAATTGATATAATTATTTGTGGCATTCTGCAAGTCAGGGTGATGGATTGTTAATAAGAATGAGTATTGGACTTATCTGGGAAGTGTCACTTTACATTTCAGTGCACATTATATTATTGTAGTAATAAAAGTTGAGACATACTGCAACAGAAAGGTAATAATTATTTGCATCTCTACTCCAAAACGGAAACCAGATTAGTTCAGAATATGTTGAAATTTACGAAGACATCAACAGGTAAATGTATTTTTTTATGGGGGAGAGAAGATTATTGACAAGATTATGATGCTGGTCTTTAAAATACTGACAAATGTTAAAGATGTTAAAGAGCCCTTCTTGCCAAGTGTTGAGCTCCTCAGTGTTCTGGATCCATATCCTGACTCAATCGCATGGGCTAGCCAATGCTTCCCTTCGAATCCATGCTCCAGTTATTTGAAATTCCTGGGCCTTGATGCTTTTGCAAAGACCTTCTTTGTTTCAGCATCCACAGGTAAAATGGAATACTGTAGATTGAATTGATGACACTACATCTGCTATCACCAGTTTGAATTATGTCTGGACTGTTGAAGGGGTTTGCCTTCTCTGGGCAATTTGCAAAAGATTCCTTTTTGAGAAAAAGACCCTTCCAAAAATGTTTTTACTGCTAAACAGAGGGCACTAACTGTAGAATGCTTTGTCAAGCTCTGAACCTCATCAGAGGCTAGAGGGCATGTAACCGTGTAAATGGCCTTGATCCTAAGTGCAAAATTAATCACAGGTCTACATCCTTGTAAGGGGTAGAACTTCATCCATGCTAAAGATTCATTGGCATTCCAGGTGAACTTAAAGATCCTATCACTTTATTGGGCATATGAAGTGTTTTTTGGAGTGGACCTTTCTGCTACTTCAGTGTTGGCTAACTGATTTGTTTATTTATTTGTTCATTTTTTTTAATGAGTGAACAGGTTTCAGAATGAATGCTTCATCCTGGCCAATGTTTCTGTTGCGAACACTAAATGGAGCAGAAATGGCCCCAGCGTGCATATTTAAGAAGGTAACAAAATCTTTTTAAATGATTAGCTAAATTTGTAACATTTTTAAATTATGCTTGGTGCCTCACTGCTTATTGGATGTTTGTAATAAAGTTCATTTTCTTATTGTGTAACATATCCTCTTAAATAATTAGGCTGCACATGGTCCTGTAAAATAGTGCTTGTCTTAGAAGTTGCCATTCTGTAAAAAAATTAACTTGTGCTCTTTTGTTTTAGTGACGTGAACATGATGATTAAAGTTACATTGTTATTCCAACGGAAAACTTGGACTGATTTTACCTATTAAAAAACTGATAAACCATGCAGTAGTGTACAAAAAACCCTTGAAGTCAGAAATTAATTCTGAAAACTGGCGGGTGTGGGAAAATATAGACCAAAGGGCCTGTTTCCATGCTGTAGACCTCTATGACTCCCGGAATGTTTCAGTTTGAAGACTTTGACTTAAATCAGTAAATTGAGGTTGATGTTGTGTCGTGCTGAAGCAATGTTTGATTTTGTTTATTCATGGGGACTGTGTGTTACTGGTGATACCAGCGTTTATTGCCCATTCCTAATTGCCTAGAGGGCTGTTCAGAGTCAAGCACATCACTGTGGTTCAGGAGTCACGTTTAGACAGACTAAGTAAGGACAGCAGGAATACCTTCCTAAATGACATGAATGAACCAGGTGGATTTTTTTGATAATTGAGATGGTTTCATGGTCATCATTAGACCCTGAATTCCAGATTTTTGTTAAAAATTGAACTCCACTGACAAGCTGGGATTCAAACCTGGGTCCTCAGCACATTACCGGTGTCTCTGGATTAATAGTCTAACAATAACATTGCTAAGTCCTCGCCTCCACTATGTGCTGCATTGCTGGAGACAACTGTCTCAAATGAGCGAAGAACCTTAGCCTTCAAAGGTGCGTATAAAAGATTTGCCAATATTTGAAAATCAGACATCAACCCTTTGCCACTATTCAATTGGAGAAATGCTGTATCTCCCGCTGTCTCTCACCTCCCAAAAACAGAATGGAAGATAATGATGAGGAGCTTGCTCTTCCAATCTCTGGTTTCTTCTATTCTATATTTGGTATAATTAGCTCGCAGTGAATCCATCAGCAAATGTGAGAGTGAAATAATCTGTGATTTGGTGCAGTCAGATGATCGACAACAGCAATGTCACGGGTAGCCACAGTCACTGGCAACAAGAATTGAGGTTAAAGGGTTGGGGAGCAAGGCTCAGGGCCAATACTGGTGGGAGTGATGTGAGGAGTAAAGTTCAGAACTGCGGGTAACTATGCAGGTGAACTAATCTAGAAATGTTCCTGTGCATGACTTCCAGACATTGTCATCAGGTAGAATTTACATATGATGCCATAGCAAGTACAGCACTGCATGCATGCTCTTTTGAAATGGGGCTCAGCAAAGGAAGGAATAGGGAAATGGGAGTGGGGAGAAGGAGAGAATCAGCAAACACTTCCTTAAAATTATGCTTTAAAGACTTCAACTTAAAATTAGCAATTGGGCCAAGGTATTGCTTGGGTGTGGGTGAAGTATCACCAATGGAAGAGAGGAGTTTATTCTATCAGCTGCTAATGTCAATTGTTACTCTACTGCAGTTTTGGCTTCTTTCAGTGGTTATTTTCCTGTTGTATAAATTAAAATTCCCTAAACTCATCAAATTGTGATCCATCCATGTGTTTTGGATTTCTGTTTAGTGAAAGAAATGATGCATCAATCATTTATCTGCAAGCATTCTACATTGACAAAAGTTTATTGCACATCTGAAAATGTTGAATATAGTCGCAGCCCAGAAATGCTGGATTCTATTTATTAAAAGGAATAACAATCCATGTGTTCTATGTTAAGTTCATGCATGCACTTCGGCAGGGGAAAAATACTAATGTCTTTTCTGTTTGAGGAACCTCCAAGTCCTCAGCACAATCATTTCAAAGTTGGGATGAAACTAGAAGCAGTGGATCGAAAAAACCCTCATCTGATTTGTCCAGCAACTATTAGTGAAGTGAAAGCCGATGACATTTTCATAACATTTGATGGCTGGAGAGGCGCATTTGATTATTGGTGCAGATATGATTCTCGTGACATCTTTCCAGTTGGATGGTGTGGCATGACAGGCGATGGCCTTCAGCCACCTGGAAATAGAGGTAAGGTTTTAAAATAGATTGTCATTTTGTACGAAGTTTGCCAAAAACAGTATTCTAAATTGTGCAACATTTTAGACTAAAATTTCAGAAGATCTCTTGTAACTCTTGTGCTACATTGTGCACATATAATTTTATCAGCCTGTCTATGTTACATTAATATATTTGATGTCTATAAACTGACATTGCAGATGTTGCTAAAGCCCATGTAGTTGACCTCTATAGATCAGTAATTCAGTTTGTTTAAAATGAACATTGTATAATATCTTGCTTTGAAGTTGTGGATGAATGCTGACTAATTTGTAGTTTTCTGCTTCATGTATTTTCTATGCTCTGTTCCAATAGTGTTTGTTGGAATACACATTATAGGCAGTGTAGAATAATGTTCCTTTTATATTTTTGCTCAACTGTCATTTGATTTGTGGTGTGTGTATGGTCCGTTACCCTTCAGTGTAAATAAAGAATTATATTCAAGGAAAAGGACTTGTCATTGTACATCCCTTTTGAGAAAGGTCTGTAGGGTATTACTTATCAGTATAGAGCTATTGAACTTTTTCATTAATATTATAAAGTTAGTCAATGGTTGGTGCTCTGTAGTCCTTGTATATTTTCAGCCATGAAATTGAGTTTTTGTGTTAACTATAGGTTTTATGAAAAAGTCTATCATAGATTGCAAGTATCTATCATATTTACTAAGTGCACATTACATTGTTTAAGCTTAGAGTCAAATAACCTTGGTTGATTCGTTTATTTTACTGATAAAAGCAAAAAATAATGATTTATTCAACAATGGCAATTGTCTCAAGGGGGCTACCAAAGCAGTTGGGGCCTGGTGAAGAAGGCTGCCAGAAGGGTTGTGTGGGAAGGGAGTCTGCATGATGAGGGTAGTGAAAAGGGCTGCAAAAGGAGTGGAGTTTGGAGGAGGAGGCTGAGAGTAACACTTCAGGTCAGGTGCAAAGATGTGGTTACCAGGTTTTTGACAGAATAGCTGGAGAAGAGAAGGAAGCTGAAAGAACAGGTGTAGGAAGTGGGCTGTTAAAATAATAGGAAGGAAAAGACTGCAAGAGGTCGGGTTGAGGAGAAGGTGATGATAATGGGTGGGGCTAGGAAGGAGGTACAAAATTGAGTTTGAGGTGAAGGAGACTAAGAAGGAGAGTCAGGAAAGTGGCTGAAAGGGGCTAGATGGAAGGAGGCTACATGTATGGTTGGAATGGGAGAAGAAAGCTGTAAGAACAGAGGGATGGGGAAAGGGAAGAAAGCTGTGAAGGGGTATGGAATGAGAAAAGGAGGCTGCAAGAGAGTTTTGGTGAGAAAGAGAGCCTGAACAGTTCAAATGCAAGAGGGTTTTGAGATCAAAGAAGGTGCAGGCGGGCTTGGGAGTTTGGAGTCGGATGCATGTAGTTGGGAGAGGGAACATGTGAGGTAAGAGCAAACGTATTTGGCCCTTTTGGCCTACTCTGCCTTTCCTAAAGATTATGGCTGAGCTGTTTGTATTCTGAATTCTGTGTTCCCATCAACTCCAATAACCTTTGATTCCGTTTTTGAACAAGAACAATCTAACTTTGCCTTAAATATTTAATTACCCTGTCTCCACTGCCTTCTGAGACACAATTCCTATTTCACATCTTCTCAGAGTAATTCTCTTAATCTGTCAAAAATAAGGCAATCCCTGATTTTAAATCAGAGTTGAATCAGCTCTGCACTGTCCCTAAGGTAAATCAATCTTTTCATGTCCACCTTGTCAAGATAGTCAGAATCTTGTACACTTGAATCAAGTCACTCTTCTAAACTTCAATGTAAACAAGCCCAGCCTACTCAAGATAATCCACAAGTTATTTTAAGATAACCCGCTCATTCCCGATTAACTGCCTCTGAACCTACTCCATCCTTCCTTAAATATAAAAATCACACAACACCAGGTTATAGTTCAATAGGTTTATTTGGAAGTACTAGCTTTCGGAGCGCTGCTTCTTCATCAGGTAGTACTTCCAAATAAACCTATTAGACTATAATCAGATGTGTGGTTTTTAACTTGGTCCATCCCAGTCCAATACCAGAACATCCACATCATGGCTGCCTTAAATAATGAGACCAAAACTACACATACTATTCTAGTTGGTGTCCTACACAACTGATGCAGAGCCTCTTCTTTTACATTTACATTCTCTCTTCATGAAAGATAGCATCCCATTAGCAGCCTTGATCTTTTGCTGTACCTGCATACTAACTGTGTCTCATGCATTAGAGCATCTGGATCCCTCTGCATTTTTGAATGTTTGCAGTTCTATTACGTTTAATAATGCTCTTTTTTTTTTTAAATTCTTCCAATAAGTGTGAACAGCACCACTATTTATCACATTGGACTTCATCTGCCATATTTTTGTCCATTTGGTCAACCTGTCTATATCACACTATTATCTTCACAGTGTACTTTCCTACCTGGCTTTGTCATCTGCAGATTTAGCTGCCATATCTTTGTTTCCCACATCTAGGTCATTGACGTGAATTATAAAAAATTGAGACCCCAATACAGATCTCTGTGGAACCCAACTCATTACATCCTGCCAATCTGGAAAAGACTCATTTATGCATGCTGTTTTACTTCAGTCAATCAATATAGCAGATGTACCATGCCAGTACATTACCTCTCTTACCATGAGCTTGTACTTTACCCCATGACCTTTTATGTGAAACTTTGCCAAGACCTCCCTAAAACGAAAAGGAAAATAAGAGGCCAAAGTGGACTTGGGGTTCTTCAAGAGCAAACCTTGGGAAATCATGGGGAAAGAGGTAGCAGTGGAGGAGATAAATAAATACTTTGCAAGACTTTTTATGGTTGAAGACACTAATAACCTTTCAAAAATACTAAATTATCAAGGGACAAAATGGAGATAGGAAATAAATACAATAACTGTCATGAGTGAAGTAGTACTAGAGAAACTAATGAGGCTAAACGCTGACAAATCCCCTAGACCTGATGAGATGCAGCCTAGGATTTTAAAGCAGACCACAACAGATGGTGATTCAGAGGTAGTAAAATACCAATAATCCCCAGATTCTGGAAATGTCCCAACGGATTAGAAAACTACCAGTGTAACACCTTACTTAAAAGAAAAGATGACCAAAGAAGGATAACTAGAAGCCAGTTAGCATGTCTATGATTGGAAAAGTATTAAGAGTCTATTATAATGGATATAGAGCTAAGTATTTAGAAATGTATAATATAATAAGCAGAGTCAGCATGATTTTGTGACAGGGAAATCATTCCTGACAAATATATTAAAATTCTTTGAGATGGTAAACAAGCAGATAGATAAAAAGGGAAGCAGTAGATGTAATATATCTGGATTTCCAGAAAGCATTCAGTAAGGTACCACACATAAGGCTCCTCAATAAGATAAGGCCAGGGTGTCAGGGCTTGTATGATAGCATGGGTAGAGGATTGATTAAATCATAAAATAGACAGTTGTGAGAAAGGGCATTTTCAGGGTGGGTTAAGCTGTAGCTAGTGGAGTACCACAGAAATTAGGGACTACAGTACGGTGGCACAGCAGTTAGCACTGCTGCCTCACAGCGCCAGAGACCCGAGTTCAACTCCCGCCTCAGGCGTCTGTGTGGAGTTAGCACATTCTCCCCGTGTCTGCGTGGGTTTTCTCCGGGTGCTCCGGTTTCCTCCCACAGTCCAAAAATGTGCAGTTTAGGTGAATTGGCCATGCTAAATTGCCCGTAGTGTTAGGTGTAGGGGAATGGGTCTGGTTGGGTTGCGCTTCGGCGGGTTGGTGTGGACTTGTTGGGCTGAAGGGCCTGTTTCCATACTGTAAGTTATCTAATTTACATTATATGTTAATAATTTTGGATGAGGGAAGTGGATGTATTTTGACCAGCTTTGTGGATTACACAAAAATAGGTGGGATGGCAAGCAGTGAGAATGAAAGTCTACTGAGGGATAGAAGAGAAAGTGAGGACTGCAGATGCTGGAGATCAGAGCTGAAAATGTGTTGCTGGAAAAGCACAGCAGGTCTGGCAACATCCAAGGAACAAGAGAATCGATGTTTCGGGCATGAGCCCTTCAGGAATGAGAAAAGTGTGTCCAGCAGGCTAAGATAAAAGGTAGGGAGGAGGGACTTGGGGGAGGGG
>NC_057721.1:12435196-12544114 GCF_004010195.1 Chiloscyllium plagiosum
GAACGCTGATAGGGGAGGGGAGGGAAATATATCCTTGGTGGTGGGGTCCGTTTGGAGGTGGCGGAAATGACGACGGATGATACGATGTATATGGAAGTTGGTGGGGTGGTAGGTGAGGACCAGTGGGGTTCTGTCCTGGTGGCAATTGGAGGGGCGGGGCTCAAGGGCGGAGGAGCGGGAAGTTGAGATGCGGTGGAGGGCATCGTCGATCACGTCTGGGCGGAAATTGCGGTCTTTGAAGAAGGAGGCCATCTGGACAGGTATTGGAACTGGTCCTCCTGGGAACAGATGCGGCGGAGACGAAGGAATTGGGAATATGGGATGGGGTTTTTACAGGGGGCAGGGTGGGAGGAGGTATAGTCTAGGTAGCTGTGGGAGTCGGTCGGTTTATAGTAAATGTCCGTGTTGATTCGGTCGCCCGAGATAGAAATGGAAAGGTGTAGGAAGGGGAGGGAGGACTCTGAGACGGTCCAGGTGAATTTGAGGTCAGGGTGGAAGGTGTTAGTAAAGTGGATGAACTGTTCAACCTCCTCGTGGGAGCACGAAGCAGCGCTGATACAGTCAGCAATGTAGCGGAGGAAAAGGTGGGGGGTGGTGTCAGTGTAGCTGCGGAAGATGGACTGTTCCACATATCCTACGAAGAGGCAGGCATAGCTGGGGCCCATGCGGGTGCCCATGGCTACTCTTTTGGTTTGGAGGAAGTGGGAGCATTGGAAAGAGACGTTGTTCAGGGTGAGGACCAGTTCAGTCAGTCGAAGGAGAGTGTCAGTGGAAGGGTACTGGTTGGTTCGGCGGGAAAGGAAGAAGCGGAGGGCTTTGTGTCCTTCGTGATGGGGGATGGAGGTGTACAGGGACTGGATGTCCATGGTGATGATAAGGCGTTGGGGACCGGGGAAGTGAAAATCATGGAGGAGGTGGAGGGCGTGGGTGGTGTCCCAAACGTAGGTGGGGAGTTCTTGGACTAAGGGGGCCGGGACCGTGTCGAGGTATGCAGAGATGAGTTCGGTGGGGCAGGAGCAGGCCGAGACAATGGATCGGCCGGGGCAGTCAGGTTTGTGGATTTTGGGCAGGAGGTAGAAACGGGCGGTGCGGGGTTGTGGGACTGAGGTTGGAGGCGGTGGGTGGGAAATCCCCTGAGGTGATGAGGTTATGGATGGTCTGGGAGCTGATGGTTTGGTGGTGGGAGGTGGGGTCATGGTCAAGGGGGATAGAGACATGTTAAATGATTCAGCAAAAATTTGGCAGATGGCATGTGTTGTGAGTAAGTATGAGTTTATGAACCTTGGCAGGAAAAATGGAGGGGTTGCATATTAATTAAACTAAAAAAAAATACGAAGAACTGTAGATGCTGAAAATGTGAAACAGAATTGTGAAGCAACATAGTAAGTCTAGCAGCATCTGTCGAGAATTAACATTTCAAGTCCAGTTCTAAAAGGTCACTGGACTCAATACTAACTGTTTTTCTCTCAACCGATGCTGCCAAACCTACTGTTCCTTTGCCGCACTCTGTTTTTGGTTCTGAATACCATTTCTATAATTTGTATGGGGAGTGACTGTAGAAATCTGCAGTGCAGAGGGATTTGGATTCTTTGTGCATGAATCGTAAAAAGTTAGTATAAAGTTTAACAGGTAATAAGGAAGGCAAATGTATGATGACCTTTATTTCAAAGAGAATGGAGAACGAAAATAATGAATTACTGCTCTACAAATTAAGGCATGAGTCACATCACCCCAAGAATAGTGAGAGTCATTTCAGTTCCTTTAACAAGGGAAACACCATGTCTGGTGGAAGTCCAGACGAGCTTTACTATGTTGAACCTGCGCATGGAGGAATTTTCTTATGAGGTTGCCCACGTTGTGCCCATATACATGGGAGTTTAGAAGAAAGTGAGGCAAATTTATTGAAACTGAAGATTCTTGAGGGCTTGACAGTAGGTAGAGAATTTCTTTCCCCATTTGTGGGTGAGCATAGGAATAGAGGACATGCTCTCAGATTAAGGGGCTACCCATATAAAACGGGCCTAAGAAATTTCAATTTGCAGAGGGATTCAGAGTCTGAGGAATTTTATTTTATATCACAGAGGGCTTTAGATGCTGGATTGTTAGGCATGTTAAACGTTGAGCTAGTTTGTTAATCGGTAAGGGAATCCAGGGTTGTGATGATAAGGCAGAAAAGTGGGGCTTAGGTGGAGGACTTCCATCAGGTCAACCAGATCTCATTGAATCATGGAGTTGACTCAATGGGTGGAGTAGCCTGTTTTGCTCCGACATCTTTTAGTCTTAGGAAATATATTGAATTTGTTTTCCAGAAAAAAGTAGTGTTCGTGCACTGTTAATCATGAGGCCCAATATTTCAACATTGGCTATAATTAGCAGTCTTGGTACAAATTTGGTCTCACAATTGAGCTAGTTTTAACAAGTTTTTTGCTCATGTTCCTGCTGGAGTTCATTTGCATATTATCAGATGTAAATGTTCCATAAACTAGAACAATTGGAAAGCATGTTAAGCTATAAATTTGAAATATTCCGTTATAAGCATGCTTATTATATTTCAAAATTTACCAGTTTACTTCCCACTTGTGTAATTTGAATAGTTTTATCTGAAACAAGCCAGTGTTTTGTCCCTTACCTGTGAGTAACTAATTGTAAATTAATGAATATTTCATTGAAGAGAAACTGAACAGAATGATTTACTAGCTGTATCGGTGTACAGAACTCGGGTACTTGTTAAATTTTAAACACTTAAAAATTTTGAGATGTGCCTATTATGTAATTAAACCTTTACATTTTAGAGCTCTCTTGAAAGCCCCAAATATCAGAAACGGACAATAAATCAGAATAGTGATTGATCTGGGTGCATGACCAGCTTCTAGCTTTTTGAGCTAGTTCACAACATCTAAAACTAACTTTGCATTGAGCATGATTTGTTTTTTTTCAAATCCTTTGATCTTCAGAATTTCCTGTAATAATTTTTAAAAGTTAAAATCATCACTTTTTTAAAAAAAGTAATGATTGTTAGTATTTGTTGGTTGAAGTGTCTTTGATTGTGTGTCATGTACTCTCATGTTTACAACAGGAAACTAGCCCTTTTCACAGAGCAGGTCCAATCAGTCCGAGATAATTACCACCCACTGGTCTATTCTCATGATGGACAATGTCATTGACAATATAATCAAGTGGCACTTAAACTGTAATAACCCACTCAACAATTTTCAGTTTTGGTTTCTGTCAGAACATTTGGCTTCCAACTTCATGACAGCCTTAATCCAAATGTGGACAGAAGTGATGAACTTGAGATAACTGCCCTTGACATCGAGGCAACAACATGAAGCTAAACAGAGTCAGGAAAATGCAGCCCACTTGTTCAATGCCCCATCCACCATGTTAAAGATCCACTTCTGTCACTGCACGGTGACTTCAGTGTTTGTCATCTGTAAGAAGCACTGCAGTGTCTTGCCAAACCTCCCTTAAAAGCACCTTTCAACCCATGACCTCTGCCACGTAGAAGCCCCCTCCAAGTTTTAAGATGTTGCTGGGTCAAAATCCTGCAACTTAATTCTTAACAGCACTTAAACTTGTCAATTGCACAAATTGAAGAAAGTAGCTGACCACCTCTTCAGTCCAATTAGGGATGTGTAAGAATTGCTGACCCACCAGTGGCACTGATGAAAGAATATTTTAAAGATTATTGCGAGATCAAAAATTATTAATTCCCATGACATTGTGTTCTGGTGTTAATGGATTTTTGTGTTGCAAGCTGTGCTTGTAGTCACCACTGTTAAGCACAACTGATGAAGCTTGAAACTTGCAACAAGTAGAAAATTCATAGTGAATTGTGTATGTAAAAACATGTACGATTTGCTGAAACATGTCAAATTGTATGGTGTGTAATTCACCTTTAGTACCTTGAAAGATGCAGTGCCTTGTTTTTGAAGTTTCTAGGGTTTTTTTTGCTAAGAATGTTTTGTAAGGATCTAAATGCTGGCCCAAATTATGGTAGTAATCATGTTATCAAAGTCAGGAATCAAGTTATAACAGTCAACCTGAAAGAGATGGAAAAATTAAATGAGAAGGCTCCATAAATTTGTTTTCAAAACATAACATTTTACTTTGAAGTGGAATGAACAACTTGTACCATGTGACACAGTGGTTGTATTATAAGATCTTTTTTACTTTCTATTATTTTGTGAATGTGGCATAACTCTGGCATAACCAATATGTGTAGACTATCCCTAGTTGCCTTTTAAATTTTGTAGCTTGCTAGGCCATTCCTGCAGGTTAAAAATCAACCATATCGTTGAGAGTCTGGAGCCATGATTGAGTAAGGAGGGTAAACTATGCTTCTCTAACAGGTACTTTATAGCCAATAAGTTTTTATGGTCAATATTACTAATACTGCCTTCATGTTCTATGTTTGTTACTTGAAGTAAATTTTCACCAGCTGTCGTGGTGAGATTCAAAAACATGTCCAACATGTCATCTTGAGTATTTGGGTTATGTCTTGCGACACGACCATTATGTTGTGGTCGACTGCTGAATACTTTAATTGTCACCTAAATTGTCTTCCTGATTTTACTTTGGTGTTAGTGCTTCAACTATAAAGATTTCTCTGCTGGAAAGTGCCACAAGGATCTCGTCATGGTGCAATATATGAGCATTTACAAAAGGACTTTTTAGAATATAGGAGTGTTTTATTTAAAATTCCATGGATTCCTTGTAAACAAGTTATCTTTAAAAACATTTAGTTTTTGAACTGAACATCAATTCTTTATGTATCATTGGACATGAAACATGTTGCTGGTACTGAATTGATCTGATGCAGTGGCAGCATCTTTGATCGGTTTATTCAGGCTTAATACTTTGCTTTTGTTGCCACTGAAGGTCCATGTGTTATTACCCTGTACCTAATAGATCCAGCACCTTCTGTGCTACAGAAGAAAAATGCTGTGTACATTTGCTGTGTACACTTGCTGTTTCCCTAAGTAAGAAACTCCAATCTCTAAATGCTGTACCCCATGCACACTATTAATTCAGCCAGAATAATCAGCTCCAAGAACAAGGCCAGAGGTGGGAGGGGCTGACAGGTGAGGGCAGGGAGAGGAGCATTGGGAGATAATGAAAATTGAACCATGCATTGTTAAAGGTAGCACTTCATTCTTGGATATGTGAAAAATAAATATTAAAAATATAACAGTACACTTTGTGAATTAGGGCTCATAAGAAGGAAGAGGTTGAATGGATGACATGACTGGTATTCTGCTGACCATGATGTTTGTCAGTCAACAGTTAGTGAGGAATTAACTGATCTGGAGGCTAGGTTGTGAAATCCTTGCAACTCTTTAGGGGTTCTGTGCAGATCCCAGGTTGAGATCCCCAATCTAAACTAACTTCCTTGACTCTTTCTATCATGTAGCATACTTCCGTTATGAATAACAAAATAACTAATGGTGAAGTATTAGTTTGAGCATTTCCATAAATATGCAAACAATAATTAGTGATCTTTTCACTTTCTGCTGTTGAGTCTTCAGTAACTCATTGTATACAATGAGTGATAATTCCTTTCCATTGCCATATATACTCATGTAATAGTTGAATTTTGTTTTGACTACTTTTTAAGGTTAAATTTATGTGGTCGACTATTACGTGGATACTACTATTGAGGGGCTTAAATTCATACCTGTCAAAATTCATATTGTATCTTTAGCAGAAGCCCAATTGACCGCTGAAGAATAAAAAAACAAACAATTTGTGGTAGTTCTGAAAACCTGGAGTGGAATGCAACAGCCATTGGACTGGAAGACCAGGATTGAAGCAGAACAACCAGCAGACTGGAAAGCTGGAGGGGGGGCATGACAGCTGACACACTGACTGATAAACGTTAATCTGTTACCTGTGAAGAAGTAGGGTCAACTTTTGCATGAGATATGTAGCAAATTCCAGATTGTGTGGCCAATAATAGAGGGTGGACTTTTACATGAGGAGAAAGTGAGGTCTGCAGATGCTGGAGATCAAAGTTGAAACTTTATTGCTGGAACAGCACAGCAGGTCAGGCAGCATCCAGGGAGCAGGAGATTCGACGTTTCGGGCACAGGCCCTTCTTCAGGAATGAGCAGAGAGTGTTCAGCAGGAGAAGATAAAAGGTAGGGAGGAGGGACTTGGAGGAGGGGCGTTGGAAATGTGATAGGTGGAAAGAGGTCAAGGTGAGGGTGATAGGTCGGAGTAGGATGGAGGCGGAGAGGTCAAGAAGAAGACTGCAGGTCAGGAAGGCGGTGCCGGGCTGGAGGGATTCGGCTGAGACAAGGTGGGGGGAGGGGGGATGAAGAAACTGGTGAAGTCCAAGTTCATCCCCTGTGGTTGGAGTGTTCCCAGTCGGAAGATAAGACGCTCCTCCTCCGACCGTCGGGTTGTTGTGGTTTGGCGGTGGGTGAGTCCAATGACCTGCATATCCTCGGTGGAGTGGGAGGGGGAGTTGAAATGCTGTGCTACAGGGTGGTTTGGTTGGTTCGTCTGGGTGGCCCAGAGGTGCTCTCTGAATCGCTCCGCAAGTCGGCGGCCTGTCTCCGCAATATAGAGGGGGCCACACCGGCTGCAGCGGGTGCAGTAGATGATGTGGGTGGAGGTGCAGGTGAATCTGTGGCGGATATGGAAGTTTCCTTTGGGGCCTTGGAGAGAAGTGAGGGGGGAGGTGTGGGCGCAAGTGTTGCACCTCCTGCGGTTGCAAGGGAAGGTGCCGGGAGTGGTGGTTGGGTCGGTGGGGGGTGTGGATCTGACAAGGGAGTCGCGGAGGGAGTGGTCTCTACGGACAGCTGATAGGGGAGGGGAGGGAAATATATCCTTGGTGCTGGGGTCTGTTTGGAGGTGGCGGAAGTGACGGCGGATGATGCGCTGTACATGGAGATTGGTGGGGTGGTAGGTGAGGACCAGTGGGGTTCTGTCCTGGTGGCGGTTGGAGGGGCGGGGCTCAAGGGCGGAGGAGCGGGAAGTGGAGGAGATGCGGTGGAGGGCACCGTCGACCGTTTTTACATGAGATCAACTATTACTCTAGTATATTTCAGTATGTTGATCTTATTGTTAAAATTTTCTTTTTGTTTAAAGAGGACATCAGGTACCTCGGGTTTACGTATTTGAGCTTGAATTTTTTAGGAAATAAATATACAGAGATTGTTTTTAAAAAAAAGTTTTTTGGAATCTCTGCTTAAATTGTGCTTATCTGGAATTGACAACTGAGTACAATTTCATTGTGAGCAGCTTGAGAGAGGGAATTTATGAAATGTTAACTCAGAACTTGCAAATACAGAATGATAGATTCTTCTATGCAGACCACATCCTGTTTCATCAAATTGCATTCTAAAATGCTATTCAGCACACAATATGGCTACCTTTAAATCCCTTTAAATCTTTTGAATGAGAAAAGGAGGAGAGATGTGACATTTTCATTTAAGCCAATAGGACAGAGACTCTTTGTTCTTAGGTGATAATCTGATGGTGACAAAAAGGCAGAGTGCAGTGCCTACAATGAACATAGGACCTTCTCTGATAACAAGATTATTTTTTCAGGGGACCTTGGCCTCTGAATCAAAAAAAGGGTGTTAGCATATGCATAGGATTCATTTTTTTCTCTCTGCCAAAAAGGATTAAAACAAACCTTGTGTTTTTAAAAAAATAACCATTTTGTAGTAATGAGCATTGCAGTCATTTTGTACTCATTTTCTATCCAGTAGATTATTAACCCTTTCCCTTAGCCATACTTTTATTTGCTAACTAAATGTATTCTAGATAATCAGTTTTTCTCATAAAAGCAATTACATCAAGGTACTGTTCAGATTTTATGAAGGCCATTTGAAATTGTTGAAGAAAATGAATTAGGATTTGTGTTAGTCGACTAAATAGTCACATCTCTATTATTAAAGACAGTTTAAGGAATCATCTGCAACCTACCCTGATTTATAAATAACTCGCTATTTTGCCAAAATAGTTTGTATATTGAGAAAATTGCTTTATTTAATATTTATGAAATTTGGGGAGAGCCCATCATCAATTAAGTAAACAGTAAAAGAAACAGTGCTCTTAAACTTGAACTTGCCATTATTTGGCTGATTCCATACCTGTTCAGGCTCTAGCTATTTTGATCATTGTGGTTTATATTTGAGAAATACCATTGCTGTTGCATTATTTGAATATTGCCTTTGACAGTTGACCTCGCTGCGTAATTCTAAACATAGTAGTTAGTGATTTGGGTGCAAGACTAAATGTCTATTTTACCTCTTCCCCCTTCTGCTAACTCACTCAATCAGATAACACAGTACTTATCAATTTACCAAATTTCCAAAAAAATCTTAAGCCAGTTGACTGTCAAAATCTATTTCTACAAGAATCTGATCCATGTCTTTTTGGTTTGGTTTCATCGCATATGTTTCAGAATAGACACTTTTGTCTACAGATGCAAATGACCAATTTAGTTTTCTGCCTTTTGTGGATCTGTGACCCATTTTAACCTTATGGCCTTTTGCAAAATTGGGGGTGGAGATAGTGGGAGCAGGTGACTGATGAGCACTGTCACTATGCCCTGCACACAATATACATATTACTTTAAAACCCAAGTTCCCTCTCTTCTCTTCACCCCCCACCACCACCCCCTGTCCCCTAACCAACCAAACAAATGCAAATATCCTAGACATGCCGTTTGCTTGTAGAGCTTAAGTCAGCATGCGCTTTGTTGATGGGTTAGCAGGCAGAAAAAAGTGCAGTCGACGGAGGAAATCCAGAAAGAGAATTCAAGGCTACTAAACTAAGTCTTAAGAAGAATTAAAATCCAAATCACGGTGAGCAATGCAAGAGCATGAAATCCTTTTTTTAGAAAAAGTAACATTACTGCTAAATTGATCAGAGATGTAGGCCTTTATTGTTTGCCTGTATACCTTTTGTGTGGCAAGAGTGTATCAATCCAAATGAAGGCTGTAGACTATGTCCTTTTGTTAAAAAAAAAGTCAATCTTTTTTTAAAAAAAAAACTAAAGTCAAATGTCAACAGGTTTAGACCAAGTGTTGCAGAATATAAACTTGAAATAAATACTATGTTCCAGTTAATCATTATATTAAGAATGTTGCAGTCTTTGTTTGAGGGCTGTATTGTGCAATGTTTTATAGTGATAGCTTAACTTTGCTGCAAATTTTGGTCAAAAACTTCTCAAACTATAACTTACTATTTTATAAAAATTTTCTTTGCATTCAGGTCTTTGATATTATTTGAAATGTAATGGGCTAAAAGGCTTATAAGGTTGCTCCTTCAATGTGAATATTACTCTTTGTTCTAAATAAAAGACTCAGTTATTTTGTTGAAGTTTAATAAGCTGTCAGATTGCCACAGCATAACTTCAATTTTAATCATGTTTTCTTGTGAGAATAGTGTAGCTTTGAGAAAAAATTAGACTCTTGACATCGGGTTAGAGTGAACTGCAAACAAATGTTCTACTTTTAGTTTAATTATCTTTTTAAATATAAATCTATTGATACAGTATTTTTAGACTTTGGTTTGAGTAGGAGCAATAAATCTGTCTGAAAATATTGTGTTTGAAATCAGTGATGTTCCATGCATGTCATTTAATACCCAAGAGTGACCAGCTGCCCCACAATTCAATTCTTAAATAATAATTCGATCTTTTACATGTGTGAAAATAAGAAAATACCCTGCCATTATTAGTTGCCAAGACCATAGTCCTTTCAAAGTGTTTTTAATACTAAGCATTACTTTTAAAAAGTTAAATAATATCCTTTAACGGTAGTTTAAGGAATCATCTACAACTTGTGATTTGTAAATAAACTCTATTATAGCAAAATTGTTTATTTAAATTGAGAAAATTGCTTTGTTTAATATTCTTCTCCCATTTCCAACGTATATAGGCCTCATTTGGAGACAGACAAAAATAGAAATTGCTGGAAAAGCTCAGCTGGTCAGGCATCATCTGTGGAGCGAAACCAAAGTTAATATTTTGGGTCAAGCTACCCTTGCTCAAACTTATCATTTGAAGGCAATTGCTCAGTTTAAGCTGTGAGTTGTTTACTTTCCATCAGGACATAAAACAAACAGTTCTCCCAACCCTCCTTAGTGATAAGCATTAGCTTAACGGTGCACTGAGCTGAATTTTTTTTCACTGAACTTGTTACAGTGTACAAGGTAGCGATTTGACCTGCACTGGCTCTCTGAGCATTTTAACGTTAGCTTTATTTTTTTCCCATTACCCCCTCATATTGTTTCTGTTTAAATCATCTAATGTTCTCATGAGTGCCTCGAATGAATCTCACCATCACACTTGGAGTCAGTGCATTCCAACCTGGACCACTCACTGTGCGTAAACGTTTATTCTCACCTCACGTTTGCTTCTTCTGCAAAATACTTTACAGCTGTGCCATCAGGGTTTCAATCATTTTATAAGCGGTAATTGTTTCTCCCTATCTAGGCAGTCCAGACCCTTCATGATTTTGAAATGCCTCTATCAAATCAACCCTTTTACAAATTAGATCTGTGTATTTTTGATCAATTTATCTTTTAAAGATACTTCAAACGGGGAAAGAAATCCATGTTATTAAAGATAAATGATAGATATGAGCAGTATAACTCAAACAATCTTTTCACTGAAACCAGTTGCAAGCAGCGGGTATCTCATTTGTGAGGCTCCTTGACTCCAATCATGTCATATAATACTGGAGTTCCCTAATAGAAATCGCTTCCTGAAACCCTGATTGAAACCAGCTAATTCAAGTACAAGAAAATGATTGGTGACTAAATGTATTGCATAGTTGCACATAGTGTAAGAAAACTGGGTGGGATAACACCATCAGACCAAATCCTGGAATTTGTATTCAAAAATTACAACTAGTTATTTGTTTTCTGAACCTTTTCACAATTAAAACTGCTAAGCCACCTCTTCCATGATGACCTACAGATAAATTCAGCAACAGGAGGGCTCACCAATGTATTAATTTATACAGCTAGATGTTCTGAATTACCACAATTATACATACCACGTTAACCAATTTACTGCTCACCAATTCATCTGGCAGATGTCGTGTGCAAGAGGCATCACTTCCCTGTGGAATGGATGCATTGCCTGAAAATAACTTCCACTGAATGGAAGTGCTCCATGAGTTCAAGGTGTCATTCGGCATCTGGCAACAATACTTCCTGTACAATAGAGGGTGTGGGTCTAAATTGTGTTTATGGATAAACGTGCATAACCTAGGCTGATAGTTGAACACAGTACTTTGGGAGCGCTCTTTTGTTGGAGATGCTGTCTTTTGTTCTGCATTTATTATCTCTGTGGAAGAAGTTTTTGGTTGCAGGATTTTTTTTAAGCAGAAGCTTCCTGGTTAAAGTCCATGTGTACTTTTTAATAGAAGAGCATAGAATGGCTCTGCAATATCTGGAGCTTTGCGTTTGGACAAGTGTCTTGTTGCTTCATTTATTCCTTCTCCTGCTTCGCCGCCTTTCTCCTCCTTTACCTGAGCTGTTGTGGATTCTTGCAGGATGAGCAGGTTTCTGTGTAAGGACATATATAATCAGACACCACAGAGATGTGTGAAATACATCATGAAAGTGAGTTCAAGCTTATCTCTCAACCTGTCCGTTCGGATACCAAGAAGTTTCTAAATGAGATTCTAAATCATACTAGCTGGATTGCTGTACTAAGATAAATTGTCTAGTATGAGACCTGAACTTCAGGGGTACCTTGGTACTCAATGTACAGCAAATCTTATTTATTGCTACCATAATGATGGGGGTTGCAGTGTCACAATCTGCAACCTTGATGTCAATACAACAAACTTGTTCGACCAAAAACATGCTGGGCTATCATATAATTGTGAAATGTCTGGGGTTGGCACTGTGGATTGGTATATTGGTCCTCTGTCATTTCCACTACTGACTGTTCACTTGGGCTATATTTAGTGCTCTTTCCTTTACCTCATGGTACAAGTGCCCAAGGGTGTATGTACCCAAGCTGTTTCTTGTGTAATGTGTGACAAAACAGATTTTGAAATACTAAGGTCATCAAAAAGCCACTCAATCTTGAGAAGACCTTATAGAGTGGGAAATTGCAGATATGTTAGTGATATCAGGAAAGAATACCTTCTAAAGGTAAGTTGCAAGAATACTGTGTCTAATGTAATTTTTCAAAAGTATGTTACTGCATATGGGAACAATGATAACCTCCTTGTCTTTTGTGATGTTAATGTGTCGTCATATTTCAAACCACTCCTGATACTCAATTGAGCTGGAAATGTGGGGAAGGATGATGGAGGTTGAGGGGATTGGGAAAAGAGAGGGGAGGGTGTGGGAAAAGAGGGAAAGGGGCCAAGGAGGGGAGACTGGGATGGAGAACGGGGGAGACTGGAAGGGAAGATCCTGTGATGGGGAGGAACGGAGAGGAGATGGGGAGGTACAGAGGGGAGATGGGGAAGGATGGGAGGAGTGAGCAAGATGGTGCTGCAAAGATGTTGAGGCATGCTTACTGATAATTGGGCAGCAAAAAGTGGGAACTTCCCTTCAATTTTGTGTATCTCTTGATGGTTACATGGATTCACTATTTACATTTTTCATTGTCCATGATAATGCAGCAAATATATTATTACTGATAGATTTGTCAATTTGGAGAGCATCTCAGAAGATGTATCTTCAATGGTGAGAGTCATTGATGTTCAGCTTTGAGTGATAAAGGTTCAAGATGGTCACATTCAGTCTCCTTTGGAGCAACCAGATATGTAATTTCTGCAAGTTGTCTTCTTATTAATGGTCTGCTTGATTTTGGGTATGCTTATCTTCAAATTTCCTCTGCATGTTTTACAACAGTCTTTTAAACAATTTTATCCATTTTTTTTAACATCTCTCTGTACTACTATCATGGTGAGCTGCAGAGCTTTAAAATTCTCCCATTCCTGAGCAGCTTGAGTTCCCTTTGACTACTCCACGTGGAGTCTGTGCAAATAAATTGAAGTCCTGACTCATACCCCTGAGGTCAGGCTTATTGCTTCTGACGCGACCCTGGCAACAGTTCTGCAACATCAAATCTCTTTTGCCAATTTTGTAGCCATTCGCAAATGAGCAGGAAAGTGGATTGGCTTGAGTTAATTCATGTCAGCTTTTTAACTCTTTATCTGGATAATAGCTACACAAGTTACTATTCCTACAATATAACTCTTTTCAATTATGGACAGTTGATTTTTTTAAATTGCTGACCCAATTGCATTGCCTGAACTTCAAGGCAGACAAATATATTGCCTATTCCAATTACAACAAGGGTAATTGCACATGGTAAATGGTAAAAGTTATTGATGTATTATATAACAGCTAATATCAAATATATTCAAAACTTTTATTTTGGGTCATGCCAACATTTACAGGTTATCAGATCAGCGTGGTAACAGATTTTCCAAGGCAATGATCAATCATTAGTTGTGGGATTGAGAGCATACTGGATTGGTATCAATTTTAATTTTCATGGCATCTGTATTGCTAAGTTAACTTATTATTCCTCCACTGTGTGCATAACTGGGCAAAACTTGTAAGGCTGCAACCTTTCAAATAATAATTCGGGTCAAGGTTGAAATTTTCCTAACTTCTTTAAGAACCTCAATTTTAATTAAATATTTCCAATCTCTAAAGTTTTATGTAAATGCTCAATTCATCTGTCGTGTATGGATAATTGGGTGAGGCCCTGTATATGATGGCTCATTTCAAAAGCTCCTTTCAGTATTGTGTTATTTCTTAATACCTGTAGTTGTGTATGTTTGTTGTTAAAGTATATTATTTCCTTCAATTATTCTGCTTGTGGAACTCATCATTTTGGGGTCTGGCCACCTCTTTAGTTTCTAAGTTTCCACAAATGATTAAGTAGGTTTTTAGAAAGCAGTAAATGTGATGCCAATTCTAGTTCTAACTTCAATGTTACCTTTTAACTCGGTGGTTTTTTATCAGTTTGTGGTGGCAGTCATATGTCTAAGCTTTGATTAACAAGCAAACTGGACAGCTGATTAATAGACACAAATTTAATTTCAGTTGGATTGAGCAAACCTTATTTACATCCTGACTTAATACCTTCTTCATTTTTTAATGAACATATTTGAGTGTTTCTAAAATTTGCCCAGGACACTGGGAATGCTCCCCGATATAAGTTTTTTTTTTCTCCTTTCACCTGAGAGAAGGATGAACCTTAGTTGGAGATTTTGTTCTAAGATGTTCCAGCATTGCAGCGCTCTCAATATTCCTGTCACCAGTTAGTTCTTAAGTCATGCAATGTAGTATGAAACAGTGTCTGTTGACAGGTAGGTGGGAGTACTGCAATTGAACTTAGGCTGTCAGTGATGGTTTAACTTATAATTTCCACAAGAGTACATAGAGACAAGGATAATCTTACCAGGCAATATGGTAGATGATTTGGTTTGTTTTGAAGGAGAAACATTGATTGTACATCCGTATTGTTGAATTTAATAAAGCATTTTTAAAATATTCTCCTTAATCTTAGTGTCAATTCCAAAGAGTATTCCTGCTACTCCATCAACTCCTTCCAGATTGCCTAAACGTACAATGCAGTCACCACAGAAATCTGATGACGTAACAAATCAGAAAAATCGTAAAAGCATACGAGGCAAACGACCGGGACAATCTACTTCGAAAAAGAGTGCACCATCACCTACCAATTCAGCACTTCAATCTGATTCCATCTCTGATCCATCCAAAACAGTGAAAAGAGGGGCAAAGCCAGGAGTCAAGGTTTGTTCATACAGGTCCAGTTACACAATTGAAATGTTTCTAATAGAGTATTCAGCACTTTGATTTTGTTTTATGAATTGTAATAGACAAACATTACTGAGTTTCATTTGTGTTTTGGCAGGTACAATATCTTGAATCATAATATCTCTCTTAAAAAATGATATTTTTGCTGTTTAATAGAGGTGAATGTATATTTATTTATTTATTTGTGGTTATTTCTCAGTGATATAACAAAATTACTCCAGAAATTTATTTTTAAAATCTTTCGTGGAATCTGTACTGAAATCTATTTAGTGACTTGATGTATTTGCAATACTCAACAAAATTTTGCAAGTCATTAATGGTTGTAAGTGAAACAAGAAGAGTAAAATTTCTCAATTTGATTCTTAGTCACATTTTCAAATATCAAATGTTTGGTTAAACTGTGGAGACAGTCAGCATTATTGAAGTATCAACAAAATAAATTATGTTGCAATACTTTATGCATAGTTAGTGGGAATTTTCAACCTTTTTTGTAACGTTTCAGAGGAAGTCACGAAGCACACAGAGTCCACATCCTCCATCTCCTACCACAACAACCCCTGAACCTGACATTGACAGTGCACTTGCAAC
This sequence comes from Chiloscyllium plagiosum, assembly GCF_004010195.1. Taxonomy (NCBI): domain Eukaryota; kingdom Metazoa; phylum Chordata; class Chondrichthyes; order Orectolobiformes; family Hemiscylliidae; genus Chiloscyllium; species Chiloscyllium plagiosum. The sequence continues at coordinate 12,450,572 of NC_057721.1, forward strand.
TCAAGATGCTGCTAGTATTCACAATACAACTCCATCTGTAATGTCTACAGGTAAATGTCACTAGTCATCTCAAACTAATATTCAATAATGAATTTTAAAAAGCTGTTTCCAAGTTGACAATTAGGATATGGTATGGTTGTGGATATGTGCAGTCAACTGAAAGCCACAATTTAGCACTCTTTATCTCTCTTATATGAATGATGAACATATTCTGAACATTATTGATCAACTTTGCTTTTGCTGTTTGGAATTGGGGCACATATCCTGAGAGGATCAAATCATTAAGTATACTGAGAAAATTTGATGCCTGATTATTATGAAGTGAAAAAAAAACTACTTACTGTTTTGAATTAACATTAAATTTATAAGTTCATAAGTTGAATTTCATAAGTTCAATGGTGCATAATAACATGTGACTTGATGTCTGCTAACTTAGTGTTTAATAACTGAAATTAAGCTAACTTGCTTGACCCCCAAATAACCAGAGTTAGAAAATTGTTTCAATTTGGTTTGATTTTTCTATAATAATTTTGAGATTTCCAAGAAAATATTGGAGCCAGATGAATCCCAAGTATTACTTTATTGAAAGTTTAATGCTTGGATATTCATAAAGTATACAGAATAATAGTTGCAATTTTTCAACGATTAATTAATTTCATTTAAATTTGATACGTAATCCGATCAGATGTCTAATAGCTCACTTTGACTCTTGTGAAGAACAGATTTGTACATTGATCCATCATTTTTCCTCCACTTTGAAAATATGTCCTATGCATGGTATCTTTGTATAGTGAAAGTGATGTCAAGTTTTACAGTAATCTAACTTCTGTATCCTATTTGTAGTTTGTTTCATTTTGCAGTGTACTGGAGTAATGCGATTTAAAACTTGTGACTGATGAATGTGATTAAATGTAACCAACTAAACAAATTACTTGCACAGTTAATGCTTCAAGGTTGCAATTTAAGGAATTTGATGCAATGATGAATAACATACTATTCTTCCACTTGAAACTCCGATTTGAATTTATGCCAATCTGATGGGTTGCAAGAACTTGTCCCTTTAATATTAGGTTTAAGGACGTCATTTGAAATGATTATTTCTCACTCCTAATGAGTTGATTTGCCATGTCAAAGAACTCTCCTTAATTCAACATGAAGTTGACAATCTTATTTTAAGGAACCAAAATAATGAGTATTTCCAGAAATTTCTGGTTTGGTTAATGCCATTCTTAACTTGTTTGTTACATTTCAGACTTGTTTAACTAATCAAGCACTGCACATACGTGCAAACAATGATTGAATGGCAATAGTTTTAACCAGTGCGTTAAACTGTGGTACATAACACTGGCAGCAGTATATAGCTTTACATTACTTTAGTGTTTATCTCCTGCATACCTGTGGCACCATGTCTCCCAAGTGTTCAGATGACAATCTTTGTTCATTTATCAGTGTCTGCCAGTGTCTTGAAGCACTTTTTTTAAAAAATCCTTTTGTTAGTCTACCCTCTTGGGGCATATCCCAGTCTTTGGTTTAGGCTGCTGTCATAATTCCTTTACATTTCAGTACACAGATCCTGTGACCAGGATTACCCTGTTCTTAAAAGCTCTTGCAAAAGATTCTGAAGGTCACAATTCTGCATAGCATTTCAAGAAGTTTCCTTGAACAAAAATTCTAAACATTTTACAAACATGTAACCACATTTGTTTTTCCAAGGCATTGAGTTAGACCAATAATTCACTTCTCAACATGAAAACTTCAACATCTTATAAACCACATTACTAAGTAATTGCTGCTTCTGGGTAAGGTGAGATACAAAGCATGTTTATGTAGTTTATCCTTATCATGGCTTATATATTTATCAACTACAGTTGGTTTATCCACATAATGATCATTATCTTCCCCCTCGGTTGGGGAATTTCATGACTCGTGGCACATTTTTCAAGTGAGGAGAGAGATTTTAAAAAGATGAGGCAAATCTTTTACACAATCGGTAGTTCGTATGTGGACTGCAAAAGTGGTGCATGTGGATACAATTACAACATTTAAAAGACATTTGGATAGATACCTGAATAAGAAAGGTTTGGAGGGATATGGGCCAGGAGCAGGCAGATGGAACTAGTTTAGTTTGGGCTTATGTTTGGCATGAACTGATTGGACTGAAGGGTCTGTGTGACTCTGTGTGATTGTTAAATTTCTAGACAAGATTAACTTGCAATTTGGTAAAAAATTGCAAAAACATCATTAAATTTACTTGGTAAGCACAGAAGTCACCCAAGTGAAAAATTCAGGATAAAAAAGTTAAGCCATGAGCTATTAATTTGTTGGTTACTAATTATTAAATTCATTGGCTAGGTTAAGCTGAAATATTAATGTTTAATAGTGGCTGTTTTATTACAGTTTGTGTGTACGTTAACAAACATGGAAACTGCGGACCACATCTCAATAAAAAAAACATTCAACAGCTTCCAGATCATTTTGGACCTGGTCCTGTACCAACAGTGCTGCAACAAGCTGTACAAGGTTGTGTTGATTGTGCCTACCAGGCTAAAACAGTCTTCTCATTTCTTAAGTCCGGTCATCATGGTGGAGAGGCAATAACAGGTACATTTAATTAGAAATGTTTGTAAAGATTTATTATTCAGTTTGTTCAGATTTGATATATTTTATCTGTATGATAAAGATGAATATGAAAAACTGACAAATTTACACTGATCAAAAAAAAATTTATATTGTGCCTGTCATGAGCTCAATATGTATTTTGACCGTTTAGAGGCATTTCATATAGGTTCAGAGAATGTTTATAGCATCGGCTGGGGCTATTTGGCCCATCATGCCCATAACAACTCTCTAAGAGCAGTTCTCCTTGATCCTGCTTTTCTGTGTTTTCTCTACAGCCTTGCAAATTGTAGCTTTTCAATTAATCATCTAATTGTGCTTTCAAGGCATTGATTGAAATTCTGTCCACAGCACCTTCAAGTGAGGTTGAAGTAAAGTTATTTTATGGCAGTACTTTATATACTTTGTACTATTCCTTTCAGCAGAATAATGTATCTTGCATCTGTTCTCCAGTATTGCCAAGATGGAAGTTAAATAAGTTATTGATTGTGAATTACAGAATTAACTTTGAGTGTAGGTAGCTAGACAACAAATAACAAGTATTGGCCATCAGTGTAGACTTAACATGTTAAGTAGTCAAAAGTAATCCTTTGAGAGTGACTAAATGTTAAGAATTGTAGAAGGAACTTTAACTTAAATTCTGTATTTTTACTGTTATATACTGATTATACTTCTGTATATTATTATTTTGGGCTGCACGGTGGCTCAGTGGTTAGCACTGCTGCCTCACAGCACCAGGGACCCAAGTTTGATTCCAGCCTTAGTTTGTATGTTCTCCCCGTGTCTGCATTGGTTTCCTCCCTTAGCCTAAAGATGTGCAAGTTAGGAGGATTGACCATGTTAAATGCAGGGAAAGGTGAGGTCTGAGACTGGATGGGATGCTCTTTGGAGGATTGGTGCAAACTCAATGGGTCAGCAGGCCTCTTTCCACACTTTAGAGTTTCTAAGGTTCAGTGATTAAGTTAACATCTTGTTGACAGTCATTGGCATACTTTGAATTGTTTTATATGAATAATGATTCAAAATGCATGTTAGCAAAACCCAAACCGAATGTTGGAACTAGGGTTCAATGAATTACCCATAATTTTAGTCATAAGTTAAAATGTTGCCAACAGTGAGTCTTTCATTTCGTTCAACTAGAAAGTTTAGCAGTTTAGTTGAAATTTCAAAACTCTATGAGTTATCATATGTATGTATTATCTTACCATGGATGACAGTTTTGTAACAATAAATGCGGAGATACGGTTATATTGTTACAATTTCAATGCGCGCCAAATGTTTTTCACTGAAAGCAAAACTAAAATGGTCTCAGATGTTGACAATTGTGATGATTTTCAAATAGTTTGTCTTTAAATTTATAGGTTTGCATCTATCTGTTAACTAATTCCAAACTTCTTATTTGCATTGTTATTTTCAATTTCTCAGAAGCAATGACACTGAGTGAAAGTCTTGCATGAGTTTTGTGCTACATATAAACTGGATCTTAACCCCTTGGATGTTTGTCTTCTCTTCAACTGTGCCTGGCTTTCTAAAATTTTTTATTTCATCCTCATAGATACAACTTGTTTTTGGAATTCTTTCTCCTCCATTTACTTTCTAATTGCTCAATCCCACTTTAAATTTACATCTGACAATTTCACAGGTTTTAACTTTCAGCCTACCTGAGGGCTAAAGTTGGTTAGATGTGTCGGAAAACATGGTTGGTTCTCAAAAATGAGGTGAAAAGTAGATTAAAGAAGCAAAGTTAGAAGAAAAATCAAATTCTTTGTAGGGGAAAGCTACTATGGCAGAACGATTGTTAGAGAAGAGCAAAATTTATTATAAGATAAGCAAAAAAAGGAAGATAATTGTTTGAAATAATAATGACTTTGATCTACAGAGGAATAATTAAAATAATACATCTTTGTAAAGAGCTTATGTGACTATGTTCACGTATATTCATCTGCAAGCCATTAGTGTATAATTAAGCTATTAATTTGCAATTGTTAACCACATAGTTGCAATTACTGTCTTTGATCACTTGCGAAGGCAAAGGAATTGAATAGTTACTGATCTACTCAGGTGGATGTTTCTTTTTATTGTAAGGCTATTGTGTAGTTTTCAAAACATCGTATGAACTTTTAAGCTGGTCAGATGTTGCAATGTTAAAGATACTATGAAAGTGCAAGTTGTCATATATAACTTTGTGAAGTTACTTTTTACATAAGCATTTAGAATAAGAATAGATGAGTTGATTGGGTAAATCAAGGCTACGAGGGTTTTAAACTTAAAGGAAAAGAGGGCTCAGGATAGGTCATTAACGTTTCTAGAAATAACAGGACAAAGTATGGAAAGGGTCGGAAATCTAACGAGACACTGCAGATAAGGGGATAACTGTGAGAAAGAGAGCAGTGAACACAGGACTGAGGGTGTTGTATTTAAATGCATGCAATATATGGAACAAAGTAAATGAGCTTGTAGTGCAATTGGTGGTTGTGCTGTGTGGCATCATAGAGACATGGCTGCGAAGTGTTCAGGGCTGGGAACTAAATATTCAAGGATGCAAGTCCTATCAAAAAGACAAGCAGGTAGACAAAAGGTTGCCTTGTTAGTAAGAAATTAAATTAAATCCATAATAAGGAGTAATGTACGGTTAGAAGGTGTTGAATCTGTGGATAGAGTTGAGGAATGGCAAAGGAGAAAAGACCCTGATGGGAGTTAGGTACAGGCTTCCTAGAAGTTGTCAGAATATGGGGCAGAAAATAGAGAAGACACGTGAGAAATGACAGTAATTATGGGGGACTTCAGTATGCAGGTGGACTGGGAAAATTAGACTGGTAATGGATCCCAAAAAGGAATTTGGGAGTGTCCAAAAAATGGCATTTTCTTCTTTTTGTTTTGGAAAAACTTGTGGTAGACCCCAATAGGGAACAGGCTTTTTCTGAACTTGATGTATAATTAGGCAGACTTGGTCAAAGAACCGTAGGTGAAGGAACCCCTCAGGGGCAGTGACCATAACATGAAAGCATTCACCCTGCAGTTTGAGAGGAAGAAGCCAGAATCAGATTTAATGATATTACAGTTGAGTAAAGATAACTAGAAAGACCTGAGGGAGGAGCTGGCCAGAGTTGCTTGGAGTCCAACTGGGAAGACGGTGGTGCAGAATGGCAGTAGCTTCTGGCGATAATTCAGGAAACAGACGTTCATCCCAAAGGAGAAGAAATCTACGAAGGGAGGACGAGGCAACCACAGCTGACAAACAAAGTTAGAGTCGTCATAAGAGCAAAAAGAATAGCATACTATATGGTGAAGATAAGTAGGAAGCCAGAGAATTGGGAAGCCTTCAAAAACTAGCAGAAGACAGCTGAAAAAGCAATAAAAGGAGAGATGAAATGTGAGGGTAAGCTAACTAGTAATATAAAAGAAAATTGCAGGGATGGTGGGAGGTTAAAATCTGATTTGAAACTTGGAGAGCACTGAGAACTGAACCATGAATACAGTGGAGGTGAAAATCTTTCCATTAGTCGGAGAGACTGGACTCAAGGGCACAGCCTCAGTGAAAGGATGAACCTTTAGAACTGAGATGAGGAATTTCTTCAGTCAGAGGGTGGTGCACCTGGGAAACTCCTTGCTGCAATTGGCTGTGGCAGCCAAGTCATTGAGTGTATTTAAGACAGATAGGTTTTTGATTAGTAAGGGTACCAAAGGTGATAGGGACAAGGCAGGAGTATAAGCTTGAGTAGCTTATCATTCATTATCAAATGGTAGAGCATACTGCGTTGAATGGCTAATTCTGCACCTGTATCTTATGGTCCTTTATACAAAACTACCTCAGTTATTCGAACGTCAATTATCTGAATTTCGGATTATCCGAACAAGTTCTCAAAGTTCCGTCAAAATGTAATCACTTATCCGAACAATCAGTCACTTATCCAAACAAAATATTCCCCACTCATCTCATTTGGATAATCGAGGTTGTACTGTATACTTTAAGATGAAGGTCTTGTTTCCTTTGTATATCTGACATTCCAAAGGGAGAAAAGTACCCCAGTCTCTCCAAATTTAAATTGAAGTTTCTTCAGTATAATATTCAATATAAATGTTAAAATTCTGTTTGGCTTTTTCCGATCCAGATTTGTGGTATGTTCAAGATTGTCACAAATACGTTACATCACATTCTCTTTTTATTAACTTTCCCATATAATTTGTTGTAAAGATTAGTCTGTAATTGCTATCTATTTATCTTTTGAAGGGAAAATTCTCGAAACCATTTTTCAGAATAGAATAGTCACCTGGAAAAATCTGTGGTAATTCTGTAGAGTAAGCATAGATTTGTTGTGGGAAAATAGTGTCTGACTGACTTGACTTTTCGAAAAGTGACAGAGTAGAAGAAGACTAGACTGTCATGGTATTGGTGGACTTCCAAAATGTACTCGGTACAGTGCTACACATTAAACTTTGAAGAAAGGGACAGTAACAACGTTGATACAAAATTGACAATGTAATAGTGAATGGGCATTTTAGGATTAGAGAGAAGGTTATTGTGAAATTCTGCAAGTGTTGGTATTGGGACCTTGACTTGTATAAAAATGATGCAAATCTTAGTTTGAATGAGACAATTTAAAAGATGCCAAATGACACAATCTTGGTCATAGTTAACTGTGAGGACTACAGTGTTGAAGTTGAAAAAAGACATTGATAAGTTGAAGTGGTTGTTTGATGACAGATAAAGCTCGAAATGAAGTATGAGGTGATAAACGGTACAAAGAATACAGAAAGTATAAAATAGAGTTCTATTCTAAAATATGTGCAGGAGTAGAAGGATCTGGATGTACCATTAGTGCTGGAAGGACCGGTGTAGAGAGCTATCAGTAAAGCTTTCTGTATTCTAGGTTTCATTATTAATAGGACAGAGTATAAGACCAGGAATGTTCTACTGAAACTGTGCAGGTGACTATGGATTTCACTTTTGAGTATTGTGTATTGTTCTGAATGCCACACTTCAGTAAAAGTTCCGCAATGTATTGAAAGAGAAAGCTAAGAGATTTAAGGGAATGATTCCGCAGATACAACATTTCAGTTACAAGGATAAATTGAAGAATTTGGAACTTGTTTTCCTTGAAGACTAGAAGGCTGAGGGGAAATCTGAAAGAGGTTTTTAAAACTTTTTGGTGTACCTGGACAGAGTAGAAAGGGAGAAACTGTTCCTTCTCTTAAACAGATTGAGAATCAGAGAGCAGTTTGAAAGTGTCTTGCAAGAGAAGCAAATAAGATGAGAAAAAGCTTTGATACCAGGTGAGTAGTCCCCAGTTTGGAATGCAGTGCCTGGAAGTGTGTTGAAGGCAGATTCAATTGAGGTATTCAAGAGGACATTGAAAGATTTTGTTTAAACAATGTTCATGGTTATGGGGTAAAGGCAGGAGTTCGGCACTCAGCCAAAATATGCAGAAACATTGGGCTGAATGACCCATTGTAATTCTATGCTTCTGTAATTTTTATGCTTAACTAGATATGTTAAAGAACTGCATAATGTTTTTAAGATCCTTTAATTAATTCACATTTATTTATTTTGTTGTACCACGTGCTGAAGTGTTTTACCACTTGTCCAACGAGCGCTTTTCACTTTTCTTCTTTATCCTCTTATAGCCACGTTTGATGGAGAGAAACACACTGTGAAGCTTCCATCTGTAAATAGCGTCTCATTTGTATTGAGATTTCTGGAGAAGCTCTGTTACAGTTTGCAGTGCGAGAACCTCTTTAGCAGCCAGCCTTTCAGCCCATATATAGGTAATGCACACAGTCCAACAGAATATGAGAGAGTGAAATCAGGTAAAGGAACCTCAATTTCTGTTAAAAAAAAAAGAACGATTATTATGATTTTAGAATAAAACTGCATTTTTTTTGCCTGGAAAGCCAAAGTGAAAATATTGATTCTGAAGTTAAATCTGGAATAAGAAAGTCTGAGTGTGAATATTTTACATTCATACCCCCTTTTTATTATTTATTTTAGTTTTGGCAGGATGGTAGGATAAAAGTAATTAAGACTAATTTTGTCCTGCTTCACCTTAACTTTATGTGCTCGATATCATCATAGTTTCCCTATCCAGATTTCTCATTGTTGCATCATTGACATCTCTATCTCCTCATCTCAGCTCTGCAATCACAACGGTATTGAGTTTTGGAATGCCAGATGTTTGCAATTGTTTGAATTCAGTGGGAGAAATGTCAAGTTAAGCACATGTTTTACAACTTAATGACTCTCACTCAGGATAAGTTGCTTGCCTGAAGCAGTGGTGTTGATTCTTTGGCTGAATAATGTATAAATAAAGATATGAACTGGCTTCTGAGTAGTTTTGCTCTTGAGGACTGTTTGCAGGAATACCTATTCAAGGAAAGATATTTGTAACATTTAAGAGCCGAGTGCTGACTGGTTGACCAGTGGATGCTGGTAGATAATTTGGTGACACAAATAAATAAATGAATGTGGTTGTAGGGTCACCGATAGTGGGAACTCAATATTCAATAGTACTTTATCTTCTGGAAGAATAGGCAAAAAAGAAATGGCACTTGGGCTAATTTTCTTACTAAAGGAAGGTATCAGTATATGGTGAGTTGTGAAATTGGTGCATTAGAACATGATGTGAAATCAGTTTGGATAATAGCAAGGGAAAGAAGTCATAAGTGGGAATAATCAATAGCCCCCTGAAGATTTGCCCCTCTCTGGTGTAAATCCAGAAGCAATGGTGGTATGTGAAAAGGGCACTAAATTGTGATGGGTCGTTTTAATCTGCAGATTGACTGGACAAATCAGTTGGACAAGGAGACCATGGCAGATGACTTTGTGGAGGGCATATTAGGGTTTTTTCTTAGTGCAGTTAAAGCAGGTACAACTATCTGGAAGCAGTCGATTTCCGATCCAGTAATGTTTAATGAGATAGATTTCCAAGAAATCTTGTAGTTAAGGATCAATTGCAACATGTTAGGATTTTAAATTCGGATTGAGAAGAAGCAACGTGAGTTTCAAACTACTGTCGTCAATTTAGGGCAATTAGAGAGGTGGAAAGAAAGTTGTTTAAAGTAACTAGCAAGATTGACCAAGGGGAAGGCCATTGTCCACATTTAAACAGCTATTTCATGACACCCAGCAAAAAAATATTTTGGCCAAAACTTTGGACTCAAGGATAGAATTCAATGTATTCAAGTTAGCTGAAAATGCAGAAATTAGTGAGATGGCATGTTGTGATGAAGTCGTAACTAATCTGCAAGTTAGGTTGAATAAGTGAGCAAAATCTTGGCAGATGGAGTTAAATGTAGCACAGTGTGAGGTCATGCACTTTGGTAGGAATTATGAAAAGGCTTATTATTACTTAAATGGAGAGCGACTCCAAAAAATGCAGCACAGATGAATCTGGCTGAGGCACAGCTAGTGTGCACATGCAGCAAATAATTAAGAAGGGAAGTGGAATTTTGGTCGGTCTTGCTGTTGGGGTAATGGAATTTAGAAAAGGCTATGTTTGTGGACACATACACTCATGTGCTCTATGCTGCTTTGAATCACACGTGCACAGGTTTGGTTGTGCTGGTGGTCTACTTATTACTTCAATGCTTGGAACCATGTGTTTCCCCAACAAGTGTCTGTGTTAGTTTTCTGCAGTCGTTGACATCAGGAAACGTTGCCTTTAAAAGTAGGGAATTCTTGTCACAGCTGTGTATGCTGTAAATGGTGCTGCACCTGGAGTATTGTATACTGATTGAGTCTAATTTTAAAAAAGATATGCTGACATTTCAAGCACTTCAAAATTCATTCACTGGGTTGATTTTTGAGCTGAAACGGTTGACTAATCACGAATAGCTAAACGGGTATGGGGAAACTGAGGTATAATGGATATTTCTTATCCCAGGCGGTAATTAATGTCTGGAAATTCCTTACCCCAGATAATTGTGAAGGTTCAGTCACAAAAACTTGTAAAGAGGAGTTAGATTTTTGAATATATCAGGGACTTTGACAACTATGAAGAGATGGCATGAGGGAAGATTTGAGGCCTGGGGCAGATCAGCCATTACCTATTGAATGGTGGGACAGGCTTGAAAGCTTGAAGAGCCTATTCCTCATCTCTTCTGTGCTTATGATTTGTCAAGGTGTTGAGAAACATACCCATTAATGTTGATTGACAGGTCTTATTTAAGTTTTAAATCAGGCATGCTGCTTCTGATTGGTCAGAGCGTTGCTCTGAAAAATGAACAGCAAATAGCTGACTTTGTTTGATGTGTTCAAACAGGTGCAGTATGTGTACACATTCTTTATGTCTAAAACAAATAGGGTGCCTAACTAAAGTGTCCAACATTAAATGTGATTTTGCAGTTGGATAATATTTGCTAGATTATCCTGCATGTGCAAAAGAGTACCCTGATAATCAATTTAAGACTGTCAGTTTGGTTGTCATTGTGGCACGTGTGTACTTGAAGCTACAGATATTAATATACCGTGACCTGTTCTGTGCAGAGAGAAAAAACCCAACAGATAGATGATGGCCACTCAGTGGTTAGTTTCTCAGAGTAATTCCCTGACCAGTCAGTTAACCTATCTGGTTCTGAATTTGAACAAAGTATGGCAATTAACTGTCAGTCAATACTGGTTAATGCATTTTCCAAGTAATGTCTATCAGTTAATGATTTTGTCAACCAATCCATACACTTTTCTTGTGCAGCTTAAGTCTCGGTCTGCCCCTTAAACTGGTGTTCTCACAAATTGTCCTGTTGAGTACTAAACAAAAAGCTTCAGCAACGTGTGTAATTTTCAGCAATACTTACCTTAAGATTAAATGAGTCTTAATGTCCAAGGGAATTTGTTGGCAGAGCATGATTTTCCCCTCCCAACATAGAAAACTGATTCGACAAGTTGGCCCTACAGGAATGCTAACCCCCTTCTTCTCACCAGTCATGTTCTGGGTGAGAATATCCATGGGAAACTTTATTGACCTGCCATCAGGTAGGTCTTTGTGATTAATTAATGGCCACTTAAGAATCTAAACATGCATCTTGCCCAAATAGCTGCCTTCTTGGAGGGCAATAACTGTGACTAGTTAGCGAATTTTGAGAAGATTTGTAACTCAGGTTGAGGTTCTGGATGTTGGTTTGCTCGCTGAGCTGAAAGGTTCATTTTCAGACATTTTGTCACCATACTAGGTAACATCAGTGAGCCTCTGGATGAAGGGCTGGTGGCATAGCCTGCTTTATTTATGTGTTTAAGTTTCCTTGGGTTGGTAATTCCTGTGGTGATGTCATTTCCTGTTCTTGGGAGGGGGGGGTGGTAAATGGGATCCATGTCAGTGTGTTTGTTGACAGAATTCTGGTTAGAATGCCACGCTTCTAGGAATTCTTGTATGTGTTTCTGTTGGGCTTGTCCTACGATGGGTGTGTTGTCCCAGTTGAAGTGGTGTACTTCCTCATCTGTATGTAAGGATACTAGTGAGAGAGAGTCATGTCATTTTGTGGCTAGTTGATGTTCATGTATCCTGGTGGCTAGTTTCCTGCCTGTTTGTCCAATGTAGTGTTTATTACAGTTCCTGCAAGGTATTTTGTAAATGACAAGTTTTGCTTCTTGTTGGTATAGGGTCTTTCTGACTACTCAGACCTCTTGGCATCATGGTAGCCCACAAACCTATCAACGCACTAAAATAGCAGCTAATGAACTTGAAAGACCCTATAGAGACAAGCAAAACTAATGTCATTTACAAAATACTTGCAAGAACTGTAATAAACACTACATTGGACAAAAAGACAGAAAACTAGCCACCAGATACACAAACATCAACTAGCCACAAAAAGGTATGACCCACTCTCGCTAGTATACTTACATAGGAGGTCACCACTTCGATTGGGACAACACGTCCATCCCTGGACAAGTCAAACAGAGAAACACTCGAGAATTCCTAGAAGCGGTCATTTCAATTGGAACTCTATCAACAAACACATTGACTTGGATCCCATTTACTACCCTCTGAGAAAAAGAACAGCAAATGATGTCACCAACCAAGGGACCCTGAACACATAAATAGAAAGCGGGCCATGCCACCAGTGCTTCATCCGAAGGCTCATTGATGTTAATTAGTATGGTGATGAAACATCTGAAAACGAACCTTCCAGCTCAGTGAGCAAACCTACATCCAAAACGTGAGTAGGTTTTAAAATCTTGGTGACTCTACTAGGGACTTCTGATTGGTCTTGTCTGGGAACAGTAGGAGGTATGGATGAATAAGGTAAAAACAATGACTGCAGATGCTGGAAACTAGATTCTGGATCAGTGGTGCTGGAAGAGCACAGCAATTCAGGCAGCATCCGAGGACAGGCAAAATCGACGTTTCGGGCAAAAGCCCTTCATCAGGAATAAAGGCAGAGAGACTGAAGCATGGAGAGATAAGCTAGAGGAGGGGGGGGGTGGGAGAGAGTGGCATAGAGTAGAGAGAGGAGGAAAACTTCTTCAAGGCAGGCATCCTTGCAAGAGGATTCGCAGTAGGGTTAAAATCAACGAGGTAAAAACAATGACTGCAGATGCTGGAAACCAGATTCTGGATCAGTGGTGCTGGAACAGCACAGCAGTTCAGGCACCATCCGAGGACGGGCAAAATCGACGTTTCGGGCCATCCTGGCACTTTCCCCTGCCACCGCAGGAACTGTAAAACCTGCGCCCACACCTCCTCCCTCACCTCTATTCAAGGCCCCAAAGGAACTTTCCACATCCATCAAAGTTTTACCTGCACATCCACTAATATCATTTATTAGTGGATGGCCGTGGTACATTCCCAAAATACACCTTACCTTCAGATTTGTGAAGTAAGGAAGAATCAGTTAGGAAGTTGAATCTTTTCTCATTACGAATATCATTATTAAATGGGTTATAGTTCAAGTTTGCAAAACTGTCAATGTGGAACTTTAATACAGTGTGGAAATATGTGTTTGTAATGTCAAAAAAACAGTGCGCTACCAGAAAGGTCTGCCACTTCCAACTTTCCTCAGTCACTGATGTGGTATTGCATGTATTACAGAGAAATTCTGTTTATTTTTGTGGAAACTAAGTGTGAACGGTACTTTTGGTGTATAAGCCTAATTTTTCCCAAGTTTACCTTGAAAGAGCAGTCTGAAGCAAGAGTATTTCCTGTACGTTCAACCATCTATTGAACAGGCGAAAAATACTTTCACAGTCACACAGTTTTTTTGTATCTGAATCAGCTCAGATTTGAGAGTAAATTTGACAAATGCATATTGAAAACACAATAATTGGGAATAGAGTGCCATACCCACCTCCATCTGATTTTCCATATATCCAGCTTTCTAATGTTTCTAACTTTGAGGCAAGTCTGAAAAGTATGCATAGAATTTATGTTCTAACATTCTGTATTTGTTTATAAGGTGGTATTGATAATATTATAAAGAAAGCATACATGCATTCAGTAGAATGATTTGTTTGTTTGTTTTCAAAAATGTAGTCAATCATTCTGAAGCAAAAATAGATAATTTATCAAATTGTTAGTTAGCCGGTGAATGGCTAAGATTTTAGTTTAATGTTTAAATGTTATGATTTTACTGCTGCAATGTACTTGTGACAACCAATGCAACCTTTTTTAGCCAAAGAAGAAACATTAGATCCAGCCACGCTAACCAGGGGATTAAAACGGTTTCCTCAAGAATCTCCACCATACAGTGCACCCCTCTCTCCAAAACTTGCAAGAACAGAGTCTCATCCTTCAGAAGGTACTTTAGACCTTTATTAAAGGTGATCCATTATTTGATCCTTTGAATATTTAGGAAGAAATTCTATGTTGTTCAAAAAAGACAATGTCAGAGTAAGCTTGCAAAGTGTATTTACCTTGAGTAAATCATGAATATTTAAATTTTTTTCTGTACTGTGTTTCTTCTAAACATGGTAACAAGGCTTGTTCACTTGTGGAATTATACATGAGTTTTAAGAGAAATTGAATAGAGTAATATGAGTCATGGAACTTAGTGATTTTATCTAATCAGTGACACTGGCAATGATGTGCATCATTGTTTTCTGTGATTATGAAGCTATTTATAAATATTGGACCAAGATTGGGACAGAGAGAAGAATAGCTAAAATCGGTGTATAACTCCACTAATCTCATTGCCTGTCGTAATCTGTTGTGCATATTATTTAATTGAATTGTAATTGTGTGATGTTTCATGGTCTCAGGATATGGGGTATTAAGATGAGAGACGTCCTTCACACGAGAGTATTGAACCCGTAGACTGTGGATGACAAATCCCTAAATATATTTTAAAATGAAACCGCATAAAGTTGCCAAAGTGTATGGGCAGAGAGAGGAAATATTGCCTTGAAATAGAAGATCACCTGTCATTACGTTGAAGGTTAAAGCAACTTGATGGGCGACATAGCCTACTCCTGTTATTTTCTCTCTTTATAAGTAGCTGTTTTGGTTGATGAACCAGAAAACTGATGGCTTAAGTTAGAGTAGAATATAGTTGAAAAATATTCTTTGTTTTCATGTGTAATTTGCGTTTGTCCAATTTAGTCATTTCAAGTTTGACAGAAGTTTCACTTATCCGACCATCTCTAAACATTTGTTCTTTTAGCCTTGAATTGGCATTCCAAACACAAGATTAGAAATCAGACTAAAAATCAAAGAATACTTACAATAGGGAAGCAGGCCGTTTTGTCCATCAACTCCATACTAGCCCTCTAAAGAGCATTCCAGCCAGACCCACCGTCCCTACCTAATCCCTGTAACTCTGCATTTTCCCATGGCAAATCCACCTCGCTTTCACATTTCTGGACACTGCAGGCAATTTAGCATGGCCAGTCCACCTAGCCTGCACATCTTTGGATTCTTGACTGTGAAAGCTGAATCTGAAATGCTCCTCTTTCATGTTTGTATGTCTATGCACAAATCTGTTTTGATCATTTGATCTGATGAGTATTTATTCAGTGTGCCGAAACTCTGAAAAGAACTGAAAATACAACTGAGACTTACTGTTTGCAACCGGTGTTTGAAAAGGTTTTTTGGGCACAAGCTGCACTTTATTAGAATTATTGATATATGTTAGACTATTTATTTTCAGGAAAAGATATTACTTTACATGTTCAATAGTACCTAGTCTGAAGAAAAAAATGGAGTGAAATTTGTAGGAAATTATGTCAAAAGAAATAAATTTTATTCTGATGCATGGAGCCCAAATTGACTCTTCCTGCTATATTACCTTTTTTAAGCGTGACAGTGAAAAATCCAACTGTCATGATCTCCATAAAAACTGATGACATTTAAAAAGACGTTTGTACTTCTGGTTAACAGTTGAAAAGGATGACACAACTACATGCCACATTTTAGCCATTTTCTTTCTGTTAGCCATAACAGTTGTTTGTGTGTGATGTTTGTCGATTTGTAGGGCAATCTGCAAACTGCTCTCAAATGACTTCCACTGTCCTCTTCCCAATGGCATTGTAAAACACATTTCTTTCAGGTAGCAACGATCAGCTATTATTCACTTCACGTCTTTTTCATCTGATAAGAAAATAGCAGTTTACCACGCGATTGTTTACAAACTAATAGCATTTTGGATGGTACAAAATAAAACCCAAACACTGCAGGTGCTGGAAATCAGAAATACAAATAGAGAAACTTGGGAAAAATTCAGCAGGTCTGGCAGCATTTGTGGAGAAAAGCAGAGTTAACATTTCAATTTCAGTGACCCTTCTTCAGAACACCTGGCAATGCCACCCATTATAAGCTAGAAGGAAGGAATGAGACAAGGCCTCAATGGCGGTGATCCAGTTGTAAATATTCATGTGGTATCAGTGACTGCGATGGTGATTAAAGGCTGCAATAGTGAGGAGATTCCAACTCAAGGTTTCCTTGCCACTGGAACTTGGTCCAGCTTCTGTCAAGGACAATGTGTTTGCTATTGTGCAGTAACATTCCCGTGTTAAAAAATGTCCTGCATAAGGCATCTCCCCAGAGGATGACCTTCCTCCACATGCAACACCAACCCTGTGCCAATCAACAAGAGGTGGCAGGGATAAGTTTGTGATATCTGGGAATCCCTCACTCTGCACCCGTACTTAGGCGATAGAGTTTGACTCAATTGTTTTTCTCTTGAAATAGAAACAGGAGAGCTTTTTGGCAGTTTTCTTCATGAGTGAGCAGCCATTTTCTCTGTTAGATAATCTGTTGGAATTGATGGTGTATGCAGTGGACCAAAAAGTAGTACCAAATGATGATCATGCTTAAGGAGCTGTATGGTTTTCTCTCTCTCATGATTTGTTATGAGTGCAGTTCCAATCCTGAAGAAGGGCCTGTGCCCGAAACGTCGAATCTCCTGTTCCCTGGATGCTGCCTGACCTGCTGTGCTGTTCCAGCAATAAAGTTTCAACAATAAAAGTCAAACTCAGCACCATCTGAGCCAAAGTAGCATGCAGTCACCAACTTGAGCATTCAATACCCCAATCACCTGTGCAGAAGATAACAGAAGTATGTACCATACACAAGAGGCACCACCAACTCACCAAGCCTCCTTGGACTCTACTTTCTAAATCCATGGCATCCACAACCAGAAGAATAAGGCCAGTTATCATATGGAAATACATCACCCTGCAAGTTCCTTTTTATGTCATGCACTGCACTAATTAGGAATTATATTATCAGTCCTTCAGTCTACCAGCATCAATGTCCTGGATTTCCCTCAGTAACAATACCATAAGTATATTTGCATCACGGACTGCAGCAATTTAAACGGTAACGGACAACCATCTCCTTGGGAACAGTCCGGTATGGGCAAGAAGTGCATTCCTTGCCGTCAAAACCCAATTATTGTAAAAATTCAGGAGGAACGATGGTCAGCAATAGCACACCTTCTCCCCTCTCTTCCTTCACATCCAACTCTCCCACGCACATTATATGAAGTGGGATAATGTGAAAGTAAGTCATTTGAAAACTGCTATGTAGTTGAATGATCTTCATTTTTTTGAAGAATCAGCAAAAGGGCTAATCCCACATTCTGCGAAAAATAGAATCAAAAATTAGGCACAGATTTATATACGTAGCATTTGCCTTATGAGAAATAATGATTTAATGGAACAAAGTTCTAATTCAAATGTTTTTTAATTGAATAATCATTCTTAATTTTGCCTTCAGCAGAAGCATTGCCTGCAGAAGAGAACGCTACACCGAAGGAGCACAAATATTCAGAGTCCCTGGACTCTGCCCTAAATTCTGTAAAACCACCTAGTCCCCATCAGCGGAATTCTAGTGAATATCGTAACTCAGGAAATAAATTTGTTTTCAGAAGTTCTGTCGTATCATCAGGCTGTACCTCAAATTCTGCACCCACTTTGAGAAGACAGACTTCAAATTCAGCAGCAAATAATAGTTACTATGATGTTAACAGAACCCGCATGCAAAGGAGA
The DNA here is from genome assembly GCF_004010195.1 of Chiloscyllium plagiosum. Lineage (NCBI taxonomy): Eukaryota > Metazoa > Chordata > Chondrichthyes > Orectolobiformes > Hemiscylliidae > Chiloscyllium > Chiloscyllium plagiosum. The sequence goes on from NC_057721.1 coordinate 12,468,606, forward strand.
ATAGAAGGTAAGTCATTTGGTCCTGCAGTATGCCTTTTTATAACAGTATTGATGCTTTTTGTGTCAGGATAATCTTGGTGAAATAGAAATTAATCAGTGCACAAAAGAAAGGTAAATAAGATCTGCTGGGATCAAATAGGAAGTGTCTGTTTTGCAATTTCAGTAACTACATTTTATGTATTATTTATTTCAATTTATTCCTAAATTATAAGGTAAAATATTCCAGGTTTTTCTGCAGTATAAGAGAAATTAAATAAACAAAATGATGTAAGGTAGTGGAACTGTGTGTCCGCAGCACAAGTTGAACTGTTTTACAAAAATCAATTTTTTAACAGTTATTAGATGGAGTTGTAAAAGGGCTGCACATTAGGGAGAAAATTCGTAATAGAGAAGAAAATGAACTCTAAACTTGAATAGATGACCTGAAGCTACAAGTTGTCACAATTGCCTAAATGTACATTGCACTTATACGTAAAAATACAGCTGATTTTGTCAGTCTCCTACAGCAACTGATATTCAGGCATTTGTAATGGGAATTAAAGGCTAAGCCAGGTCTTTAAATGAAAACTCTAGGGTCCTGCTTGCGTTCAAGAAGACACATGAAAAGCACTCATTTAAATTGCAAAACCTCATCTGTCAATTCTCACAAAGCTGCTCGTTTCACAGATGTGGCATAAAAACAAACCCAAGTCATGAGTTATTTGTAGAGGAGGCTTGAAAAAACTGGTCATTGTAATTGCAGAAAACACTTTCTGTATGAAGAAAATGATAGACGTAGAGATGTGCAGCACCGAAACACAACCTGCGGTCCAAATGTCCATGCTGACCAGATATCCTAACCTAATCCAGTCCCATTTGCCAGCACCCTGCCCATATCCTTTTGAACCCTTCCCATTCATATACCCATCCAGATGTCATTTAAATGCTGCAATTATAACAGCCTCACTACTTCCTCTGGCAGCACATTCCGTACACATACAACCCTCTGCATGAAAAAGTTGCCCCTTATGTCTCTTTTATATCTTGCTCTCTAACCCTAAACCTATGCCCTCTAGGTCTGAACTTCCCCCACCTCAGGGAAAAGATTTTGTCTATTTATCCTATCCATGCCCCTCATGATTTTATAAACATCTATCAAGTCACCATCAAGCTCTATGGAACTCAGCCCCAGCCTATTCAGCTTCTCCCTATAGCTCAAATCCTCCAACCCTGGCAACATCCTCTTAAATCTTTTCTGAACCCTTTTAAGTTTCACTACATCCTTCCGATAGGAAGGTAACCAGAATTGCATGCAATATTCCAACCTTTTTGGTCATGTTCTCTATCCTAATTGATTCAAAGGGTTTATCAGTTGTGTTGGGAGAGAAGAGAAAGATAAAAATCTGTGCTTAACTTAACTTATCTACATATATTGTACAATATAAAGCATTCAACTGTTAACATCATGAATGAGTGCAGTTCATACACTGCATCAAGAATAGTTAGCTGACATTGTTACACATGACACATTGACTATATCCCTTAATCACTTACATAAGGTAGCAAAAGCCAAAAGATATGCAAGTCTAGTTGGGAAAGAATTGATTTGAAGATGAATAATATTCTGCAGTATATAATATTACGGTATAATCATCTGGAATATTCTTAAGTTATTTTTGCTTTATGTTCTTGAAATAAAACAGATGGCCAGGCAGTTTGAAATTTACCCCTCAGGAATTTTAAAAATTGAGAACCGTTTTTAAAATGTTGAGGTATGTTTTGCAATTTTGTTTGTTTCTGGCACATCAGTAGTACAGCTGAACAGAGACCTTGGAGTGCAGGTTTATAGTTCCGAGAAAGTGGAGTCGCAGGTAAATAGGATAGTGAAGAAGGCATTTGGTACGCTTGCCATTATTGGTCAGTGCATTGAATAAAGGAGTTGGGAGGTCATGTTGCGGCTGTCCAGGACATTGGTTAGGCCACTTTTGGAGTACTGCGTGCATTTCTGGTCCCCTTCCTATCGGAAAGATGTTATGAAGCTTGAAAGGGTTCAGAAAAGATTTACAAGAATGTTACCAGAGTTGGAAGGTTTGAGCTATAGGGAGAGGCTGAAAAGGCTATGACTATTTTCCCTGGAGCGTTAGAAGCTGAGAGGCGACCTTATAAGGGTTTATAAAATCATAAGTGGCATGGATAGGATAAGTAGGCAAAGTCTTTTCCTTGGAGTGAGGGAGTCCAAAATTAGTGGGCATAGGTTTAAGGTGAGAGGGCAAGATATAAAAGGGACCTAAGGGGCAAACTTTTCATCCTGGTTGGTGTGTGTATGGAATGTGCTGCCAGTGGAGGTAATGGAGGCTGATCTAAATACAGCATTTAAAAGGCATCTGGATGGGTATATGAACAGGAAGGATTTAAAGGGATATAACCCAAATGCTGGCAAATGGAACTCTATTTATATCAGATACCTGGTCAGCATGGACTGTTTCTGTGCTGTATATCTCTGACTCTTTGGAAACAGAGCAGAGTGTGTAAAATATACATGTCACAAAGTTGATCTGTAAAATTACATTTTTCATTTGTCTACCAATTTTGTTAGCTTATCTATAGTTCCTGTTGCAATTGATTGGTCTCATGACACTCTTCGCCAAACCTCCAATTGTGCTGTCTTTGGCAAATTTTTAAGATTTACCCTGCATTCCAAACAAGTAATTTATAAATATTAATTCATATGTTGAGAACATGACTTTCTACCGCAGAGAGTTCTTCAAGAAGTAGGTCTTTTATTTGCAAAACAAAACACTGTGACACTGAGAAAGCAGATTCTCGAATGCCCACGAACCTCAGGGTCCGTGGTTTTTTTATATTTTTTTAAATTATGTCTCTGTTAGCTTATCAGCATGTCCAACTATATTAATCAAAGTACTCCAGTCTCGCTACACAATAAACCAGTGATGTTAGTTCCCGTTATCTCTTTAGTTGTACATTCTACTTAATGTTATTCTAATGTCATGGTTTGATATTTAGTGCTAACTTTTGCAACAATGGTCTTTCGTTCCAGACCCTACTTAATATTTTCCTAATGTCATGATTAGATATTTATTATCACCTCTGCTACAGTGATCTTCGTGATTAAATATTTAACTATTCCATCTATTACAATAGTCTACTGTCTCAAGCTGACTGTACTAACTATTAATTAGATATTTAATGTCCTGTCCCAAATATTTATGGTCCCAATCTTATCATAATGACACTTAACAGTTAGTAAAGGTAGTCTCTCTGTTATCTCATCTCGCCATAGTGACCTTTCAGCCTTAATTTTACTCTGCTAATTGGTGTAAGAGCATTCCACTATTCTTATCCCATCTTGCCTTCCATAGACCCCTTGCAACAAATCGCCAGTGGTCTTCATGCTTTAATCCTTCCCATACTTTCATGCTTTTTATTTTCCATATGTCCAGTCTCAAAAATAGTCATTGACCAGTTTTCGAATTAAACAGCATGGAAAAAGACCCTTTGCACCAACTATTCGACAGTGAACATGTTCCCAAACTAAACTAGTCCCACTTGCTTGCATTTGGTCTATATCTCTCCAAACCTTCCCTATTCCATGTACTTACCTATATGTCTTTTAAACGTCGTTCCTGTACCTGCGTCCACCTCTTCCTCTGGTGGTTCATTCCACACCGAACCATTCTGTGTGTTGTTAAAAGAAATGTTGGCCCTCATGTCCTCCTCAAAACATCCTCCTCTCACCTTACAAATATGCTCCTTGAGCACCTCTACCGAGTCTCCCCTCAAATCTCTGTTGCAAAGAAAGCAACTTCAGATAAATCGACCTCTCTCCATAGCTGAAATGTTCCATCCCAGACAATATCCTTGTGAATTTCTTCTGCATCCCCTCCAGTACAATCACATCCTCCTTATAGTGTGGGGACTAAAACTGCACACTGCTCCAGTTGTGGCCTAACCGAAGTTCTGCACCATTCCAACGTGACCCCCCCTGCTGTTATAATCTATGCCATGACTGACAAAGGCAAAGATCACATATGTCATCTTAACTACCCTATCAAACTGTCCTACTACCTTTAGGAATTTGTATACAAGCACCCCAAGTTCCTTTTGTTCTTCTGAGCTTCCTAATGTCCTGGCATTCATGGAGTATTCCCTGGACTTGTTCCCTCATCCAAAGTACATTACCTCTCACTTATAAATTCTGTCTGCCACTGATCTGCCTATCTAACCAATCCATTTATGCCTTCCTCACTGTCAACCACCTGGCCAATTTTTATGCCAACCAAAACTACTTATCTTTGTGGGCATTCTCATCTACATAATTTATGAATATCACAACAATAATGGACAGACCACTAATCCCTGTGAATACCTCTACACACCAGGCTCCAGTCTAGCAAACAATGTTGTACTACCACCCTCTTGTTTCCTGTCACAAAGCCTGTTTTGGATCCATCTTGCCAAGTTGTGCTGGAAGTGATGAGCTTTTACTTTCTTTATCAGTTTCCCACGTGGAACCTTGTTACAGTCCTTACAAACTACATCAGCTGCTATAATCTCGTCTCCACCAAATTTGTTCAGCATGATCTCTCTCTGAAAGCCATCCTGTCTATTCCTAAACAAACTTTGCCTCTCTAAATGGAGATTAATTTCCTCCTTAGCCATTTTCTCCAATAGTTTAGTCACCATTGATGTTATGTAAAAACAGGGACTGCAGATGCTGGAAACCAGATTCTGGATTAGAGTGGTGCTGGAAAAGCACAGCAGTTCAGGCAGCATCTGAGGAGCAGGAAAATCGAAGTTTTGGGCAAAAGCCCTTCATCAGGAATTAGAGGCAGAGTGCCTGCAGGATGGAGAGCTAAATGAGAGGAGGGTGGGGGTGGAGAGAAAGTAGCATAGTACAATAGATAAATGGGGTGGGGATGAAGGTGATAGGTCAGAGAGGAGGGTGGAGTGGATAGGTGGAAAGGAAGATAGGCAGGTAGGACAAGTCATAGAGACAGTGCTGAGCTGGAAGTTTGGAACTGGAGTGAGATGGGGGAAGGGGAAATGAGGAAACTGGTGAAGTCCACATTGATGCCCTGGGGTTAAAGTGTTCCAAGGCGGAAGATTGAGGCATTCTTCCTCCAGGCATTGGGTGGTGGGGGAGCGGCATCAATCCACCGTTGATGTTAGACTCACTGGTCTATCTCTTGTAAAGTGTAACCACATTAACTGTCCTCCAGTCCTCTGACATCTCCTTTGTGGCCAGAGACAATTTAAAAATTTGGATCAGGGCCTTTTGTAGTTTCCCACCACCCCCATGTCTCCCACAGTAGCCAAGGATACAACTCTGCTGCGCCTGGGGATTTATCATGCACTGCCAAATACTACTCTGCCTTTCTGTTTTCACACCAAAACGTATAACTTAACATTTATAAACATCTAGTGCACCGGTTTCCTCCCACAGTCCAAAGATGTGCAGGCTAGGTGAATTAGCCATGCTGAAATTGCCCATAGTTTTCAGTGATATGTCATCTAGGTGGATTAGCCAGAATAAATGTGGAGTTACATGTTGGATCAGTGTGGAAAGCTCTTTGGAGAATCGGTGTGAACTCTATGGGCCAAATAACCGGCCTCCATACTGTAGTAATTCTGTAATTATACTCGATTATATTGAAATGCACAATCAATTAGCCAAAAGAGTTCAATGCTTCGTTAAAATGATTTGGAGGTGCCAGTGTTGGACTGGGGTGGACAAAGTTAAAAAATTACACAGCACCAGGTTAGAGTCCAACAGGTTTATTTGAAGGCACTAGCTATCGAAGTGCTGTTTCTTGATAACCTGGTGTTGTGAGTTTTAACTCTTCAAATGAAGCAGCATGATGGGAAGAGTATGAAAATAATAACATAAAGGGTACCAAACAAGAGTCATGTTGAACTTGAAAAGTTAGCCATTTCTTTCTCCACAGATGCTGCTGGACCTGCTGAGTATCTCCAATTTTTGTTTTTATGTCAATGTCCTGGCATCCACGTATTTTACTTTGAATAAAAATAAATGTTTGAATTCTAAAGGTGCTGCAGTGGCTGAGGGACTTTGATGTAAATGTCCAAGGTCATTGAATGTAGCTGGATGTGGCTGGAATGGCACTAATTTTCTTAAAATTCATCTAAACAATATTTATATTCTCCTCTTTAACCTTTCCTGTTAGTGCATCAAAAAACTTGTTAAAATAGTCAAGTTTAATCTACCTTTTATAAGTTTTTGCTAACTCTCCTTTCTTAAAGCCACATCTTCAAACACCTGTTGATTTTTAGTTCCTGATTATTTCTAAAATCTTACCCTCTATTGATGTTAAACTGACTAACCTGTAGTTATTATGAATGACCTTGCAACTTTTCTTAAAAGATGTCACATTTGCAGCACTAATCTTCTGGCACTTCTCCCAGATCTAGAGAACATTGGAGATGGAATGTTCTCAAAAATGTTGGTTGTGTTTACAAATATTTTTTTAGTTCAATATTACCAGTTTTAATCTAGCAGCCATCCAAAATTTGGCATGATGTGTGATTTTGCTGTGATAATAGCAGATTATGTTGTAAAATTGTGATGTGCCTGTCCTTTAAATTTTGAGGGTTTTTTTAAAAGGAGCATGAGATGATGCATCCATTATTTTGTGGTTTCCCTATAGGCTCTGTACTGATGTTTGTCGTACTTTCAAATTTTCATTTCACCAATTCAACCTATTAGAATATTAGCATATTTCTGAAATGACATTTTAGTAGCGTAGTTGAATGCTATGATACTTGTTATGCAATCATATTTCATTTTAAAGTGCTGGCTGAACCAAAAATCAGAAAATAGCTAGCATTGAGCACATCAAAAACAAAATTAATACTTCTAGAAATTAGAGTTAAATTTTATTTTTGTTATCATAAAGAGTCAAAAAAATCATCCACTTAGATGAGTTTTTAAACAGATGTAGAAAACTGAATTGAATGTTCATAGTAGAAATTAATACCTGCACTTATGTTCATTTATTTTTGTAATGTAGCTGCAAGTTCTACAACTGGACCAGACCTTCATTCGACAGAACGTGAATCGCCAAGAACTAGTAATAAAGATCCTTCCACTTGGTCCATTGAAGAAGTCATGAAGTTTGTTAAGGAAGCAGATCCTCAGGCTTTAGCACCACATGCTGATCTCTTCAGAAAACATGCAAGTATTTTTCAAAGATCTTTGGAAAACCTTTTAACATGTATTAGACCTGAGAATCTGTTTGCTAAATATGTTTTAATCCTTAATGTGTATTATGGTATGTTGCAGGAAATTGATGGAAAGGCATTACTCTTGCTACGAAGTGACATGATAATGAAATATATGGGATTGAAGTTGGGCCCAGCTTTGAAGCTTTGTTATCACATTGAGAGACTGAAACATGGAAAATACTAGCATATCTTTTTTGCCTTTCATCAGCCTGATGGAAATGTTGGTCCTCAAAGCCACTGAATTCCTCTTCATGTGAAATAATTTCATGATTTTTTTTTAAGAGGAGCAGTTGTAATATTATTTAAGACTTTTAAACCAAGAAAATGTACAGTTTCATCCTGCGATATAATACTTGAAATGGGTCTGTTTTGCAGTGTCCAAGGCAGTTTTGTCATTTTTGTGTTTCATATAACAAGGATGCAATAGTGCTGAATATTATGCATTCAGGGTGTTTCTGTACATGCTTTTGTAACTCGACACAATTAAGTCTGCAGTTAGACATAGGATAGAGAATTTTCATTTTTATCTTCCTGGTGTTAAATTGCAGGAATGCAATGTTCCATTTGCAGGTTTCTGTTAATACATAACTGCTTTTAGTCTCCTGGTACCAAATAGCTAGAATCCAAAGGATATCTGCGTCAGGATTTTACTGTACTAAAATGTTTATGCAAAACTTCTAGATTGCTAGAAGGATTTTTGAGTGATCAGGTATTCTTGCCTCAGCAAACCCTGTGACTATTCTTACCTGGCTCCTCTTATGCTCCAGTGGAGTAAACAATCTTGTACGTATGATTTTTGTCATATGATCAACCAGGCTAATACTGTCGCCCTTGAAGGGATCAGGCAATGGTTTACACTGTTATGCAGTAATTGAAAACTAAACCAGCACAATGTTTTGGCAGATTATCTTAAAGGCCTTTAATATTTGTATGTTTATACTATGTTCTTACACTCAGTTTTTTTGTAATTTGTTGACTGATGATATGCAGTCAGCCAGCCATGTTTTTTACACTGTGAGACCTGACATACTGATAGTAAGCTGTGTTACTATCTGTACCTGTGAAAAAAAAATCAGGGACACGAATGTAAAATCTCCTAGCCAGTAACAGCTTGAATGTATTTCATAAATGTGTTAATTGGAAGAAATGACTATTTTACATAAGTACGTAGTCTATGAAACTAGAGATTTTTATTTTGTTGCTGGTTGCCTTTTTATACAAGGTGAATTCCTTTTAGTAAGAAAACATTTGCATAGGTAACGACATACTTGTGGAAGAATGCTTTATGCATTATGGATAATAAACATTGTAGTTATATAAAATCGTGTATAATACTTTTGAGTGTAGTTGTGTTATAATTTAAATACCGTTGTTTCATCAGTGTTCACGAATAATCCAGTCCCACTTTAACTGCACATTTTTCTATTGCAACTCTAATATAATGAGCAATAGTCAAGCCACTGTACATAATACAGCATCTTGGTAAGAAATAAATGAATTTGGTCTGTTCTCAGTCTTGAATTTTACTACCTCTGATAAGCAGCATGAGTGCAATTCTGAATGTGACAATTTAAGGACAGAATTAGATTAAGAATGTGACAGTTTCAGCTGCCTGAAGCTAGACATCTTTTAAGCACAACACAGCATCAACTGCTGCAGAAATAGATGCAGTTTTAATCTCTAACCTTTTGGCCTGGAAGATAATTCATTCCTTGGCACTGTCAACCTTACATCAATGGAACATACTGTAAAGGAATATGCCAGGAACAGTATGAAGCATATTTTAAAATGAGGTGTCAATATATTGAAGCTACACATCAGTATACTTAACCAGCGCAGAATTAGATATGGTTGGTCAAATAACGCCAAAGAAGCCGGTATCCCGTCACCAAGTCATCCTTTATTTGCAAGTGCTCATGGCACATGTCCAACTGCGTGAAGGACAGCCCCCTGCCAGGATGTTAGGAATTGATTATTGATCCAACTGCAAAACTCAGTTTACGGTTTGTTTAAAATCCCCATGAAGGTGAACCAACCCATTGGGCTTCACCATTGATATGACTGGTGCTGCCCATTTCGCAAACTGAATTGGTTTAATGATTCCTTTGCTTTCCAGCCTCCTGATTTCTGCACCTACTTTTCCCCATAAGGCAAATGGCATTGGGCAGGACTTGCAGAATCATGGAATTGCTTTCTGGCCAACATGCAAAATGGCCTTGGCTCCTTTGTTAGTCCTTAGACCTTGTTGGAAAACTTCTGGGTATTTAATTAGGACTTCATTCAGCCACTTTCAAACAAAAGAAATTGATCCAATTAATGTGAATCTTTCTCAACCAATTTTGCCTGTCAAACTTGGGCCCTAGCCTTTTTACCACAATTAGTGGTAACCAAACCAGATGCTTCTCATAAGAGATCAGAAGTAAAGTTGTACCCTTAATCTGTAGAAGTTCCCCAGTAAAGATTCTCAGTCCAGCTGAAGTATTGCACAAACTTAAGAGTTGGAGTCCAGAGCAAATTTTCTAAAAAGACTGGTTGCATGATCACTGAAATGGCCATGCCGGTATCAACCTGCATCTAACCAGAGATTTATTTTTGGTTCTGATTTTGATGTTGCTAAGTAATTTAACTGTTCCAAATCAGATGTAGGTGGACTTTCCAGCGTGTGCTCAGCCCTTGATAACGGCCTCTTACTCAATTTAGGTCGAATGGGAGTCTTGCTGTCTCGACTCTGCACACTAGCAGCAACTCCAGTACCACATCGGCATGGATCCTGAAGAAACTTTTAACCGTTTGGCTGGGGGTTTTGCTGTTTTTACAGCTCTGCGTGACCAGAATTTCTGACATGCCTGTTTATATCTGTCGGCCAGGTTCCCTGAGTAAATCAGATTAATAGCCCCCGTCAGGGAACTCTTATTCTGAGTTCCACCTGACTAACCTTGTTACAAACTACAATTGTGGATATCAAACTAAAAATTAGACCAGTTGGACTGCTGGTTTGTGCTGCAGGGTTACGCTAACAGTGTGTTAAATTCCCATACCAGCTAGCACACCATAAAGGTCCAACTTTCTCGACATTGAAGTGTGGAGAAAGTGAGGACTGCTGATGCTGGAGAGTCAGAGTCGAAATCTGTGGAGCTGGAAATACGCAGCAGGTGAGGCAGCATCTGAGGCGCAGGAGAGTTGATATTTCAGGCATATGCCCTTTACCAGGAGTGCCCTGATGAAGGGCATATGCCTGAAATCTTGACTCTCCTGCTCCCTGGATGCTTCCTAACCTGCTATGCTTTTCAGTACCACCCTTTTTGACTCCACCTTGAGGTGTGGTGACCCTAATGACAGGACAGGTCAGTTAGGTCAATGGTGACTTCAGACTCCAGATCATACCTGAAGACTGAAGGTGGTGATAAAGATTTCTAGGAACAAAATGGAAATGGTTCCCTAAAGCTATCTTTATTGATTTCAAAATAAGAGATTCCATCAGTGTGCTGAACACACCAAGCTTTTAGATAACACTAAGTTGTTCTACAATAAACTGATAAGGCCAAAGCTGTATAAACCAGCCATCTCTTTTGGAGGATGTTGTGGACAATGAAGTAAGTGATGGAAAAAGATGGTGTACATATTTCCTGCCCTAACTATGGTGGAATCCAGCACACAACAGTGCAAGGAAAAAAAAAGGTTTTCTAGTGCAAGAATAATTCTACTTGGCCTCCTTAAACGTTTTCAACATCATCGCTCATAGTGAGCTGAAAATGTTTTTTCCACATATTGCAAAGCAGCACCTGTGAGCACTGAACAGAAAAAGCTATAGGTTTTGGTAGCATTTCAGCAGTAGATCTGAAGATGTACACAGAAATATAATTAGTATTAGCTTTATTGTCATGTACTCAAATGAGTGCAGTGAAAAGTGTACAAGTTACCGCGTACAGGGCCATCTTGGGCACAAAGGTCCTTAGGTACAGCTTCAGTTACAATTCTTAGAGAAATAGAGAAGTCGTCCAGCATTGTATATTTTAGGAATAAATTATGAAGTGGAGGAAAATTAAAAAGTTAAGAACAACAGTCTTTCAACTCAGACCACACTGGTACCTAACCTTGACTCCAGGCGCTGCTGGACTTCATCTCAGGGTTCACGAGGCTGGGAGGGGAATCCCCTCTAGATTGGAAGTCCATGCTGGACTGAGTGACGGCAACGCTGGGGCAGGAGGCTGATACGCCAAGCCAAGTGTATCCCTCGGATCTGCACTGGGGTCAGGTGATCTGAGGCAGGTCTGTGACATCTAGATTGGAGGACGAGAAGAAATAAAGAACGATAAAACAAAAAGCAACAGATGGAGCAGACAAGCTCCAACTGAATCATCTTACTCCACTGTTTAGTAATAGAACAATGTAACACATTATGATTGTACCGATGAAAAGAAAAATGTTGACTTGTCCCTAGCCAAATCATTCTTGTTCAACCTGGACAGTCCCAAAAAATAGACGTATAAGCTATACTCGCTGCAAAGGGAAAATGCAACCAATTATGAACCTAAAAAAACTTTTGCTAATCAAACTAATAAAGCCAGCCAGTGGTGCTTACTTATCAATTGTTAGTTCGGTTTACACCAGAGCTACTTGATTTCAGGTCTCATAACAGCCCTTATTAGCCAATGATGGAAAGGTGAGAAATATTGCCTTCCGCATTTATACATATTAATTGAAGTAAGAAACTTAAAAGCCTTGGCAAAACATGGATCAAGGAGGTTACCTGCATCTCTGCCCAACCATACTTGGGTCCAAGTCATTGGCTGATCCACACATGTCAAATAGGAAATGGGTCATCACTGCTTCATGGCATTGATGCAGAGTTCTTCAATAAAGCAACCTTACCACATGCATCTTCAGCTGCTTCAACAATGACCATCCATTGTTTTAATTGCTGATCCTAGTATTTCAATTCTTCAAAACGTTTTTTTGAAAGTTGGATATGCTTGTCCATAGCAAGACATGCACTTGTCTGACAAGTGGCAAGTATAATTGTAACATAAGTTTTAGGCAATGCCATTTATAACAGGAGAAAAGCCAGATTCCTTCTCTGACCTGTAGTGACCTGCAAAATCTCTCAATCCAGGTGATAGCACAAAAGTAAATAATTTGCCCACTAGTCTTTTAACAGTGTTCATATTCCTTATTAGGCTCATCATCTTATATTCACCTCTACCAAACCAACTCAGAACCTGAACTAAGTATCTCAACACTGGCTACAAAAGCAGAGGTTGAATACTGAGCTTCAATTTCTACCAATCCCTCCCCAAAAAGAAACTCTCTGCTATCTGCAAGGTACAAGTCAGTATTGTGGTAGGATATCTATCACTCATCTGCAATAATAAACAAGAAATTAGAAGACTCCGAGAAGCAACATGCTTAATCCCTTCCATCCAAGTTTTGTTTCTGCACTATGTAGAATTCACAAGCTGTGTAACAGCAACCTACCAACTTTTACATATATCCCGTGCCTGCAACTTCATTGCAAAAAACAGATTTTGAAATTGTCACTGCAAAGTTTCTTAAATCATCAGCTGAACAAGCCTATGATCTTTGTGTTCTTAGCTCAATTTCAATTGCAAATACTATTCCAATTCTGTGGCAATACTTTTCTCAGACCATTGTCACAGAATGACTTATTCCTGTCAATCTCCCTGTCTCTCAAAACGTGATTGCCTTTCCTAATCATGTGCTGGCTAGGCTGTTTTCTCTGCCCCCTATCCAAAAAGTGGTTTAGGATGTTTTTCTTTCACATTAGCAGTGCTAAATGAATGCAAGCAATAGTAGCTGTAATTTGCTATTTATTTGTTTTAAGGTTGCTAAATCTTTATTATGCCAAAGTTTTTGAATTGTATGGATGTTGGTTTTCACTTCAGCCACCCAGAATCTGCTAAATGGAAGTTTCTCAGGATGGCAGAAAGTGAGAAGTGGTGTCCCATAGGGACCACTCACGTACAAATCAAATTGGGGAGGTGGGTTGAATGTTACAGTCAAAGGAGAACAGCGTATGGTTAATAATGAAAAGGATTATACGAAAATATAGGAAGACATTCAGACTCGATAAGTGTGAAGTAATTTATTTCGTGGGTATTGAAGTAAGATTTACCCCAAGGAAAGTAAGAAACTAAGTTGGATAGATGAGCAAAGAAAACATACAAACATATATTGGAAGTAGTAATTGTGCCAACTGCTAAACTTATAAAGAATGTAAGAAAGTTCTGGTGCTTGTTTCTAAAGGAATAGATAAAAGCAGTAATTTTCAATCCATGGAGGAAATGCAGTTGAAATCATGTATGGAATTATGTTCTTGAGATAACAAAAGTATAAAGCAGTGGAGAAAGCGCAGAAAAGATTTACAAAGATATAGCTAAAATTGAGAATATGCAGCTAACAGGAATGATTGGAAAGAAGAGTAGGCAAATGTGTCATTAAAAAAATCTTAAAGTAGGGCAGGGTGAGTGGAAAAAATGTGGAATCCTGTGCTACATAGTGATGCATTTATGGGTAAACTTGAAATTGAGGGAGAAACAAATTGTGTCACAAGGCAGGAAAGAAGAAACTGCAACAAACTTGTAGGTTGCTTAAATAGCAAACATGATCAATTGGGCCAAAGGTTATTTTTCGGTGCTGTAAATTTTTATTTGTTCATAGTGGTAGATATTGTGTATTTGGAAGGTGCTCAACTCCTAAGTACCACTCCCACCGAATTGTTTAGTTTTTAAAATGTATCAGTCCTGACAAGTTTGCCTTCTGAGACCGTTAAGATTGTTTTATGATTTCTTTCTGGTTCTCCTTGGACTGTTGACCTAAGTCTCTTTTCAATTCTGACAACTTCCATACAAATTCTTTAAACTTGGAGACTTCACAAACTAAAACTTTTCTGCATTTGAACCGAAAACTGGATTCTCCTACGAAGTGGAAATGGTTCTTGCAAACTGATGATCTAATTCTTCTGAAGTTAAAGGATAAACTAATGGCAGCTGGTACATTTTCCAAGCAATATGAGCATTCCAGCAAATCACACTACAATTATCCTGCCAGGCAGTTGACATAATCACATGGCTTTTTGGAAACAATGGACTAATCTTCCCAGATAGCAGTTGTGTCAATTTCAGGATGTTTCACAAAGGATTTCTGACCATGACTTAGAGTCATAGAGATGTACAGCATGGAAATAGACCCTTCGGTTCAACTTGTCCATGCTGATCAGATATCCCAAGCTAATCTAGTGCCATTTGCCAGCACTTGGCCCATATCCCTCTAAACCCTTCCTATTCATATACCCATCTGGATGCCTTTTAAATAGTGTAATTGTACCAGCCTCCACCACTTCCTTTGACAGGTCATTCCATACACCCACCAACCTCTGCATGTAAGGTTGTCCCTTAGGTTTCTTTTACATCTTTCACCTCTCACCTTAAACCTACGTTCTAGACTCCCCCATCCCAGGGAAAAGACCGTGTCTATTTATCCTATCCATGCCCCTCGTGATTTTATAATCCTCTATAAGGTCCCTCAGCTCTGACGCTCCAGGGAAAACAGCCCTAGCCTATTCAACTCTCCCTATAGCTCATATCCTCCAACTCTGGCAACATCCTTGTAAATCTTTTCTGAACCCTTTCAGGTTTCATAACATCCTTCCAATAGCAAAGAGACCAGAATTGCATGCAATATTCCAAAAGCGGCCTAACCAACGTGGCCTCTCAATTCCTACACTCTTATGGTGTGATCAATAAAGGAAATGCTGTCTTCACTATCCTATCTACCTGCGACTCTACTTTCAAGGAGTTATGAACCTGCAGTCCAAGCTCTCTTTGTTCAGCAACACTCCTTAGGACCTTACCATTAAGTGTATAAATCCTTTTGTGTATAAATGCTTTCCCAGAATGCTGCACCACACAGTTATCTAAATTAAACTCCATTTGCCACTCCTCAGCCCATTGGCCCATCTAATCAAGATCCTGTTGTAATCTGAGGTAAACTTCTTTGCTGTCCACCACATCTCCAATTTTGGTGTCATCTGCATACTGACTAACTATACCTGTGTTCACATCCAAATCATTTATATAAATGAAGAAAAGTAGTGGACCCTCAGCACTGAGCCTTGTGGCACTCCACTGGTCACAGGCCTCCAGTCTGAAAAACAACCTTTCACCATCACCCTCTGTCTTCTACATGCGAGCCAGTTCTGTATCAAAATGGCTAGTTCTCCCTGTATTCCATGAGATCTAACCTTGCTAACAGGTCTCCCATGGGAACCTTGTTGAACGCCTTACCGAAGTCCATATAGATCACGTCCACCACTCTGACCTCATCAATCCTCTTTGTTACATCTTCAAAAAACTCAATCAAGTTTGTGAGACATAATTTCCCATGCACAAAGCCATGTTGACTATCCCTAATCAAGCCTTGCCTTTAAATATGTATAAATCCTGTCCCTCACGATTCCCTCCACCAACTTTCCCACCACCGACATCAAGCTCACCGGTCTATAGTTCCCTGTCTTATCCTTACTACCTTTCTTAAATAGTGGTACCATGTTAACCAACCTCCAGTCTTCTGGCACCTTACCTGTACTATTGGTGATACAAATACCTCAGCAATCTCTTCCCTAGCTTCCCACAGATTTCTAGGGTACACCTGACCAGGTCCTGGCAATTTATCCATCTTTGTGTTTCAAGACATCCAGCACCACCTCCTCTGTAATATGGACATATTTCAAGATGTCACCATCTATTTACCTACATTCTCTATATCTTCCATGTCCTTCTCCACAGTAAACACTGATACAAAATACTCTTACTTTTTCCCCATCTCCTGCAGCTCCACACAAAGGTTGCCTTGCTGATCTTTGAGGGGCCCTATTTTCTCCTTCATTACCCAGTATTCATTCAGTATTCCCTACACCCACCAGTCTTTCCTTTCACCCTAACAAGAATATACTGTCTCTGGACTCTTGTTAACTCATTTCTGAAGACTTTCCATTTACCTGCCATCCATTTACCTGTGAACATCAGCTCCCAATCAGCTTTTGAAAGTTCTTGCCTAATACTGTCAAAATTAATCTTCCTCCAATTTAGAACTTCAGCTTTTAGATCTGGTCTATCCTTTTCCATCACTATTTTAAAACTAATAGAATTATGGTCGCTGGCCCCCAAGTGCTCCCCCATTGAAACCTCCGTCACCTGCCCTGCCTTATTTCCTAAGAATAGGTCAAGTTTTGCATCTTCCCTAGTAGGTACATACACATACTGAATCAGAAAATTTTCTTGTACACACTTAACAAGTTCCTCTCCATCTAAACCCTTTACACTTTGGCAGTCCCAGTCTATATTTGGAAAGTTAAAATCCCCTACCATATCCATCCTATTATTCTTACAGATATCTGAGATCTCCTTACAAATTTGTTTCTCAATTTCCCGCTGACTGTTAGAGGGTCTTTCATACAATCCCAACAAGGTGGTCATCTCTTTCTTATTTCTCAGTTCCACCCAAATAACTTCCCCGGATGTATTTCCAGGAATATCCTCCCTAAGTACAGCTGTAATGCTATCCCTTATCAAAAATGCCACTTCCCCTCCTCTTTTGCCTCCTTTTCTATACTTCCTGCAGCATTTGTATCCTGGAGCATTAAGCTGCCAGTCCTGCCCATCCCTGAACCATGTTTCTGTAATTGCCATGATATCCCAGTCCCATGTCCCTAACCATGCCTCGAGTTCACCTGCCTTCCCTGCTAGGCCTCTTAAACTGTGTTTATTTCAATGTAATATATCAGTCCTACCTTGTTCTCTGCTTTGTCCCTGCCTGCCCTGACTGACTTTCCTTTGTTCTCAACTGTACCAGTCTCAGATTGATCTCTTCCTTCACTATCTCCTGGGTCCCACCCCCTCACCTTACTAATTTAAATCCTCCCAAGCAGCTCGAGCAAATCTCCCTGCCAGTATACTAGTCCCCTTCCAATTTAGTGCAATCGATCCTTCTTGTACAGGTCACTTCTACCCCAGAAGAGATTCCAATGATCGCAAAATGTGACTCCTTCTCCCATACACCAGCTCCTCAGCCATGCATTCATATTCTCTATCCTCCTATTCATACCCTCACTAGCTCATAGCACCAGGAGTAATCCAGATATTACTACTCTCAAGGATCTTCTTTTTAAATTCCTGCCTAACTTTCTATATTCTCCCTTCAGAATCTCATTCTTTTCCCTTCCTATGTTATTGGTTTCAATGTGTACAATGAACTCCTGCTCGTCCCTCTCCCCTTTGAGAACATTCTGCATCCTCTCTTGAGACATCCTTGATCCTGGCACCAGGGACGTAACACACCATTCTGATTTTTCACTGCTGGCTGCAGAAACGAGTTTCTGTGCCCCTGACTAGAGAGTTCCCTAACACAATCGATCACTTGGAACCTGACATACCCCTCATTACATTAGTGCCAGTCTCAATACCAGAAACTTGGCTGTCTGTGCTACATTCCCCTGAGAATCCATCACCCGCTACATTTTCCAAAGCAGCATATTTGTTTGAAATTGGGATAGCCACAGAAGACTCCTGCACTACCTGCCTACCTTTTTTGCAGTTGGCCTATATCCCTATTCATGTACTCATCCAGATGCCTTTTAAATGTTGTAATTGTACTATTCTCCAACACTTCCACTGGCAGCTCATTTCATACATGCACCAACATCTGCAAAAAGGTGTTGTCCCCTAGGTCCATTTTATATCTTTCCCCTGTCATTTTAAACGTATGTCCTCTCATTTTGGACTTCCTTAAGCTAGGAAAAAGACCTTGGCTATTGACCTTATTCATGCCCCTCGTGATTTTATAAACTTCTAAGGTCAACACTTTGCCTCCAACATTCCAGGGAAAATAGCTCCAGCCTCTCCCTATAACTCAAGCCCTACAAACCTGGCAACATTCTTCTAAATCTTTCCTGTACCATTTAAAATTTAACAACATTTTTCCTTTAGCAGAGAGACCAGAAATTAACGTAGTATTTCAAAAGTGGCCTCACCAAAGTCCTGCACAGTGACAACATGACACCCCAACTCCTATACTCAATGCACTGAACAATAAAGGCAAGTGTACCAAATACCTTCTTCATTACCCTGTTACTTGTGACTCCACCTTCAAGGAACTATAAGCCTGCACTCCATGGTCTCTTTGTATGGCAACACTCCCCAAGACCCTACCACTAAGTCCTGCCCTGATTTGCCTTACCAAAATGAAACATCTCACTTATCGAAATTAAACTCCATGTGCCACACCTCGGCCCATCTGATCAAGGGTCCCGTTATACTCTGAGATAAACTTCTTTACTGTCCACTATATCACTAATTTTGGTGTCAACTGCAAACTTACTAACTATTCCTCCTACATTGACATTCAAATGACAAAAAGCAGTGGTCGTAGTCCTGGAGTCTGAACAACAATCCTTTACTACCAACTTCTGTCTTCTACCTTCAAGCCAATTTTGCATCCAAATGGTTAGCCCTCCCTGGACTCTACGTGATTGAACTCTGTTAACCAGTATACTATGTGGAACCTTATTGAACGCCTTGCTGAAGCTTGTATAGACAGCATCCACTACTCTGATTTCATCAACCTTGTCACTTCTTCAAAAAAATTCAATCAAGTTAGTGAGACACGATTTCTCACAGACAACATACAGAACTTATCCCTCAGAATCCCTTCCAACAATAACACTGACATCAGGCTCACCAATCTTCACAGCACTGGCTTTTAGTGATCCAAAACACCAACTAAACAATCACAGTCCAAGGTTAAAACTCAATTTACAACTCAAGGGAACACTAAGGACTTAAAACTCAATATTAATTTCATGTTCCTCTAGTACTGCACACAATCCTTTTTTAACTTTGCACTTCTGTATTCCAATACTTAATATTGCATCTTTGTTTATTTTACTTCGGGTTAGTTTATAACAAAATTGCTCTTTCATTCAGGAAAAAATTGCAATAGACTCCTCAGTGCTACAATAGAAATTAATCAATTACATTTTGTGCACAGTTAGTGACTAGATTAAATGTCACAACTGAAGATATGGATGTACAACTGGAGAAACTGCTCCTTTCCAGAGGCTGGCTGATGATGTGGTGTCATCAAATGCACAAGGAGTCAAATGAACATCAATCTCAGAAATCAACCATTCCCCAACGAATGCAATGGATCAGGAACAATTATTGCTGCAGTAATCCTGACTATGAGAGCAAGAACAAACAGAGTTGTTATCTCTGGTTTCTTACCCGTGCCACGTGATAGCGAGGCAAGGAATAGGGAGAGATATCAGCTGAACACGTGGCTGCAAGGATGGTGCAGGAGGGAGGGTTTCAGGTACTTGGATAATTGGGGCTCATTCTGGGGAATGTGGGACTCGTACAAACAGGACGGTCTTCACTTGAACCAGAGGGGTACTAATATCCTGGGTGGGAAATTTGCTGGCGTTATTCAGGTGGGTTTAAACTAGCTCAGCAAGGGGATGGGAACCAGAGGTGTAGTTGCAGTGCACAGGAGGATGAGAGTAGGAAGGACAGGGACAGGATTTCAGGGTCACAGGAATGTGCTTGCAGACAGCAAACTGGCTTGAAGTGTATCTACTTCAATGCCGGAAGTATCCAAAATAAGGTAGGTGAGCTTGCAGCATGGATAGGTACCTGGGACTTCGATGTTGTGGCCATTTCGGAGACATGGATAGAGCAGGGTAAGGAATGGATGTTGCAGATTCCAGGGTTTAGATCTTTCATTAAGAACAGGCAAGGCAGTAAAAGAGGGGGAGGCTTGGCCTTGTTAGTCAAGGATAATATAATGGTGGCTGAGAGAACTTTTGACGAGGACTTGTCTACTGAGGTAGTGTGGGCTGAGGTTAGAAACAGGAGAGGAGAGGTCACATTACTTGGGGTTTTTCATAGGCCTCCGCAGAGTTCCAGGAGGAAAATTATTCTGGGTAAGAGTTAAAAGAACAGGGTGGTCATTATGAGGGACTTTAACTTCCCCAACATTGACTGGCAATGCTATAACTCTAGTACGTCGGATGGATCAGTTGTTGTCCAATGTGTACAGGAGGGTTTCCTGACACAGTATGTTGAAGGACCAACAAGAGGGGAGGCCACACAGGATCTGGTGCTTGGTAATGAACCAGCCAGGTGTTTGATTTAGTTGTAGGTGAGCACTTTGGAGAGAGTGACCATAATTCAGTTACGTTTAGTTTAGCAATGGAAAAGGATAGGTACATGCCACAGGTCAAGAGTTATCGATGGGGTAAGGGCAATTATAATGCGATTAGGCAAGAATTTGGATGCATAGAACGGGGTAGCAAAATGCAGGGGATGAAGACAATGGAAATGTGGAGCTGATTTAAGGAACAGATACTGCATGTCCTTGATAGGTATGTCCCTGTCAGGCAGGGAGGAAGTGATAAGGTGAGGGAACCATGGCATATTACAGAAATTGCATCTCTTGTTAAGGAGAAGAAGGAGGCTTATGTGCTGATGAGGTAAGATTGTTCAGATGAGGCGATGGAGAGTT
The DNA here is from genome assembly GCF_004010195.1 of Chiloscyllium plagiosum. Lineage (NCBI taxonomy): Eukaryota > Metazoa > Chordata > Chondrichthyes > Orectolobiformes > Hemiscylliidae > Chiloscyllium > Chiloscyllium plagiosum. The sequence goes on from NC_057721.1 coordinate 12,489,426, forward strand.
ACAGATCAGCTAGGAAGGATTAAAAGAGAGAGATAAGAAGAGCAAAGAGAGGACACAAGCAGTCTTTAGCAAATAGAATAAAAGAGAACCCTAAAGCTTTCTATAGGTATGTGAGGAATAAAAGGATGATTATGGTAGAAATAGGGCCAGTCAAAGACAGAAGTGGGAAGTTGAGTGTGGACCCTGTGGAGATCGGAGAGGTGCTAAATGAACATTTCTCATCGGCTGTTAGAGAAAATGCAGAGGCATGGAATTGAGGATGATTTAGCAGTTTGGACTAGTAACTGGCTTTCTGAAAGAAGGCAGTGAGTGGTGGTTGATAGAAAATATTCAGCCTGGGGTCCGGTTACTAGTGGTGTGCCATAAGGATCTGTTTTGGGACCACTGCTGTTTGTCATTTTTATAAATGACTTAGACGCAGACATAGGTAGATGGATTAGTACATTTGCAGACAACACTAAAGTCGGTGGAGTAGTGGACAGTTTGGAAGAATGGGGGACTTGGATAAACTGTAGAATTGGGCTGAGAGGTGGCAAATGGAGTTCAATGCCTCTAAATGTGAGACGATGCACTTTGGTAAGAATAACAGGAAGGCAGAGTACTGGGTCAATGGAAAGATTCTTGGTAGTGTGGATGTGCAGAGAGATTTGGAGTCCATGTACATAGATCCCTGAAAGTTGCCACCCAGATGGATAGTGCTGTTAAGAAGGCAGACGGTGCGTTAGGTTTCATTCATAGAGGGATTGAGTTCCGGAGCTGCAATATCATGCTGCAACCATACAAAACGCTAATGCAGCCACACTTGGAATATTGTGTACAGTTCTGGTCCCCATATTTCGGGAAGGATGTGGAAGCATTGGAAAAGGTGCAGAGGAAATTTACCAGGATGGTGCCTGGTCTGGAGGGATGGTCTTATGAGGAAAGGCTGAGAGACTTGGGTCTGTTCTCATTGGAAAGAAGAAGGCTAAGAGGGGATTTGATAGAGACATACAAGATGATCAGAGAATTAGATAGAGTAGACATGAAAGTCTTTTTCCTAGGATGATGACATCAGCTTGTACGAGATGGCATAACTACAAATTGAGGGGTGATAGATTTAAGACAGATGTTAGAGGCAGGTTCTTTATGCAGAGAGTGGTAAGGGCGTGGAATACCCTGCTCAGTGTAGTTAACTCAGCCACATTAGGGAGATTTAAACAATCCTTAGATAAGCACATGCATGATGATGGGATAGTGTAGGGGGACAAGCTGAGAATAGTTCACAGGTCGGTGCAACATTGAGGGCCGAAGGGCCTGTTCTGCGCTGTGTTGTTCTATGTTCTACAACATATTTGTTGGAGAATGGGGAAGAGACAGAGGATGAGGAACCAACAACTTTCACCATTATAACACATGAAGCCGTTGAAGATTGTATGCAGCGTGCATTTAGGAACAGAAGACAACAGGACAGATCACAGAATCACAGAGGGGTTACAAAACAGGAGGCCATTTGACCAATGGTTTCAATACTGGCTGTCAAATGACCATCACTACGTAATGCCAATCTCCTATTTTTCTCCCCCCATATGCTTGCATTTCATTTCTATCTATACAGACATCCAATATCCTCTTGAATATTTCAATTAAGCCTGCCTTCTAACAAGTTCTAACACTCTTCTCCACAGCTCAATAATAGCTGTGCACCACATCTCCGTGGTGACCCACTTGTGCTATTGTGCACCCGGCAGTGTCACAAGTATTCCTAGGATTTGCAGTACTGTCGCCATGCACCAGGTCTGGTGTTGTGAGATAGCTACTACCCTTCACAATGCAGTCAGTGGGAGGTGAACAAAAAAGCTTCTGAATGCACATAGGGAACATGGGTGACATTTCATTGCAAGTACAAGTTTATATTAGTAAATATATTGCCATTTTTCATCATTGCCTGTCTGGTCCACTGACATTGTAACTGCAGTTCCAAAAATCAAGTGACCCAGGTTACCCATTTTTGGTGTCATCCCATTTTAGAAATTAAGAGAGTGCTACTTCTTTGTATAATGCCCAGCATAGCTTAAAGTCTACTCATTGTTCAATGTGAATTGAGAAAATACATAAAAGGACTAGACTGTACTTTTGCAATGAATAGTCTTTCAAGAACTATTATATGGTTTGTAGCAATTATATATTCTCCCAAGTTACAAAAACACTAACAAGGTCAGTCAGGCATGGCTGACAAAGGAAGTTCATGACTATACAAGATTAAAAAGATTATAAAGCAACTAGAAACTAATAAATCTAAGGGTTGGGAAATTTTGAGAATACAACAAAGTTCGATCAAGAAACTGATAAGGAAAGGAAATATTAAGTACAAATGCAATCTAGCAAAATATATTTTAGAAACTGTGAGATTCCACAGGTACATATAAAGGAAGCAAAGTTGAATGTTGGCTCAGTAAAGCAAAGTCGGGAGAAATTGTAATCATAGAGAAATGGACAAAAAAAAACCTAAATGATCACTTTGTGCCTGCTTTCATTGAGGAAGATACAATAAATCTCCCAGACTTAGAGATCCAAGTGACCAGGGAGAATGAGAAGTTGAAGTAATTTGGTAATCAGGAAGAAGGTTGTATGAAAAAATTACTAGGACTGAAAGATGATACACTCCTGAAATCTGCTCGTCTACCAGAGAGTTGAAAGAGCTGGCAATAGTGATAGTCATTGCATTGGTAATCATACAAAATTCCACAGAATCTGGAATGATTCCTCAGGATTGAAAAGTAGCAAATGTCACCCCACTGTTTAAGAAAGGAGCAAAAGGAAACAACAGGCCAATCAGCCTCATAAAAGTAGAAGGGAAATGCTAGAATCTAGTATAAAGTACATGATAAATGGACAGTTGGATAAACGTGATCAAATTGGACATATTCAGCATGGATTTGCAAATATAAAATTGTGTTTGACAAACAAAGTTTATTACTAACAAAGTTGGTAAATGGGAGTTGACGGATGTAGTATATTTGAATTTTCAGAAGGTCCCTCACAAGAGGTTGGTTAGTGAAATTAAACGAGGTAATGTACTGGCATGAATTAAATATTGGTTAACAGTAAACAGGAATACCTGGATCATTCTCACATTATTAGGCTGTGATTAGTGGGGTATGACAAGGATCAGTACTTCAGCCACAGCTGTTCACATGTATCAATAATTTTGATGTGGGGTTCAAATGTAATATTTCCAAGTTTCCAAGTGATACAAAACTAACAGGAATTGCATTGTGAGGAAGAGGTACAATATTTTCAGGAGAATATGGATAGGCTGAGAAGTTGGGCAAGAGCTGGAATATAATGTGGAGAATTGAGAGATTATCGACTTTGTTAGGAAGAACAGATATGCAGAATATTTCTTAAATGTGCAAGTTTGGAAAGTATAGATGCGCAGAGGGACACTTGGAGTCGGTGTTCGATATAGACATATTAATTGACAAAATTGAACTAAGCAGGTTATTCTTTTATTAGTGCTGCTTGATAAAACTGTCACCAATCTCTTCTGTCATTAGTAGACTAATAGGGCAGTAGCCTGAGGGATCTGGTCAACTTGTCCTGCATTTTGCAGACAGGATATAATTCAGCAATTTTCTACATTGTCAGGTAGATGTTAGTGTTGCAATTGAACTGTGTTAGCTTAACAAGAAGCACAAGTCTTCAGTTCTATAGGCAGAATCAGGGTCAAGGTGCATTGTCTTTGCAATATCCAGTGTTATCAGTTGATTCTGGATGGCGAATGATTGAATCAAATCTGCTAAAATCTGATATGCTGTGGGTCTCAGGAGGAAGCAGGGATGGATCATTAACTTGGTTCTCTGACTGAAGATGGATACTTCAGCCTTATCTAATGCAATGGTCGCCCATTTGGGGGATATTTGTGCAGCATGTTAGATGTTTAATTGTCCACCACCATTCAATGTTGGATGAGCGTGAACTGCAGAGATTAGATCTGACTTATTGGTTGTCAGAATGCTAAGCTCTGCTTATTGCATGCTGCTTCTGCTGTTAGCTGCAGGGATCCTGTGTTGTAGCTTCACAGTTTGACACCTCATGTTTAGGTATGCCTGATGCTGTTCCTGGCATACCCTCCTGCACTCTTCATTGAACCAGGGTTGATTCCTTGTCTTCATCATGATGGTGGAGTGGGGGTATGCCAGGCCATGAGGTTACAAATTGTGGTTGACCATAACTCTGCGGCTGATAGCCCACAGCGTCATGGATGCCCGGTTTGGTCTTGCTAGATTTGTTCAAAGTCTAAAAGAGTGGCGCTAGAAAAGCACAGCAGGTCAGGCAGCATCCGAGGAGCAGGAGAACCGACATTTCGGGCATAAGCCCTTCATCAGGAATGTTCCAAGTCTATCTCATTTAGTACAGTCATACTGAACACAACATGTTGGAGCATATTCTCTACGTGAAGACAGATCCTGTTATCCACAAGGATTGCGATGGTCACTCCTACTGATACAGTCATGGAGATGTGGCAGGCAGATTGGTAAGGATGAGGTCAAGTATGTATTTTCCTCTTTCTGGTTCTCTCACGACCTGCCAGAGATCCAGTCTAGCAGCTAAGACCTGAACAGCTTGATCAGAAATGGATCTACTAAGCCACTCTTGGAGATGGACTTCCAAATTCCCCACCCAGAGTATATTTTGTGTCCTTGCCACCCTCATGAAGGATAATTAATTCACCAGTCAAGGGTGAGGAGAGTTGGAGTAGGTGGTAACTGGCAGGAAGTTTCCTTGCTTATGTTTGACCCAATGCCATGAGACTTCATGGGGTCCAGAGTCGATATTGAGGACTCTAAAGACAACTTCCTCCAAAATGTGTCATTGTATTGTGCATCACCAGGGATGGTGATGGTGGCGCCTGTAAGGTATGATGTCATGGGAATGACTATGTCAGGCTATTGTTTGACTGGGTCTGTGGGACAGCTCTCACAATTTTGGCACAAAACCCCAGATGTTAGAAAGGAAAAGTTTGTGGAATCAACAGAGTTATGCTTGCCATTGTCATTTCTAGTGCCTATACCAATGCTAGGTGATCTGTCTGATTTCATTTCTTTCTTTAGAGTTTGTAGTGGTTTGATACAACTGAGTGGCTTGCTGGGCCATTTCAGAGGGCAGTTAAGAGTCAATCACACAAGTAGCAGCACAGGTAGACATGGTGGGAAGAAGGCTTATGGAATGTTTGCCTTCATTAACTAAGGCATAGAATATAGGAGCAAGGAAGTCTTCTTTCAACTTTATAAAGCATTGCTTAGACCACAGATGGAATACTATGTGCAGATCTGGTCACATTATCGGAAGGATGTGATTGCACTGGAGAGGGTGAGGAGATGACTCAATGGGATATTGCCTGAGATGAAAAATCTCAGTTATAAGGAGAGATTGGATAAGCTGAGTTTGTTTTCCTTGGACCAGAGGAGGCTTGTCATCTGAAAACTTACTTCAGACTGTTCTGATATATCGCGATAGTTCCGTTCCCATGCAATCTTGCATTATAAGAAAATCACGTAATAGCAGCAGCATTTAAACAACTGGAATCAGAATCACATTATAGCCAATAAGGAGAATTCACATTCTACAAATAATCGTGTCAATTCTTCAATTGCATTAAAGCCAATTCACATTGAAGAAATGTGTGTTATAGCAGAACAGTCTGTAATTATACTTAGAAGACTAAGAAGTGACTTGATTGAAACATGTGCAATGGCATAGCTGGGGAGAAGATACTTTCTCTTGAAGGAGTACTTAAAACTGGGGGTGGGGTCACTGATTAAAAATCAGCAGTCACCCCTTAAAAGAGAGATCAGATGTTTTTTGCTGTCATATACTTAAGAGTCTTTGGAGCTCTCTTCTTTAAAAGGTGGTGGGAAGAGGATTTGAATACTTTTAAGGCAGAGGTGACTAGATGTGTGTTAAGCAAGAGGGTGAAAGGTTATCATGGGTAAATGGGATTTGAGGTGACAGTCAGGAATGCCATTGTCTTATTGAATGGCAGAAAAGGGAGTGAATGATTTACTCCTGCTCCTTGTTAAGATATTTGGCACAGATTTATTTTTGTCACCATTCTTTCATAGGCAATTGTGTACTTTTGAAATATACAAAATTATAGACAGGGTAGACAGTGAGAAATGTTTCCTCTTATATCTAAGACCAGAAGTACAAATTTAAGGTGAGGGGTAAGTGGTTCAGAGGAGATCTGTGAAAAACCAGAGGGTGGTAGAAATATGGAATGTGCTTCCTGAGAGGATGGTGGAGGCAGGAACAAACATTTAGGAAACATCTGGATAAGTACTTTAAATGCCAGGGCATAGTAGGCTATGGGCCATATGCAGGTAAATGGAATTAATGTAGTTTGGTGTTTGTTGGTCGCCATAGATACTGTAGGCTGAAGGGCCTTTTTTTTAAAATGCTGTATGACTCTGTAACATTACAGTGGGTCTGGAGTCATATGTAGGACAGACTGAGTAAGCAGATTTCATTCCCTAAAGGATGTCAGTGAACCAGAGAAACAAAGGATATGTGAAGTAGGTGGGAAAGTGTAGCTGAAGCTGAAGGTCAGGTATTAAGGTCCACTCCTGCTCGAATGTCTTGTTTTAATAATGGTTGATGTGGTGAAACTGATCAGAGTCATACACTAACGAGCACTGACAACTTATATTGATTTAAAAAACATTTTAAATGTGGCAAGATGCTCAAGGGGCTTCACAGGAGTGATTATTAAATGTAATTTGACACTGGGCCTTGTGAAATTTTGGGACCAGTGACCCAAAGAAAGATGCATTTTAGGGATTTTCAATGAAAGTCACAACAAGTATAAAACCTTTTTAATAATCACTTTAATAGAAGAAAATTCATAATATTTTCTTTAGCGAACAAAACCAATCCCTGATGACGCTGTATCCTCTGAGTAAAAATTCAGTTCTCTGATATTCTATTAAATACCCATGCCAAGCTTGTACTGCATCAATATACTGTACAGCATCATGAAAACAATCAGTATACAGAATGGTGTGCTTGCAATAAATTGAACACAAGCAGCATAGAACATGCTGTTCATAACATAAAACTGAAAGTGGCAATCTGTAATTATTAAACTGGCTCAGAATACAGTGTAAGGCATGACATTTATGCACGTGTTAATTGGCATTACAGAGCATTAAAATTTCTGTAATATCTGGTGTTTATATAGTTTTTGATGTATAAATAAAGTCTTTAAAAATATTCTTCAGCATAATTATATCCAGAAGTCTTGTCAGATTCAAAATGTTTCTTATAAAAGGTACAATTGCAGATTTGATAGAACACTGGATATTACAGTACAGTCCTGATATAACTGAACAATGTGATGAAAGGAACAATAATCCAGTTGACACAGTCACTTCTTATGACACCAGCACTCTATTCCTTGGTTTAATCTGAATTATTAAACTTGCCATGGTTCCATGGTCTAAAGCTGACTTCAACTATGAAATTTGTGTGTAAGATACCTTCAGCTATAAGTGCTTTGAACAGTGACACACATGATCCACTTACAGCAAGCTTTTTGTATGGGTTAAATATCTAAATTATTCAGAGCACACCCAATAGATTTACAAAATACATAAATCTATGGTACTATATAGTGCAAACAACATTTTTCCCTTTTTAACAAAACTTGTTACATTCTACTCAGATACAATATGAAAAGGAACATTGACAGTGAAATAAATACAGGGTTGAACACACAGTCACACTACACAACAACATGTAATCATCTGAAATCTTAATGATTGGTTTTTCAACAATCAAGAATTGATGACGCTTTGTTTTAATAAAAAGCACAAAAGAATTAATATGACTAAGTGGTTTATTTCACTGAATCTATAGATTTATGCTATAGTTTTATGCATTATTAAAATAAAAGATTTTCAATAATTGTATTTATCATTCACATTCTTCACCCATGTCATTAGTGCAGCATTCATAATACACAATTGGGTCATACAGTGATATTCCTCTGTGTTGTTTCAATGCCTGTAAGGTTTTCTATACAGAAGGATGACGAAGAACATCTGCTGCTCTGAAAATCCCATCTGCAGCTTTGCTATAATATATATAAAATGGCAATTTCCACTTTAACAGAATGCATCTCCTTTTCTGTCTTATTGATTTTCTTCAACATATTATTGCCTTATCGCCTTGTCACAAAAATACAATACCTTCACAATGAAGTAAAATCACACAATTTAAAAACAATGAAATACATAAACTCACTGTCAGTTTCAGCATCGCACATATATTTCAATGCATTGGCAGGATCAATTATCTCCAATTTATTAATTAGTGTTAGTTAGCATTACTTAATACAGTTCCATAATCAACTGGAGGCTAAAACTTTAACTACATCCACTAGAGGAAGGAAACCAAGGAACAAACACTAGTGATAATAAACTGAAAAGAAAAATTTAATCCATTATTTGAAACTTATCTGTTGGCAAATATATATTTTTAAATAATACTGAAAATAAACTTGGTGAAGCGTCAATCCCTAAATTGTAACTTGAAAAGTCAATCGCGTCATTGAAACAAATAATAATTGAACTCTTTAAAAATTCTAGGAGGGTACCTGAATATAGGCACACAATTTCATTTCTAAAACATATCCCATCGCAATGAATTTGTCTTCTTTTCCTGCAATTATTTAATAATTCATACATTCATGGTGAAAGTACAGAACTTTTGAGACAACATATAATAAATGGAGTGTAATGAAGAGTGATTAGGATGAAAACTATGAAAGCATTGTGTCCATGATGTGTAAATAAAGCTTCATTACAGTTTAGCAACAAAGTAACTCACACCTTCATACTGTTTTGAATTTAACTGTAGTAATTAAAGATTAGATTTTAACTTTTTAGAAACTCTTGATATATCTGCATCGTATCCTTCAAGTAGCAAAAAAAGGATGTTTTAAACTGCAGGTTGCTGTCAAAGCTAATAGCTGTACGAAGTTTGTTCTTACTGCGGCTAATAAACCAGAGTGTTTATGAAAATTAAGCATCCTGTCTCTAAATTTAAGATATCCTATATTTTCAATCTGGAAAACCTATGCACCCCATATTACAAATTAAGCTTTGAGTCACAAGACCAGTCGTTCCGTAACACTATTGTAATATGCTCCTTCCATGGATCACTACTGTAACGTGAAGGGACAGCTTGTGTAATCCGATAATGTCATCTTTGGTCAGGGAAAGATCAGGGTGAGATGCCAGACAAAATGCAGCCTGAAGGACCTCAACAGCAGAACAAGTGAACGAAGATTGTGAATCTACGGCTGTAGGATGTTCCAGCAGCAAGGTGGTCCCAGTCATCATGGTTTTCCAAGTCTCCAAAATCTGATAACTAACCTGTAAAGATCGTGGAGGCAGTGATGATGTTTGAAAATCCCCCATGTTAAATGAACTTGCAGATTTCTAACAGGGTTTATTTCCCACGTCCTGGTGGCAACAGAGAATTGATGGGGTCAGGTCTGTGAATCTGGGAGGGTCTAATCAGGAATCTGCACACAGACAACACACAGATGAAGGTTGTTGGACATCTGTTGTTGGGGTAGAAGTCTCTTCAAGGAGCAGAGTCTATGACTGGGCTGAACTCTTCAGGGTGACCTCTGCTTAGCCCAAGTGAGGAGAGGGTGAGAAAATGTTCCCTGAAAATAAGCGGTCTTACTTTCTGCTGTCTGGGGAGTCACACCCTGTGGGACCTGTACCTGAATGTCACTTTAATGCAATACTGGAAAAGAGTTGGTACGTATCAAAGCGCCAACAATTTTAGTGAATGCAAATGCTCATTTCAGTGACTTGCCTTTCATTTCAAAGCAACTACACCCAATTGAAATGGAAGTATAATTTAAAAATATACAGCAAATTCACCTCGATCATGGTTGAAGAAAGAAAACTCATCTTCGAAGGACAGCATTAACTAGAAAGGAAATGCTGATACTGACCCTCAATCCCATGGAGTTGATTTTGCCACATAGAAGGTGAAGTTGAATGACTGCCAGAAATCTCCTATTTTATAAATGACAAACTCATGACACTTCACATGCAGTTGAGCTTTAACCAACATGCCACCCCTTCACTCCAATGAAGAAGTTAAAGGAAAGTTCAATTCTGATGTGGACCATTGTACTGACTGTCATGCAAGCAAAGCAGTTTTGAAACCTCAAGGGTCATATATAGACCAAGGTCAAAATCCCTTTCACTCACAGAATGGTGCTTCTCTTCTTAAGGATGACAATGACATCTGTAAAGGTTAGAAAAAATTGTTTCAACAGTTCCTCAACTATGATTCCACAATGGGAGCTGGTACAATCAAGGTTATTCATCATTATTCTACAGAATAGCCAGGACTATTAGTCAACATTAACACGATAGCTACAACAAATAATCAAACAGACAAAACACCACAAAGTCTGTGGCAAGCATTGCTATTCCACATGATATCTTCAAAGCTGATGGGCTTTTTGTTAAGAGCAAGCCTCCATGCACTCATCCTGTGGTTATGTTTCAGAAAAAGATTCCAAGCATCCACTTCAGACAGCAGCAAAAAAATGACTATTTAGTAATGAGAGAACAGAATAGGAAATGGAGAGGATCAAAGTTAACTTCATATGAATGGAATAAGTAGCAGAAGAGTGGAAGACTGACACTTCAGGAATAGATGCGGTGCAAAAATGATTACAGTCCAAGTTGACAGCCCAGAGCCAAAGTGGAGGTCTGCTAAAACCAAGGAACCAACAGAGAACAGGGGAAGTCACTTCCAGATCCTAACATAGTATTAGAATTAGAGCATTTTAACAATCAGTGTTTTCAAAGGTGACTTGAAGATTTATGATGGAGAAGCATGTATTTTGTTTTGCACGTCACATCATGCAACCATTCATCTGGAATGTTTCACAGTTATAGGGAATTTAGTGACCAATTAAGTGTAGCAATACTAACAAAATAGAAAATGAAAAATCTGCTTGACAATTTCTCCAAGATAGGCAAAAGTGAGGACTGCAGGTGCTGGAAATCAGAGCCTAGATTAGAGTGGTGCTGGAAAAGCACAGCAGGTCTGGTAGCATCCGAGGATTGCTACTGGGAGGGTTTCTACGAAGGATCAATTTCTACTTTGGACAATTAAGTCATTAAAGACGGCAGGTTGGCATTGTTCATAAAGGATACAGTATTCTAATTTATTAATAAGCGCATGGAGTACAGGAGCAAAGAAGTTCGGCCGATCCTGTCTCAGACAGTAGTTATTGTGTACAGTTCTGGGGCACCTCACTTCAGGAAGGATAACAATGCATTAAGACAGTGCTGAAGAGATTTGCCAAAATGATTCCACGAATGAGGGATTTTAGTTATGAGATTAGATTGGTGAGGTCGGGCATGTTTTCCTTGGAGAGGAGTAAGCTAAGACGAGATTTGACTGAAGTTTTGAAAATCATGCAAGGCCCAGACGTTGTAGGTAGGGAGAAATTGTTCCCGTTGGTAAATACCAAGAATGGACTGGCACAGATTTGAAGTGATTTGACAAAGAAAGTATGATATAAGAAAAAAACTTTATTACACAGTGAATGGTTTGGGTCACTGTATGGTGGAAGTATGTTTAATCAAAGCATTTAATGGGGCTTTAGAAAATTAACAAAATAAAAAAAATGTGCAGAGTTATTGGGAAAGAATGGGAGAATGACAGAGCATTCTGTTCTTTCAGAGAGATGCTGCAGACACAATGGACTGAATTGTCTACTTATACATGGTAACAATTCTATGATTCTGTGATGAAACCAGTTTTGAAATATGTTTGTATAAAAGGATCGGGAAACCTCATTAACACAATCTAACAAATCACATTGTCACATTGAAAGGACAAGCTACACAGAGAACTGACCGAAACTCCAAAACTGAAGCCATGATTCCAATATCTGCGAATTTTAGGAGAGATATAACAAGTTTGAAATGGTTAATGCCTGCTCAATACTCATGCTGACTTCTTCTTTAAAGTTGGTGAGACTAGAATTTCAGCCTCTCCATTCCTGGACAGTGTAGACTATTTGCATTAACAAGTACAAAATGTGCAATAATCAGATATCTGTTTCTCAAGCTATGCTTCATCCTTGCCATGATAGTACAAAAAAAGACTCACTCATAAAGGATAATTTATTCATGGTTATTATTGTTGAGGAGAATGTTTGTATTGCATTTGTTGCACTTTAATACAATAGCATAAAACAGTTGGTACGTATCAAAGATCCAACAATTTTAATCAAGGAAAGTGGTCATTTCAGTAACACACTTTTCATTTAAAGACCAATACACCCAATGGAAATTGAACTATAACTTCAAAGTCTAGAGCAAATTCTAATTCTAATCTAATTCCATATGATTGATAAATAGTATATTTAGACCTTTGTAGGCCAGTGGAGGTGTAATAACTTTTTAAAGCTTGAGTTCTGAAGCTTAGCATAAGAGATTCTGGCCTAGATGGTAAATTATTAATAAGTTATTTTAACACTTTGATCTTATAAACTTTATATTTAACTGGGCTTCCTGTGGATCAGATTTCGATTTTGAAGGGGATACTGACAATAATAGTGAATGATTTGGAGATGCCGGTGTTGGACTGGGGTGTACAAAGTTAAAAATCACACAACACGAGGATATAGTCCAACGGGTTTATTTGGAAGCACTAGCTTTCGGAGCTCTGCTCCTTCATCAGTTGGTTGTAGACAATAAGATTGTAGGACACAGAATTTATAGCAAAAGTTTACAGTGTGATGTAACTGAAATTATATATTGAAAAAAACCTGGATTGTTTGTGAAGTCCCTCAAGTTTTAGAATGAGCATGTTGGTTTCAGTTCTTTCATATGTAAATTCCAGAACTTCCTTAAAGTTACATTCTCAAGTTAACTTTAACAATAGGTGCCATGTTGACCCAGATAACTCATTGAAGGTGTGAGGTGCCCTGTGTGAGGCTGTCTGTGCCCCAATGTTCAGACTGATTCTAATCTAAAAAAGGGATTTTATAGCATAGCAATGCTACACTTCTCCAGCTTCCACCTGAAACATATTTAACAGCCATCCCCTCTGGACAAGCCCTACGCATGCACAGGGTCTATTCAGATGAGGAGGAATGTGATGGGCACTTGGAAGTACTCAAGGATACCCTCATAAGAACAGGATCTGATGCTCCACTCATTGACCGCCAGTTCCGACGTGCCATAGCAAGAAACTGTAATGACCTCCTCAGGAGATAGTAGGAGCTGCAACCAGCCCCTTCGTTGTCCAGTATTTCCCAGGAGCCTAAAAACTATGCCATGTTCTTCGCAGCCTGCAATACATTATCAGTGAGGATGAGCACCTCACCAAGACCGCCTCCACTTCTAGCTTTTAAACAACCACCAAACCTCTAACAGATCATTGTTTGCAGCAAACTGCCCGGCTCTCAGGGCAACACCATACAACCTTCTCACAGTAAACGCTGCAAAATGTGTCAGAGTGTTGACACGGATACCACCATTACACGTGGGGACACCTCCCAACATGTACATGGTAGATACTCATGTGACTCAGCCAACGTTGTCTACCTCATATGCTGCAGGCAAGGATGCATTAGTGAGACTGAGCAGAGGCTACGACAATGGATGAATGGACACCATTTCAAGTTTACTTGAGAATGTAACTTTAAGAAAATTCTGAGATTTACATATGAAAGAACTGAAACCAACATGCCCATTCTAAAAGATCAGAGACTTCACAAACAATCCAGGTATTTTCAATTCATAATTTTAGTTACATCACACTACACTTTTGCTATAAATTCTATGTCTTATGATATTATATTCCACAACCACCTGATGAAGGAGCGGCGCTCCAAAAGCTAGCGTGCTTCCAAATAAACCTGTTGGACTATAACCTGGTGGTGCATGACAGTGAAAGTCCACTGATCTCATTAGCATGTGTGAAATTCAAATTTGAGGATGTGGACCGAATTCTCATTTTATGCAAATCAAAGCAAAATATTACAGATGCTAGATATCTGAAAGAAAAACAGAAATTGGTGGAGAACCTGAGCAGGTCTGGCAGCATCTGTGGACAGAAAGCAGAGTTAATGTTTCAAATCTGGTATGACCCTTCTTCGAAGCTCCTCAGACTTTTCCAAAGTACTCAAAATATTATCTCTTTCTCTCTGCCTAAGTGTTGCCAGATCTACAAAGTTCTCTACCACTGTTCTTATCTCATTTTATGCAAATTTTTTTTAATGCATTCTACTATCAAACCTTTAACTGAAATATCCTGAATCAGTAATAAAATCATGCCTTTAGATTACTTCCAATTTAAATTTAAATTTAAATGTAACTGCAACAAAGGCATTTAACCAGGCATAGCAGATTCATATTTGTGCTGCTTTGTTATGTTTGGTGACTAGAGAAAACTGAATATTCAGAAATTGTAATGTATTGTCGATTTAGTTGATGTTATAAAGTTCGGTAATGGTTTAAAACTGACATCACTGAGACATAACACTGTCACCTTGATAGAATTCTAGGAAATAAATACACAATGTATTTTTGTCCAGAGAAACAGTCTCACATTATCTCTCACACTCACATACAGTCTCTCACAAACATTTTCACTCTCTCATGCAGTCACATGCAGATATATTGGGCTGAATTTTCACAACTTTGTACCTCAGCCAAATTGGTGCCAGAACTTCAATGCTGGAAGTCCCATCCCTGTTCATGAGAGGAAAGGTCTAAAGTTCCCAGGGTCCATTGGAAGAGTCAGGTCCTCCTGTGAGATTGTTAGCAGTAGACTGAATGCGCATTAAAGGTGGATGAGGTTTCTGAGTTTGGAAACGTTTTAAATAATTTAAATCTCTTATCCTATAAATTTTAAAAATAAACAACTTACTGTAAGTCTCAGTTAAAAAAGTGCGGTTGGCAATTTCAATCGATGTTTGATATCATAAACTCAGGGTTAGTGATATGAGATTAGTACTTATTGGCTGCTTCTACAATTTATCCTTATCACAGTCAAAAGCTTGCATGTTGACAGTTTGATTGACTGTTCCAAGTAATTCTAAAGGTACTTGCTTTTTCCGATCTGGGGCCATGAATACAAATGTTTGTTTTTAAAAGGGATTATGTACCTGAAGGGATTTAAATGTATTGAATGGACTTTTGTTAATATGTGTGTTTTTTTCAATGTCGTGAAATCTATAAGCAATATTTAGGAACTTTAATCTATTTTAACTCAGCATGGCTCCAGAGGTCTGCCCACGGTGGATACTGGGTGAGTTGTTATGCAGATAAAAGAACAAAGGGTGGTGGTTGGGGCCATGTGTTGGCAGTAAGTTGGCATGAGGAATTGGTAGAGGGGCATGCTGGATACAACATGTGAAGTGTATGGAGGACTGTGTGATGAATGAGAGTTAGAAGCCCAATCCGGTTAACACTGACCTCCACCCTGAGTGAAAATCTGACCTCTCAGGGAAGCTTCTCCCGAGTCAGGTTTAGGGAGTTGGGATTCCCTCTGACTCTACGCACCAAATTTAGGAGAGAAAATTCAGCCTAATTCTCTCCCACTCAGAATCTCTCTCTCATATACACACACACACACTTTTATGGATCAAATGGAAAAGACTCATCTGTTCTCTGAAATAAGTCCGCATGGTGGACGGTAATGGTTATTGTGACTCAAATCCACATTTAAGACTTATTACCTATTGGATTAGTGCAATTTACACTGACAGTGAATAGTTAAAAGTTCCTTAGGATGCTTATTAGTTATTCAAATTATTAAACATTCAACCGAAGACCAAGCTCGTGTGAGTAGTGCAGAAGCTGGTGTATATGAATGCATTAGTGTGTGATTTTCATCCAACCCTGGTCTAACCTTGCCAAAATAAAGTGGTTCGCCTCAAGAGTGCGGCACCCCCACGAGATCTAGGATACACTTCTGACATTATACTGCCTCAATGTTAGATGGAATGAAAGAGGACTTTAATAGAATGTCACCGTTCTTGGTGGAATCTGCAAAACCTCAGGAAGGCTTCACAGGAAGCCATTCCAGTGATTAATGGCAGTGTCATCAGCTTGCAATTCACAGTTCCATTTTTGGAACTGATGGAAATCCGTCAACGCTGGACAGCGATCATATGAGAAATAAGGCCGATACCAGGCAGACATTATGACACTTAGAGAAGCATGCAAAATCATGGAGACAAGCGTGTGTTTACACTTGAGTAGCGTGGTATCTTCTTGTCTATTTTACTTCTGTGGCAGCTTTACATCCATCCTAAACTTATTATTCTCCAGCTTTACTTTAAACCATTATGGATTCAGATTTAAAAACAATCTAAAAGTTAGTAATATGTTAGAGTTTGGATTGTAAAAGCACAGTTAAAGACTCCGATAGCCAGGCTGTAGCCACAAGAATGTACAAATAATGAATTGCTTTTAAAACAATTTCGACAATAAATAATTGAAAACAAAGCATAATTGAAAATTTTTTCATATCAAATTGAATGTACATAACTGTATTAATTGTAATGAGGGTCAGCCAAGTTGACCTCATAGAATATGAGTTCCCTGATTGGAGCTGTTAATCTGGTCCAATCAGGGAGCCCTGGCTGACAGATATAAACAGGAGATTCAGAGTCTCCTCAGTTTAGGGAACTGACTCTGTGTTGGTTGGTGTTACAGTCAGTATGTTACTGTTAGTTTCTGCTTCCCTTTTTTTGGTGAGGGAAAACCTGATTCCTGAACTGGCTGAATTATTTATCCAGTTTGTTAACTGGCATTCCTTTTAGTGAGGACTGATTGTTAAACTCCTGATGCACATAATGTCTTTCAGGTGTAACTCAGTTCTCATTAGGGGGTTGTTGTTTCACTGACTGGTTACAGCCTGTGTGTTACTCTTTTCTCTTTTTGCTTTTTGAGAAAAGGATAATGTTAATTTTGTGGTAGGGCTTAGCCCTTGGACTCTAGTTTCCTTTTTTTTGTATGTGTCTTCACTGTTTTTGGTGTTTGGACTGAGCCTTTGTGGAAGACATACATTTTACCAGAGGAGCTGTTCCTGTGGGGAGGCCTAGCCCTGGGACTGGGCCTCTGAAGATTGAACACCTGTGTGTGTGTTGGGAGGTGAGCACTTGCTGTATCCTGGAGTTTGGGTGTGGACCAAACCCCTGTGAGTTAACTGCACTTGTACAATGTACTGTTCCTGTGAGTGGGCCTGGTTTTCCAGGACTCCATGGAGACTGAACACCTGTGTGCTATTGCATTTGCTGCCTTTGGGAGTGGACTCTACAATTTAGAGTGGACTCCACTTCTGACGATGCATGCTGTAAACTGGAGTGGACTCTGTTCCTGAGAATGGACTATATTTTTGAAGACTCTATATCTGGACTCTGTGTGTACCAGAAAGGACTCTGTGTGTTTTTTGATAATTAACTGTATTATGACGTTTGTTGGGTTATCACCTGCACTGTCTTGTGTATCCCTGGGTCTGGCAGGCCTTGCTGTGAGCTGGGAGGCTCATGGGTCATCCTGAAAGCTGTCACCCCGAGAGCCGGAGGGTGGGTAGGCCATCCTGTGAACCTGAAGGTTGGTAGGCTGTCCCGAAAGCCAGAGGGTGGGTAGGCCATCCTGATGCCAGTCGCCCCGAAAGCCAGATGGTGGGTAGGCCGTTCTGAGCACTGTCGTCCTAAGAAGGGGTAATCGGGACGGGCTGTCCTAGAGATGGTCAAAAGGTGTCAGAGCAGCCAAGAGCCAGAAGGTGTTTAGGGGCAGGCTGAGATCCGGAAAGCTTGTGGGCTACCCTGCATGCTGTCGTCCCAGGGAAGGGGACGGGCTGTCCTAGACGTGGCCAGAAAGTGTGCCAGGATAGCCCACTGGCCGGACGGTGCATCTCGGTGGGTGAGAGCCCAATGGTACGTAGGGGCAGACCGAGAGCCAGAAGACGGGTAGCCGTCCTCAGCGCTGTCACCCCGGGCGGGCTGTCCCAGAGGTGGTCGAAAGGTGCTGAGGGTGGTTAGTGAAGCCGGAAGGTGGGTAGGCTGTCCTGACCGCTGTCACCCCGGGCAGGTACCGGGGTGGGCTGTCCTAGAGGTGGTCGAAAGGTGTGTCAGGGCGGACCGAGAACTGGAAGGGGCATGGGGTGGACCGAGAGGTGGGTAGGGGCGGGCTGCCTTAGAGTGGTCGGAAGGTGGGGCTTGCTGAGTCTATATTGTATGCACTGCTTTTTTTTATGTAACTAGATTGGCTTTTTATGTACAAATGTCATTGTCGCTGTCTTGTCATATGTGAAACTGGGATTTGAGGTTTGTCCTCATCTCCCTGTAAGCTGGTTGAACCATAGGGTTTGGGGCCTGGCTTTGCTGCTCCTCTCCCTTGTAAAATTGCTGCTGTAGACAGCTGTAAATGTTAACTGTTTTTTTTGTAAACTGTGTTTTGTAATTTGTTTAATAAAATTAAAAAAAACAGGAATGTCAGAGGACCTGGCTCTGAGGGAGCAGTGTCATGGATTCTCCATGTCTGTATAAAGGGTGACTTGGTGAAGAAATACTGACCTCTGTGGAGTTATTTCAGTAACATGGTGTCATATAACTAAATGCCATAGTTATAGTGGACTGAATGGATTCAGATAGGTAGTTGGACAGATATAAAGTGATTCCAAGAAATGCCATACCATAAAAAAAATTGACAAGTGAAAACCAAGGATACAACTGTTTACCGATTTCTGAGTGGCCTGAAATGGGCTTATTGCTAAACGTGTCAAGCTCGTGGTCACAGGTTGTGATGTTAAATAGGTTTCCAATGAAGTGACCTAGATTGTTTCTCATAAGCATTTAAACCAAAGCAAGGGAGAGACTTAGCACCTGAAGAGTCAGGGATTCAACGCAAACCATTTCAGGACAAGAAGTGATACATCTTGTAACTTGTATTCATACTGTGTCAAAAAGGTACCTTGTCAATAAGGGTGTTTTATGAGTGCTTCTGCTCCCCTTGAGTTGGAAAGAAAGTATGCAGAGGGGTAACTAATTCAGAATTGTCCCAATGCAAACTATCAGCATGACTCCAAAAAACTCTGAAAATAAATATTCCATTAAGTGTCATTGCTGCAGGATTTAACTTTGTGACAGCAATCTTGTCTGTGTTTCAGTTTTTTCTATGGGTTTGCTTTCGCTGTACATCAGAAGTATTTAAAACAATTGAAAACATTATTTCCTTGCGAAAAAGGCAGCTAGGCGCTGTTTTTTTATTGGAAGGACATGGAAATCCTGTGAGCTCATTTTCTTTAATTTTATGCCTCTATTTTTATTACTTTTTTTGCTGTCTCTGAGCTCGAGTTGTGATTTGACATCATAACATTGTAAAACAGATTCCTGTGATAGATCTGTCTTGTAAGAAAAGTTTTTCGTGGACACCCCAACAACAGTTTTGATCTTGCCACAGAGAATGGCTGGCCCAGCGTCCTTTACAGACACAATTACTTTTGCAGTGTCTGTGCTGTTGAGGGTTTCAGGATTACTGGCAGCTCGTGTGTCATTCCTCAGTCTGCTGTAGTTTTGATCCATCACCCACTTCGGCTGGCCAGAAAACTCGCAGCTATTAGATGTGCCATGTAAAACCGTCTCTAATTTCTGTGTACCTAACAGTGGCACAGTGTTAGACCAGGCTTCACTAGAATGGGTCAGGGGCTCATTCAACAAATTAGCTGACAGATTAGAAGATGCATTACCTGGAAAGTTCTGACTTTCCTTCATTTTCTTGGGGGCTGCAACTGATAGATCCAGCACACCATCCTGTTCAATCTGTTGACAAAAGAACTCAGTTTTCTTTACAACAGATGTTCTCTTCATGGATAGATCCAGTGCCTCAGTTTCAGTGCTGAACTTACAGTTGACATGTTGATAGTCTTGAACTCCTTGGTGTTGGATGCATTCTGAGACTTTTTGTTCTTCTTTCCCATTTGAAGTCTGGGTACTCCTGCTTGTGGTGCCAGAGCTGGTGGCTTTTCTGGGCACGTCCGCGAATCTGGTAGGCTCTGGATCCTTGGCCACGGGAATGGGGATGGGAATAGGAATGGGGATTGGGACTGGAAGGGGAACTATCACTGGATAAGGGACGAGAAGAGTAGCAGGAGGAACTAACGGGGAGAAAAGCCCACCACAGTTCTGGTGCGGAGAAGAGGAGAAGCTAGAAGCCATGTTCTCAGGGCCTGGTGGGACATTTGGTACTGGGGGTACAGTGCTATGCGAAGGGAAAAAGTCCTGGAGGACAGTAGCAAATCCAGGGATCGGAAGAGGAGGGGGTATGTCATAATCTTGCGTTTGACTTAAAGGTTTCTGGCCCAGTGGTTGGGACTGAATGCAAGGCCCAGTCGTCCCCTGAATAATGTGGTTCTGCACAGAGTTCACAGGGCTTGCGGTAGGCGAAGCCAGCAGCAGTGGTGAATTTAAATGCTGAATCAAATGTTGCTCCAGCAACACAGACAATGGCACTGCACCTTGATTAGTCATTACCCATGGTGCATTACCACCAGGAGGTATCTGCGGTGCTGAGCTCCCAGCCACTTGTAAGTGGATGGGTAGGACCATTGGACTATCTCCTAAGCAAATTGGTTGCAATACAGTAGCAGCTACTTTAAGCGATACTCCATTTGGTGGGTCAGTTTGTGGTGTCATAATAGAAGATGCTGGAACAGCTACTAAGGGGGAAAGTGCTTTTTTCATGAGTCCTGTTGGATTGATATTCCATGCTTCTGCAGTGATGAGCTGGGTCACTCCATTCTCCAGTTTATTGTTTGCAATTGTAGGGGAAGGAGAGTCTGTCACATCCATGGGCAGGTTAGACTGAGCCTCTTTATAAAATCGATCCATTTTATGCTGGTTCAGGCATTTCATACTGCAGAACTGAAGCTTGCTTTCATTGTCACTAGTGTCTACATAGTCTTTGGTGTGGTGGCTGTGTCTGCACCAATCACAGACCTGCAAATTAAGCAAAAAAAAAGTCTTTATTAGTGGCCAAACCTTTTAAAACTCCCTCACCCAATATGGCAAGCTATAGAAGTTGTGCAACTGTTTGATACAACACAATAAATCCTCAACAGCTTAGAATATTATAAACAAGCCATGTTGGAAGGTTTTTTTTTCCTGAACTGATTTCTTTTTTTCCTTGTCTATTTTTGGTCTACCCAGAAAATGCATCAACCCAGACAAAAGACAGGGCAGAGTAACCACTTACATCTTCCCACCAATGTCTCATTGAACACGTTCAGTCTGACAATGAGACACATTTATTGCAAAATTCAGAAGAAATCAATTGAACGGAAGTGGTTAGATTGTGAAAGAGGTAATTACAGAAAATACCACACATCAGGGAGCAAGGAATTGAAAGTGATGTTGATATTGATGAAGTGAGGTAAACTGGAGTGGGAGGAAGATCATTCAGAATAGGATCTCCAGCTGTGGCCAAAAGAGAACATGCTGGAGAAACACAATAAGTCAGACAGCATCTACGGAGAGAGAAAAACAGAGTTAATGTTTCAAGTCTGACATGACTTCTTCAGAACGGAAGGGGGTTGGAATAACTCTTTTGTCAACTGGTAGGGTCAAGCACTGATGGGTATGCATCTGGCAGATGCAGAAAATAAAGTTTCCATTCACCATATGCCCAGTTAATTCTGCTGGGGCAACAGCACAGGTTTTAGAATTAGCCTCGTTCGTCTTGGGTTATGAAAAGGAAGAACAGACTAGGGTTCTGTTCCCTACTTTCTGACATCTCCTGCATTGCAATGGCCCCAACTTCAATGTATGAATATATGAATGGGGCAGGAAAGTCAATAATCACAGTTTCCTATGTTTATCCAACCTCTGAACACTCATTGCCTGCATGGACTATTTGATAAGGTGTTGATGGACTGCAAGTATCAGTGGACCTATAACTCAATATCTCAACAACAGCAGTACAGAAAACTTTAGTTCAAAACAAACTGAAGATTCGCTTTGGCAGGAACTGGATGATATAATAGCTTAATACTTAGCACACATTATCATAATGATTGACAGGTGAATGATATCATTAGCTAGATTTGCAGATGACAAAACACTTGCAGTTCAGAACAGAAGAACTAATAGACTGGTAACAGCAGACAGGAACCTTGGAATGAAAGTGAACAGCACAAAACCAAACTGACATATAACTCAAAGCACCAAAAAAATTCATATATTCAAAGAAGGAAGAGAACTAGAATAAGTGCAAGAATTCAAGCATTCAGGAAACATGATATCAGCTGATGAAGGTGAAACAAAATCAATAACACGACCACATTTAGTAAAAACAGAGTCACGAACAGGAAGCTGAATAAGAAATTCACCAAGCGACTTGAATGGAGTTTGCTGTGGAATATGATTTTGTATGGATGGACCCTATGGTAGGGGAGACCAACTTGCTAAAAATGTGGGTTTGGAGGAGAATGGAAAGGCTCTGCTGTGCAGAACAAATAACAATTGATGAAATTCTGCAGAGAGTAAATGATCAAAGAAAGAACACAATTAGGAGAAGACAGACAAATGCACAGGACACAGTTTGAGAGGAAGCTGGCTTGTCAGAGGCAATATGGAAGAAAGACTACAAGGAGTAAGACAGCTTAAAAACCAAAGGAAGTTATCGGCAAAAGAAGGGAATGGCACAGCATTGAGAAACATCAATCGAGTTTGATCAGGCAAAAACCTGAGTTTGGGCAGGGCACACATGATGATGATGATGACCATGTTAAAGCCCAAATCATTTAATGTTTCAGCAAGTCCTTTCAAGTTAGGTTATACTCATCTTCTTTAATTTCCTTGTTGGATGGTTGGGCATTCCAAATGTCCCCATTCAGTTATACCTTCCCCCTGTCCTATTAAAATGCTTCAAATACTGTTACAGAAAAACACATAATTAACTGACGGCAAATGGCTCCAGGGAAAAGCACTTGATGAATCAACTTGTGTTGGAAATGAGGAAGTGTCATACACTTTGCATCATCATGACTGCATGCATCAGTGATGTTATATTTTTCAAGAGGATTTACATTTACTAATACACAGAAAGGCATGACAAGCACTTTCTTTAAAAAAAAAGATGTGCTGTGTCAGTGGTGAGGTAGAACACTGCACAAATTTTATTTTTCTAGCTTAGTCTGTGGCATGTTCTCCAGAAGCTCTTCATTTCCAGCATTTTATTTGGTGTGTTGTGTAAAGTTTTGGAAAACATGTATATATAATGTCCACAAATATACACAGCACTCAGAGACACACAGCTGTGTAGACATAATTTTGACCATGGCCGTGCGCACTGTAAATTGATGATTTTTTTTTAAAAATGAACTTATTTTTTCTAATCAACCTATTCAAAGATGTTATTACACACTGGAGCAGATAGGACTTGAACACGTTTTGACAATAATACAATGGCAGCATTCAGGAGACACAACACCCGAACGTGTGCCACATTGCCATCCAGTGGTCACCTCAAACAGTACATGACGGACGGTACTGCAAAATTAAATCAGGAATGTTGATATAGCAAGGAATAAGGCCAATTCTGATCGAAAAACACAACTGAAAAATGATAATTTGCATGTAATGTTTGTGGATAATTTGTGTATACCCCTACATAAAACAGTTGTCACTAATTAGATATGTTTCCTGACTCAGATACAGTTGTAGAATGTGTATAGGGCAAAATACTAATAGAAATTGATGAAGTCTGTATTCACATATTCTTGATATTTCCCTCTTGCTATATCATCATATTTTCTTCTACCGATCATATAGATGGGCTTTATTACATTTAATGACTCAGTTAAAAATGAGAATATAGAAATATAATATGAGGCTTGAGATTTACGATCATCCTGGCCAATATTTAGGTATATTTTAATAGGATATTATTTTTAAAATGTTTCTCATTGCAATATATGTAACTTATGGAAACTATCGTCACCAGAGTTTGGCCTTAACTTTATGTGCTTTTGGAATTTAGATCTGGTCCCTCTCATTAATAAACATGGATGTATAACCCTGAGAAAAAATTAATAAATTTTAAAAACTGCATCTTCACCTTGTCAGATCTGACTTTAATGTCCTACTTCCTCCCTCTGCACTATTCACAGCTGCCATGACTTGGAACAGCGAGCAGTTAGAAAGAAACCATATGTCACTTTGCCCTGCAGCACAGGCAGTTTCTCAACAATGTGGATAATTGCTCAGGTATGTCCTCTCCACAAGGATCGGGGCAAATCCAATTATCACCCAATCTGTCTATGTCCCATCATCATTAAAGTGATGCCTACAAGCAGCCAGTCATCATAAGTGGGAAGTAATATTCACGCCACTCTCTTGCGACTCGTGTCCCAGGGATATGCAGAGAGAACACTCACCAGGTCCTATTGTGAACTGAACTGTATTACAAATGCTTCTAAAATGTGTGCTGCTGCAAGCTTCCAGCTAGTTTCTCTTTCTCTAAACCTCACTCACGGGCTGACAGACAGCACACAACACAGCCAGCAGTCAGTCAATATGACACACACAATCAGAAACCCAAACAGCTCAGCAATATGCCCACAAGTTCTGGGAAATGACCAGCTCCAACAAGAGTGAGAATGTAACTACCTCCAGTGCAATTTGAAGTTTGATTTCTCACTTAAAACTGGGCTCACCATTCACCAGAAATCTAATAGCCAGATACATAGTACACGTAGCTACAGCAGCAAGTCAGATACTGGGCACTGTACAGTGAATGAGTTGCTTCCTGACTCTCCTAAGCCTTTTCACCATTTGTGATTGGCAAGTCAGGAGTGTGAGGGAATACTCTCCAATTGTTTGAATACGTTATGTGTTAATTTATGTTACAATATAACAATGATGTTAAGAAGCACTATCTCACCCAGGAAAAAGCTGTCCTCTACTCACCACCTTAAATATTCACACCTTCCACCAACACAGCTATAAGTGGAAGCCTATAGGAAGCGCTGCTGTATCTTATGGCATTTCAACAGTAATTTCCAAACCTGTGCCGGACAAGGGCAGCAGACACACTATTGATTGATTAATTGATTGATTCATTCATTCATTTTTGTCACCTATACTGAGATTCAGTGACAAGTGTTGTTTTGCTTGCTATACAAGCAAATCATACCTTACAAAGAACATCAGGGTAGCAGAACAGAGTGCAGAATACAGTGTTATAATCACAGAGAAGGTGCAGAGAGAGAAATCAAAATTAACATTTGAGGGGTCTGTTCAAAAGTCTGATGACAGCATGGGAGAAGCTGTTCTTGAATCTGTATTCAAACTTTTGCCCGAGTGGAAGAGAGTTTAACCGGGGTGGGAGGGGTCTTTGATCATGTTGGCTGCTTTCCCGAGGCAACAGGAAGTGTAGATGCCATCAATGGATGGAAGGCTGGCTTGCGTGACGTTCTGGGCTGTGTTCACGATTCTCTGTAATTTTTCTGTGGTTTTGGGAAGAGCAGTTGTCATCATTCACGTTCTTTCCCATGCTATGCCATTCATTAACTGTCACTGGGTCAAAGTTATGGACTTCTCTCCTTAAGACATAGGGAAAAGGACTTGGTACAACTTAGGCTGCAGGCAGCAAGCTTGGGTTTGTAGAAAGTCATTAATGGGAGACTGGCTGGGAATGATTTGAAGGTAAAATCATCCGTTAACAACTGGCCAGCTGCAGCCATTGGTTATCAGATTGTCTTTGGCTTCTTGAAGTCTAACACTATCCTCCAATTACACTACACTTCCAAGTTGTCTGAAAATGCACCAATTCTGGGTCATTGATAGATACCAAAAAGGAGATTAGGAAAAATGAGAAGGAACTTGCTGAGAAAGGGTGGCTGGAAAGAGGGTTTTAAAAATGGTTTAGAGATAGTATTTCAAAGAGTGAGATCTACACCAAATTATTCATGGGACAGCAATCAGTGACAGAGCAAATCCACCAGAGAATTGTCAGTTCCCATCCACTCACAGCAACAGGTGACAGGTATGTGGTTCACTTCCAAAAGAAGCACAGTGAATGTGAACAGTTAAAAAGGCCGAAATTCCATCAATTTGTTGTGTGAAAAGGTGTTGATAAAATCAAAGTCCATTGTACAACTTTACTTTGAAATGAAATGGTTGGCAGTCAGTCAACAGTAATAAGAACACAGTAATAATGAAAACGAATGAATATTTATATTCCCCTAACCGTTTTGAGCCTGGCTAAACTACCTCAAAGTGCTAAAATTACTTATATTCATATTTTATTATATTTATAAAGCTGCTTTGTAGTCCAAGCATGAACATACATAATGACCCCTTTGAGCTACATTGTAATCATTAAATTGTTCTCTTGAATTCATGCACAATAGATTTTATTTTGCAAGAATGTCACGTTAGTTCAGTTGCTTCCAGACCTCCATTAATCTTATTTTTGTTCAGAGACCAATTTAAGGCCGGCTATACAATTTTCCTCTCTCCCACCAACCTCCTGAACCCAGAGATACCCTTGGTAGCTACTGAAGTGGGAATCATTAACAAGAACCACTTTCCCATTCTCCAGCCACTGCACAATCTTTGTGGAGACAAAGCTCCACCTTCACATTAGAGGAACACCCTCCTTCCGATAGTCAGAAACAACACAAGTTATAATGGGGAAAACCAATTAAAAACATATTTTGGTTCTGCCTTCACAAAGGGGAACACAAATAACATCCCCAAGATGTTAGTGAATACAGCACCTAGTGAGAAGAAGGAACTGAAGGAAAGTATTAGTAGGGAAATGGGATTGAGGAAATTGATGGGATTAAAGGCCAATAAATCCCCAAGGCTTGATAATTTATCTCCCAAAGGTACATAAGGAAGTGGGATATATTGGTGGCCACCTTGCTAATGTAGCCCCCTCCTATATCAAAAAGGAGATAGAGAGAAAATCAGGAGCCATAGACTGGTTAGCCTGGCATTGGTGGTAGGAAAAATGCTAGAGTCTATGAGAAAAAAAATTTAACAGTCAAGCACTTGAAAAACTGTAGAAGGCTTGGATGGAGTCAGTATGGATTTATGAAAGGGAAAACATGCTTGCCAGATCTACTGGGCATTTTGTGAGGCTGTATCTTGTAGAGTTGATGAGACGGAGCCAATGAATTTGGTTTACTTGGACTCTCGGAAGGCTTTTGGTAAGATCCTACAGAAAAGATTAGCATGTAAAATTAAAGCACATGGGATTGGGGGGTTGTATGCTGACATGGATAAATAATTGGTTGGACGTCAGCAAGCAAAGAATGAAAGGGTCTTTTCTACGTGGAAGACAATGACAAATGGAGTACCAAAGTAATCAGGGCTTGGACCTTGGTATTCATAATCTTAATAGTATAGATGATAGAACTAAATGTAATATGTCCAAGTTTGTGGATGACCCAAAGCTGGATGGGAGAGTAAACAATAAAGGTAGTGCAGAGATGCTTCAGTGTGATTTGGACAAGTAGAGTGAGTGGGAAAATGCATAGTAGATCAAGTATACTGCAGATAAGTGTGAGGTTATCCACTTTGGCAGCAAAGGTCGGAAGGCAGATTGTTATCTGAATAGCGATAAATTGGGATAGAGGGATGTCCATGCCTCCTGGATGTCCTTGTACACCAGATGCTGACAGTGAGCATGCTGGAGCAGGAGGCGATGAAAAAGGAAAATGGTATGTTCGCCTTCATCATGAGAAGGTTAATGTACAGGAGCAGGGATTTCTTGCTGCAGTTGTACAAGGACTTGAGACTATAGCTGGAATATTGTGTGCAGCTTTGGTTTCCTTATCTGAAGTGGGATGTTCTGACTATGGAGTGAGTGCAACAAAGATCTTCCAGTCTGATTCCTGGGATGGCAGAACTGATGTATAACAAGTGACTTGATCATTTAGGATGACATTCATTGGTGTTTAAAAGAATGAGAGGGGTGTCTCTTAGAAACCTATAAAATTCTAGTAGGATTACACAGGGTAAAAGAAGGATTTTCCCAATGACTGGGGAGTCCAGAATCAGGGGTCACAGTCGAAGAATATGGAATATGCCACTTAGGATTGAGATGAAGAGAAATGTCTTCATACAGAGCGGTGAGCCTGTGTAATTCTCTGCTACAGGAAGCAGTTGAAGTGAAAACATTTAATATTTTCAAGTAGGAGTTAAATATAGTTCTAATGGTTTAAGGGATCAAAGGGTATGGGGAAAAGGATGAACAGTGTACTGAATTAATGATCAGACATGGTCATATCGAATGGAGGAACAGGCTCGAAGGGCCAAATGACCTACACCTGCTTTTATTTTCTATGTTTCAAATTATGTGGCATGACCACTGTATAAAATGGTGTCATTTCAGAGTGGAGCTAGCTGGTCAAAACCAGACATCCAGGAAGTGAGTGCTGTGTGCTATCAGCAGCAGCAGAATTGTACACCACCCACAGTCTGTAACCTGGCATTTCCGTCTCTCTACCCTTGCTCTACAGCCAGGGAAACAGCACTGCTTCAATGCGGACTGTGGATGAGCGTGCCAAGAGCACACTTGAGATCTCACTTTGGTGAAACAAGAACTCTGGACGGCATGAAGATTAAACAGCAAAAGGACCATTTAAATGGGCAAAGCCAAGAAGTTCCACAACCAAGAGATCAGATCAAAGCTCTGCAGTCCACTTCTGGACAATTAAACAATTTAATCCGAGGAAGAGGTTCTGTTAATAGCCGCATCCTTGAGGAAGTAAGGAACTTTAGAAATGAAGCATTTGGGTTTAGGATACTCCCTTGCGAATCTCCTGAAGCCATTCCCTGGGACTGAGATGATTGACAACCAACAAACACAACAATGCCTTATACTTGGCATGACTCTAACTATTTTCACTCTTGAGCCCACCATTACAATTTTTGAAATATAGTCATTCCTTCATTGACTCTGGGTCAAAATCCTGGAACTCCCTCCCCCACAGCACTGTTGCTATTACTACAGGAGGTGGACTGCAATGTTCCAAGGGCACCTTTGCCACCAGCTCCTCCAGAGATATTAAGGATGGACGCTAAGTATTGATCTTAGCAGCAATGCCCATATCCACTGAATAAATAGACCCCATTTGTATGGATAATGTTATGAAGTCAAGCAAAGATGATCTTGAATATTAACTACAAAAACAGAAATTACTGGAAAAGCTCAGCAGGTCTGGCAGTATCTGTGGAGAGAAACCAGAGTTAATGTTTCCGGTCGAGTGACCCTTCCTCAGAACATTGAATACAAAGCACCTCTGCTTCAATCTTGCAATGAAGCAATTGAATGGAACAACAGGGTAGGGTATGGGCTTGAACAGTAGCAAAACATGATGGATTCGGGAAGGCTTAAGTCAAAGTAGAATATGCTGAAAATACTCAGCTGGTCAGACAGTATCTGCGGAAGAAGAATTAGAGTTAATGGGTAAGGATTCCAAACACCATCAAGCTGTGCAATGAAGATGGATGGGGCTTAGAGTCATTACAACCAACATCAGCCATTTTGACCAAGGTAACTTTAGGCCAATAGGGCCAGCTGCCTCTAGGAAATAGGCTGCCAGTTCAGCTCATTGAAGAATTTCCCAGTCAGACTTAAACTTCCAGAAGTAACAGGGTGGGGTGAAGCTGGGGGTGGGGGTGGAAGTGGGGTTTGGGGAGTTGGGGGCATTGGTTGAACTGATTGGAGATGGGGGAGCCAAGGTGCCAGGGTTTGGGCAGCAGAGGCTGACTGGAGAGAATCACTTGCCCTGACTCGCTGGCACTCCTGCCACCATAATGGCGCGTGGATATCTTATCTGATTCCTACTTGGAATGTTTTCCTGAGACCATAGCAACAATCCAGCCCCCATTCCAGGTTGATGACCTCCGTTTCCATGGATACTGCCTGGCGGGTGGGGTTGGGAGCTGTAAGGCTGTGCGACGTACAATACCAGCTTTCAATACTAAGAATTCCATCTCGCCTAACTCACAACCGCAAGAGTAAAATCAGACAGAGGATGACTCTAATATTCTGACTTCAGGTGACTGTTGTCACTGGGTAAAGAGCCCTAATAGGGAACTCCTTCCCTAACGGAATTGATGGTCTACCTACATCAAATAAACTGCAGCTCACCACCACCCTCGTTACAGGAATTCAGAATGAGCATATATGCTGGCCCACCAGCAATGTCCATCTCCCCTGAATGAATAAGATAAGTATGTTTCCATGCAGTCAAGAGTGCAGTGCTGGAAACAAACAGCAGGTCAGGCAGCATTCGAGGAGCAGCAGAAACGTCGATTCCCCTGCTCCTCGGATGCTGCCTGACCTGTTGTGCTTTTCCAGCACCACAACACTCCACTCTGATCTCCAACATCTGCAGTCCTCACTTTCCCCAAATATGTTTACATGGCAGTTTTATTAAATGATGATGTATTTTGTGAGCCTATTGAACAATGAGAATCTAATTAAGAGGCAGATATTACGCAAATAAGAGGGCTCCTTATAATGGAGCTGCAGCACTTGAGGGCTCCACTTCATATCTTTTACATCCTAGGCCTCCTTGGAGTAACTCCCTGCTTATTCAAGCCACACTTTGTTCTTTTCACCTGCCTTTGAGGGGCTAGTTCTTTAATAGTGACCTTGGGCAAGCTTGAGTGCCCAACAATGAGGCCCCCAATTTGCTGCAGGATTTCATTAACAAACCAAATCGAAAGATTGTGAAACTAGCAGTGAAAGGATTAAGAAGGAAATGTAAGTTCAATGGCCGAATTCAATGTCAGATCCGGTTCAGAAAGAGAAGTCCAGGTGGGAGAGAAAGGTTGGATTTGCAGAGAATAAACATCAAAATGAAAAAGTTAAGAAAAAAAAGACTTCACATTTCCAGCAACTAAAGCCAAGAGAAATGAAACTTGAAGTATTTATTTTTTACTGTCAGGGAGGTTGAGTGGCATGAATGAACACATTTTGTATTGCGAGAAACCATATTTAAATTGAAATGTACAAGTAGAGACAGTTCTTACTGTTCAGTACACTTTAATGATGGATGAACCAATGAAATGCTATTTCCTGAAGATGCTGTAACATATTACTGTAAACATTGGCTAAGGGAGATATTGTGTCACAGTGGTAGTATACCTATCTCTGGAACAGGAATTCTAGGTTCAACACCTATCTGAGGTATGTAATAACATCTCTGAACAGGTTGATTAGGGAAATGTCTAAATAGCGGTAAATGCCTTTTTTCATTATTTCAACAACTAATTACAGGCACTACTTTAAGGATAGCTCTTCATTAGTGTCTGACTCTATATTTCAACCTAGTCTTCCCCTGAACATTCATCCACTAAGCACTAGAGATACCACAACACAATACCAACGAGCTTATTTAGGTGCAGACACATGCAACAATTGAGGAGTGGTGAAACAGGCACTGTGAATGCACAACCAGCCCCAGGCATCTCCACTGGACCTTATCCCATGGCTCTGTACTGCTAACTGAATAGCACTAACCATCATGGAACATGGCAAAAGGAGAATGCAGGAAGCAAAAAAAAAGGAGTGTTTCACATCATCATGAGAAATGTATACATTTGAGTTTAAAATACTTCTTTCTGCTTGGAGTTTAGCAACAGTTATATTTATACAGAAGAAAGTACCACAGTAGCAAAAATACATACCACCCACTTTGTTCCATTATAAGTATATCTTGTGGCAGGTAGTACAGCACTTTTCAATACAGAAGGACTCAAATTTACAAAATTCAGGTTCAGCTACCAGGCATGGGGTACGTAGATGGACTTTCACTGACTCTGTCACTATACTAGATGCAGAAAAGGGCAAAACTCATCAATTAAAGGAGAGTTGTTGAAATTAAAATATTTGTACTTTTGCTCTATGTTTAAAAAAATGCCAATATTGAAAATTCTCAAAACGAAAAGCTCTAATAGTGCTCTGCTTCTTTTCAAATTCTTTTGGGAATAGGCCAAGAATCGTAAATGTTAATCGGATTTACTTGTCATGTGAATCATCCACAATTTATGTTGTGCAAGACAATTAAAATCTGGCCAGTCACAATTACTGGAGAATCGAACATTATCAACATACTTGTGAGTAAGACAAAATTGCTAGCAACAAAATTAAGTCAAAAATTAAATATGCTGTTGGGATTCTAAAAGTTACTTTGGTGAAACCATAATTACTGGAAATTAATCAGCATTTAGGAGAAACAATTGTGACCATTAACTTGAGTGCTAATTAAGAGAAATTTCAAATATTCTCTGCCTTTATATGAGAAATTAAAGTTATTTGTGTCTACCTGTGTTTATTTGGCACTACCTGATTACTGTCAATCTGCATAATCACACAATCTCCAATTGTCAGAGATTTCTTCCTCACTCCGTGTATATAACCATCATGTGAGATGCTGGTCTCAGCTGGTTGCTGTTCCTTCACAATGTAACAATATGATCAGTAAGGAGTTCATATGATCTGGGCTAGTTGAATATTTTTGATGCTGCAAAGGGGGACAGAGGTACTTTTCCTGCAAGAAGTAAGCTCGCCAGAATAAAAGACGTGGATTGAGACACCAACCCACAGTGACACCAGCAATGGAATAACATCACGAATCACAGCACAATGTGAGTGTAGGGAAACAAGGTGATTGGTGAATAGGACTGGTGAATATTTCTAGTCTTACAGTCCACATTGTTGGTGGGCCTGGATAGAGGATTGGTTAACTGATAAAAAGGCAGAGGTTTGGGATAAGGGGAGCATTTTCAGTATAGCAATGTCGTAACCAATGGATTGCCACAGGGATCAGTGTGGAGGTTACAATCATTTACAATATATATGAATGACTTGGGTGAGGAAAGAGAATACACTATAGCCACATTTGCAGATAACAGAAAACGGCTGGGAAGGTAACTAGTGAGGATGACAAGAAGGAGTCTCTACAGGAGTACAAACAGATTAAGCGAGTGGGCAAAAACTTTGCAGAGAGCAAATAATGTGGGGAAATTTGAGGTTACAGCAGAAAAAGAGGAGCTGAACATTACTTAAATGGAGAATGACTGTAGATCCTCCTGCATGAATCACAAAAAGCTAGCAACCGGTTCATCAGGTAATAGGGAAGGCAGTTGTAATGTTGGCCTTTACTTCGAAGGGAATGCAGTATAAAAATGGGGAGATCTTACTAAAACTATACAGGGCATTAGTCAAACCCCAGTTGGAATTCTGTAAACAGAATTGGGCCCTGAATCTAAGGAAAGATATACTGGCATTGAAGGCAATCAGACTATATTCATGAGGCTATTACTAGTTATGGACGGGCTGTCTTATGAGGAGGGGTGAGTAGGTTGGGCTTGTGCTCATTAGAGTTTAGAAGAATGTTGACCTGCCTTTGGGCACATTCAATGTTCATGATTACAAAATCTTCTGATGGTCTTATATCATTGAGATGGTGCATGAGGTTGACAACATGAAAACTCTGGTCATTTTCCAAAGGCTGCTTTTCAGTTAGTTGGCTGTTCACTTTGTTGACATGTTTGTGTATATTTGAATGGTTTTCTGTGGTGTCAGGGTTGTGTTGTGCCACCTTATTGATCTCCTGGGTCTTGTTTCAGGGTTTGGTTTGATTTTTGAAGCCAACCATCTTGCACTTGCATTCCAATGTCCTCAGGTCCTATCTGCATTGCAGAAACAAGGAAATGGTAGACAACTTCAGGGGTGAGGTGACAAATCACATCTATGACACATCTTTTTGGTTTGCTGCATATCACTGACTGAGGCAATAGTGCTGACAGCACCTAAAGCATATAATTGATGTTGGCCTGCTAATGCAGTCTTATCTTGATGTTTATCTTTAAACAAGGCATCAATGGCCTGGCCTTTTATCTTAACCAGATCATCCTGAGAGTTTTGGTTGCAGTAGAGGCGATTACTAACTCAGTTAGTCTCCCAGTGAGTTCCTCTTCAATGAAATCACACTCATCTGGTGGCAAGGTCATCAATGTACTCTTGATGTTTCTGTCTGTGTGACACAAGGCAAAGTCTATTAACCTGGAAGTTAATTTGTACCTTCAGCTGGTCCTCAAATGCTTTCCAGATCTTCTCTGGATCCTTTTTTACAATTCACGGAAAAGAGCAAATGTATTTATTTTGTGAAGCTCCTCCTTGCCAAAAGCAAGAAACATTTTCATTGATATCCCTTCAGGATTATTTATGGTTTGACTTGTGAAATAAAACTGCATATGTTGGTTAAACAGGCGTAATTCAGTGAAGATGTCACTTGCTGTCCAATCCACAATGAAATGCTGGCCTTCTGTTTTATTCATTCATGGGATGAGGGCATTTCTGGCCAGGCCAGCATTTATTGCCAATCCTTAATTGCCCAGAGGGCAGTTAAGAGTCAACCACATGGCTCTGGGTCTGGTGTCACATGTAAGGATAGCAGTTCCCTTCTCTCAAGGACATTAGTGAACCAGATGGGTTTTTCCAAAAATCGAAAATGGATTTGTAGTCATCATTAGACCCTTAATTCCAGATTTTTGTTGAATTCAAATTCCACCATCTACTGTGGTGGGAATCGAACCCAGGTCCCCAGCACTCTCCCTGGGTCTCTGGGTTAACAGTCCAATGATCCATAGCCTTTTTTTGAATGAAGTAAAGTGCAAGGCTTCTTTGTTCCTTTCTGTTATTTAGTTTGCCTGTATTACCTTCGATTTTTTTTCTTCTCTTGCTTCTATTTTGCTTTATTTTTCACAGTTATAGCTTCTTTAAGAAGTCTTCTCGGTCTTTAAGAAATAAAGGTCATTAGTAGCAGATTTCAGTCACTAGAGGGAGAAGTGATGGTATCATACAAGCTTTACCAACAAACCACAGCACAAAGGTAAGCTTTTCTGGGTTAGAAAGTCAATTTTTAGTGCTTAAACCTCATTTTATTTTCAAACAGAAAGGCACAGCAGTTAAACTGATAATATCGTTTGACGGTCAAGATTAGTTTTCAGCCTGTACGAAAGGTTTTAACTGCTGTCATTATTTTTAAAACTATAAGAAGCCTTTTGACTGCTCCATATTTATTTTGTTAAGAAATGGGATTAAAGGGCTCCTAGCTTAATAGGTCTTGAATATCAAGTAAAAATCTATCTCCTGGGTATTTAAGTTGGAGATCTTTATTCAAGTAAACATGTTGTGGTTGGTCCTCTGACTGCTCTACAATCCAGGGCTGACTAATTTTCAGTAAGAATTTTTTTAATGCAGTTACTAGTGTGTATTACCGTTCTGCCACCGTGCAGTGATGTGGGTTGATATACTACTGATTTGCCACACTCACAGTGTGCTACTTTTGTTAGCTCTTGTAGCGTAAGGTCAAGATGTGGGTCGTGTAGTTCTGAAGAATTCAATGAACATTTATTACAGCTCTTCGTATTTACACATGTAAGCTACAATCACAGGTACATCAGTGTCTAGGTTCAAGCAAACCAATTCAGGTATAGTGTCGCACATTTACCTCAGTGTGCCAAGCTGCAAGAGGATAGAAGAAGATGGAAGCATGATGGTACAACATCACAATGGGATGGTGATGACATCATAAGCACTTCCCATAAAGGTATATCATATATCTGCAGTGAGACATGGTCCTACAATGGCTGCCTTGTATTAAAAGAACTCATTGACGGGTAGCTTCCAAACCACCAAAATGAATTTGAAACCTGTGACATCAGGCCTCTCATGGACAACCCCAACAGTGATAGACCTGAACGCTGTGCTGCTATCATGGCTCACAAACACTGGCACTAGGACATTGTCATTGCTGATCTGAGTGAGAGATACTGGGAAGGAGAAGACCAGTTAAAAGCACAAGGGCTGAGTAACCCAGAAGAGGAATGTCAACTCCATGTGTTTGTCTTGCCATAAAAACACAAACGTCGACTATCTCAGCTATGCCCTTGTTGGATAAATGGCACTTTGGCTCACCCTAAAAGTACATCGTACCCTCATGCACACCAATCCTAGAAGCACCCTTGAGGCCTAAAAGGAATTCTACTCCAACCTCAACCCAAAACTCAGAATAGGGAGGGTCAGAAATCTTTGAAAAGAGATGATTGACAGGAAAGGCAGAGGGAAAGCAAAGCCAAATGCCAAGACTGTGGCCTGGTCAGAACAAACATGCCATCTCTCAGTCCCCTTGGGCTATGCCCTCATTCTGATGAAGGGCTCATGCTTGAAATGACGATTCTCCTGCTCCTCGGATGCTGCCTGACCTGCTGTGCTTTTCCAGCACCATACTTTTTGACTCTGATCTGCAGCATCAGCAGTCCTCAATTTCTCCTCCATTCCATCAGAGAGGCAGATACAATACCTCATGGCAACAACCTCTCTCCAGGCATTAACACCAACTTGATCATATCATCCAAGCAAGGGATCACAAAGAGCTGAACCTGCTCACTGACCATCACTTAATCTGATCAACTATCTCTATCAACCTGTCCCAAAAAGTGGCAATGCCAGTAGAAGCACTGCCAGAGGAATTTCAATGTCAATGGACACAAATTGTGACAGTATAGAGGGAATTACCATGCTGATTTAAGATTCAAAAACCTGCAATATAAAGGGCTGGGTCTCAGCACAAAATTTGACGAGATTGTCGTTTCAGTGGAAGCAAAAATCCCAGGGGAACAGAAAACGAAAAGGCCCCCCCACCCCCAGATTCTTGGGCAGCTGTTGAAGTGTGGTTTGTGCTCAGAACCTCTGCTATAAACTGGACGCAGACTAATCCAAAATTCTGTCAAAATTGGTATTATTAAAGTTTTGAATCATGGCAAGAAAACTGTACTTAGAGGGAGATGTAAGGTGCATTGACCTCACCAACCACGTCTGCCAACTCATATCCAAGTGCACAATTCCATTTACCAGCCTTGTGAATTCATGAAATCTATCCAGGGATGTTTGCTGTGGCAAAACAAATTAGTGTCGGTTGTCAAACTGTTGGCATTCCCACAGGAACTTGTACCTTGTCATGAGCTTTTCTCAAAATAAGCCTTTATAGTATTAAATATTTGATGTGGTGCAGAAATTATTAATTAAAATGAATGAACAATGTAGTAAGTGTATCATATGTTTGTGAATTTCAGTATGAACTGACTGGAAGGACTTCTTAGTGTCTGGGAACAATCGGCCAATGAGGTGGTCTGTTTTTCACTTATCTTTTCAATGACCTCCAACTTCCACTTGGCAGAAACCAATGTAACGCTAGATTTGATGTCACTGAGAACGTTGTATTTTCCCTCTTCCAGTCATGGGTGAAAATGGATAAATGATACTGCTGCACTCCACCTCTTCTCTCATCCAACAGGTCTTGCCAAGATTACGGTGGGAAAAAAGTCTTATTTTCCGGCTGTAATATCTGCGCAGCCTGTATTTAAAATGGCTTTTTAGCCCTCAAGAATTGGGTTCCTTTGTCATTCAATCAGGGAGGGGTTGTACACATTTTAGAAGAGGAAGAAGCTGAGATTATTGTGTTCATCTTGACTTGGATGTGCAAAATAGCCATATAAAATCAAAGTTTAAACATCATTTTTATGTTTACTTTTCTGTGTTGGGTTGCTGGCAAAAACTGCATCATAGCATAACTCCCACCTGTTAGTGTCATGGAAACTGTACTGGTGCCAATGAAAGCCAAAGCCCAAAGCCATTATGTGTATTCAGAATGCTAGTTCTACAGAAACATAGTGAGAAGAATAATGTTTAATGTGCTACCCCTTGTTTATTAAGTTATTTATGGAAGAAGCATTGCTCCAAGGCTTGGTAAATTTAATATAGACAAATTAACTAGTCTCTTAACAATGCACAGAGTTCAAAATGAGTTCAAAATGCTCCTGTGTTTTATTTGATACATGGTATGACTACATTCTGTTCTGGATCAGTGGTGCTGGAAGAGCACAGCAATTCAGGCAGCATCCGACGAGCAGCAAAATTGACGTTTCGGGCAAAAGCCCTTCATTACATTCTGTTCAAAACAAAGTCCACACGTTTCTATCCTTCTAAAGGATCACATTTTTGGAAATCTAATTCATCTTGTTTTGATTTTAATTTTGTGTTTTTCTTCCTAGGTTAGTAGCTGATAAGGTCACTGCTGAGATCCCTGCACTTGAAAAATCTAATATCTTCTTTTTGGAATACAGCGATTTATTACCCCTAATATCTTATTACACCATTTCTATAGCTTACCTATGTTGTTAATGTTTGACTATGTCAGCCAGGTAAAAACAAACCAAAAAGAAAGACTAAATACTGTAAAACTTTTCATCTGCGTGACAGATGGGATGAGATGCACTCATGAAAGCAGTACAGACTGTAAAAGTGTATCCATTTAACCAAGTCATCCTCCTGACAGAGTGAGGATAAATGTACTTATTGTTCTCCCATATGTGAGCCCCCAAGGAATTAAAATGACTGTTGAACCAATTTATAGAACTACATTTAAGTATCTATTGTAGAAATATATAAGGGTTACATAATCGCTATTTACTTTTTGTGTATTTTCACAGAGACAGGATGACTGATGACATCAGAATGCATAGGTTAGAAGGAAGATGGACAGGTAGGGTCTGGTTAATAGGGTGGGGTGGGGTGGAGAGGGAAGGCTGGGCCTTGGATGAGGTGGGAGGGGTGGTGGGGAGATTTGGAAGCTGGTGATTTCTATGTTAAGGCCTGGTTGTAAGCTCCTGAGGTGGAAGATGAGGTGTTCACCCTCCAGTTTGCAGACAGCCTTATGTTGACGGTGGAGGAGGCCCAGGATGGACATGTCATTGGGGGAGTGGGAGGGGAAGTTGAAATGGCTGCAAGTTGAAATGGAAGGTGGTGTGTGATTGGAGGGTAAATGTTCCCTGACCATAAGTGTTCCCCAAACCAGCTCTTGAGTTTGCCCTCCGTCTCTCTGATGTAGAGGAGACCACATCGGAAGCAACGAATGCAATAAACCAGGTTAGAGGAAATTCCCCTGAGTCTCTGCTGGACTTGGAATGCTTCTTTGGGGCCTTGGATGGAGATGAGGAGGGAGGTGAAGGCGCAGACTTTGCACCTCCTGTGGCTGCAGGGCAAGGCGCCAGGGGTGGAGGAGGAGTTGATGGGAAGTGTGGACCTAACAAGGGAATCACGGAGGGAATGGTCCCTGTGAAAAGTGGATAAGAGTGGGGAGAGAAATATCATTTTGGTAGTGGGGTTAGACTGCAGTCCGGCAGCGATTCACGTGCATTTCATCCAACCTGAGTTATTGCATCCATTGCTCCCGATGTGGTCTCCTTTTCTTAATGATCTCTTTGGCGACACGGAGGGATATGGACCGGGTGCTGGCAGGTGGGACTAGATTGGGTTGGGATATCTGGTCGGCATGGACAGGTTGGACCGAAGGGCCTGTTTCCATGCTGTACATCTCTATGACTCTATGACTCTATGACACTGCCACCTTCAGCCTTTTCACTTGTCTAGGGATAGCGTGGAAGTGATATATGGGATTGAATTTCCTAATCCTTTATAAAGGGACTGAATTCTTCATGAAGGAACTGAGGGTCATTGACATTAATCACAATATCTAGAATGTCATAACAATTAAAGAATGCTTTCAGGTGTTCCATAGCCTCACCAGTCATCACTGAGGTCAACTGACCTACATCCCAGTAGTCAGAGTAGCAATCTATGTGACAAGGTAATTAATTTCTGTCAGAGTGAAGCTTTGCCTATGGTCTGTCTGGAATATTGAGGGTTGTCAGTAGCACTCTATCTTGCTTAGCTTGGTACTCATTACAAGCACTGCACTGATGTGGTCCTTGATTTCATTACTCTTTTGTGGCCACAGGAGCACTTCTCCTCAGACTGCCTTGGTGGCTTGCATGGATGCATTTTGTATCTCACCCAGCAACCCTCTGTGGATGATGATTCAATTGCCTTTGTACAATACGCTGTCTTGGGCTCGCAATATGATCCTATGATCACAGGAGCATCCTTGAAGTTTCTACGCCATCTTTTCATTGCTGTTTCTTGCAACACTTAGAGAGATGTAGGAATTTATCTGGATTTGAGCATGTCTGTCAAGTTCAGTATCTTTGCTGGGTTGATGTTGAGCCTCATGTTGGATCTGGGACATTTCCCTCTCTGCTATAGACTCTCTCTACTTCTCTCAGAAAGTACTGGTCTCAACAGCATGTCAGTGATGTACAACTACTTTTCTTGCTTGGACATCAAATCTAGACAAAACTAGATAAATCTAGATTGGGGCGGCACAGTAGCTCAGTGGTTAGCACTGCTGCCTCACAGCACCAGGACCAGGGTTCAATCCCAGCCTCGGGCGACTGTCTGTGTGGAGTTTGCACATTCTCCCTGTGCCTGTGTGGGTTTGCTCCAGTTTCCTCCCACAGTCCAACGATGTGCAGGTCAGGTGAATTGACCATGCTAAATTGTCCATAGTGTTAGGTGCATTAGTCAGAGGGAAATGGGTTTGGGTGGGTTACTCTTCAGAGGGTTGGTGTGGACTGGTTGAGCCAAAAGGCCTGTTTCCACACTGTAGGGAACCTAATCAAAACCTTTGTGACCCAAGTAACTTTGTCCACAGATGCAGGAAGCAGATACCCGCTGCTTTAAGAAAATGCTTTGAAGTTCCTTAGGTTGGATACAACTGTCACTCTGTTTCTTTCAAGCAGATGTTAATGAAAGCCTTCACAATTAAAGACAATGGCCAGATGCTCTTTCTTGATCTGAAGAGTAGCGTCATTTTGTTTGTATTAGCACAATGGATGCAAATGCAACCGATTGTCCTTGCTGCATTGGGATTGCCCCAAGTTCTGTCTCAACAGCATCATATTGGTGAGGTGGCTTCATTTATATCATAGTATTTCAACATTAGCATTTTCATTACCCATTGCTTGAATTCCAGCATGGAATTATATTGGTTTTATATTGGCGGTCTAAAGATTCTAGTTCAACATTGGGTGTATGCCTCAACAGGCCTTTCCAGCATCATATGCAAAAATGGGAGGATGGTTGGTGGGGAACGGACATAGGCACTCTGCCCTTTTGATGTTCCAGCTGGTTTTCTTTATCCACTAAATTCCGGGATGCTATTAGTGCACTAAGTGTCAGCAAATTGTCCGAAAAAATGTAGCATATCCGATTCAAAGGATGGAGAGGAAGACGATATATTATAGAAAGAGGATTCTGGAATCTACAGTCCCACCTCTGATCAAGAGTAGCGACCTTATGATGGTGTCAGTGCCTAGATTATTCAGAATTAACGTGATGAATTCTTTGCATGGATGCTAAAAACAATGAGCTTGATGGATTCTAAAACTTTATGTACAAGATTACCATTACACTTTCTCAAAACAAACTGTGCTACAGCCATTGAGTATGAATTGCTGATAAATATTTGCCTAATTTAAATTGGTGATCATCCACAACGGTTAGCATGGTGGCTCAGTGGTTAGCACAGTTGCCTCACAGTGCCTGGGATCCAGGTTTAATTCCAGCCTTGGGCAACTGTATGTGTGGAGTTTGCACATTCTCCTCATGTCTCTGCGGGTTTCCTGCCACAGTCCAAAGACATGCAGGTTAGGTGGATTGGCTGTGCTAAGTTGCCCAATGTATCCAGGAGTGTGCTGGCTAGGTAGATTAGCCATATAGAGTAGTGGAGCTTTATCTGGGTGGGAGGGCTGAATGGCCTTCTTCCACATTACAGAGATTTTATAATGACAGTTCACAGTTTATGCTGGGCGTAAAAGTCAAACTTTCTTTTTGGAATGATTTTGGACATATCAAATGTGTACACCAGTATCTATGGTAGGATCTTCCTCCTATTCTCATACCCATTCTTGCTGGTCTGCCACCTACTGTTTGGCACAACAGTAATGCCCTCATACCAGCTTCCTTCAAGGCGTATTGTATCCACACCTAGACTCTTAGCTGCTGTTAAAATGTTAGGCATGAAGTCATGCACAGGAATCTGCATCTTTGAAATAACATGAAGACATTAACATGCAAATTACAGTTTCTCGCAGGCTAAATAAAACTTAGCATTAATCATGAGGAATTATCCATGTGAAATTCCTGTTCACAATACCTAAACTGAACTCCTCCAGGCTCCCTCCTGGGACTTCGATCTGACCTGGTAGTTGCCTTCATCACACAAGCATTGCCTGGACCTCTTCAATGGGTGGTCTCACAGCCTATGTATAACACTGACGAAATAATGATCCAGTTATACTTTTCATCCTGAATTGGCCAATTTTCAGTAATGCATCCCAATGAATCCAATATTAGAGAAACTCAGTAATCTTAAACAAATATTAAATATTAGTCTTGGTGGAGTTCTGAATTTGGTCAGTATTAATAAAAGAAGTTGGACACTCTTTGATATTGTTTTATTCATCTTTTATTAAGCACTCCCTGGTCCTTACTATGAAGTGGTGTTATTTTGTTGTAGTTTGATCAAATTAATTTTTCTTTGTAAATATGCAACCCACTGCACAACAAAGGAATAAAAAAGC
Source organism: Chiloscyllium plagiosum (assembly GCF_004010195.1). Classification (NCBI taxonomy): domain Eukaryota; kingdom Metazoa; phylum Chordata; class Chondrichthyes; order Orectolobiformes; family Hemiscylliidae; genus Chiloscyllium; species Chiloscyllium plagiosum. The sequence goes on from NC_057721.1 coordinate 12,532,045, forward strand.
TGAAGAAAAATATCAAACTGATTTTTCAAAAATTTCCAAAACAGTGTAAAACTAAATGAAAGAATTTGCCACCTAAAAAGACAAATGTGAAGTTTGTTTAGGTATTGAGCTAACATCTTTAATTTTCTTCTTACATATGGCATTACCCCCGTAACAAGTTAGCAGCTAAAATAAGTGAACTATACACTCTCTGAACTACAATAAAATGGACATTTCCACTTATCAGCTAATTCAGTCTGAGTTCAAAAGAAACCCACTGGTTTCCAATATTATTTTTACAGCAAGTCCAAACAACCACATGTATACAAATCTCTGGGGGTAATTTTGATCTTGTGAAACAATATAAAGCAAGTGACAGTGATTAGTCTGTCCATTTTACATATTTCTCATTGTCTTCCATGGGAATAAAATTTGGAGAAATATTAAGCAGCAGTTGACTCACTGTCACCCCTTTTACGATATTTTGCAAAAACAAAATGAACCCTTTGTTACTTATTTGAGATTGTTATTATGGCAGATTTTCCCATTTGTATCTAACATATTGCTTTGCATGGGCACAGTGTGTATAAAAGTGGCAGATTCAATTCTATGCCATACTAGAGCCTCGAGGTTATTCCTGATGAAGGGCTAATGCCCAAAACGTTGACTCTCCTGCTCCTCAGATGCTGCCTAACCTACTTGACCATCTTCCATCTTGACCCTTTTCAACTCTGATTCTCCAACATCTGCAGTCCTCACTTTGTCCCACTTCGCCCTTGATTATCACTCTATTTAAATTACAGGCAAGTTAAATAGAACTACTTATTTCAACACATTAGCTTTTGTCCTATTTATTATGGAAAATGGTTCATGCCACCAGTACTTATTGAGTTAAAAGAGCCAAAATACTCAACCTCCATTATCAAATGCAGGCTATAACTCCAAAATTCAAGGAACTCCATGTGACATTATTTGACATTGACACGGTCACCAGTGGCACTTGTCATCTCTGACTTTCTTTATGATCCTTCAGTGTTGAAAGGATTGTCTCTATTACTAATAATACAATAAATTTCCTAAGAGGTATCATTCCTTTTAATCGTCTTTCAGGGTCAATGTCTTTTTGTTCAACAAACATTAATTAATTTTGCAAAACCAAACGTTAATATGATTACTTTCTTTCACACAGAGGAGCTCAGCACTGTCAATGATACACTGCATATATTCCTTATCAGGGTTTGAAAGGTAGGGAAGTTTAATTTGATTTTAGAATATTGAATGCTCTTTAAATGAGAGCTTTTATTTCACTTTTATGAAAACACATACGTAAGACCGCACAAATTTACAAATACTGCATTCTTGGAACTTGAACATGTTGCAACTAATGCACAATTAAGATGTCAATCAGAATAAAACCGACAATAATGATGCTATAACACAGATGGCCTTGTGACAGGCACACGAGAGCCGTAAGCAATGCTCTATAACCCAAGTCCGCTGTGCACTGTGTAAATTGGTGCCCTGATGGAGAGAGCATGTTGTAGAAAAACCCACTTTACTAATTATGGGTCCTTCACATTTTTTAGATTGCATAAGGGAACAGAGAAATGCTATTCATGAGTCATAAGGGAAATGTAGTCTAAATAGAGACTTCACTGAACGTGTGGTATACAGTAACATGAGAGGCTAACGTGGCTTCCAAAAGTTACCGCAATTGGAGGAATGTACAGAAGAAGTTGCTAATGTAAGCAAAGGGGATTATAATCAATGATGTCATGCTCCTCTATATATCTATATGACAGTCCATGATTTTAACTTTACTATATATGGAAGTGAGTGTCAGTTATTTCATATTGATAGAAACTATTCCTCCCCTTTATTTTGGGCAATTTATTCTGCACACAAAGAATATGCAAATGTACCAAGTACTTTACTCAGCAAAAGAGAGAGAGAGAGAGAGAGATGATGGGATAATTTTGGGCCTTTACAACAAATTATAAAATGTACACCTACTAAAGCAGCTGAGAAACCCTGTGTATGTTACCGTTCAGATGCCCCAGCCAGTAGTAATGCCTTGAAAATGAGGTGGAAGTCTATAATCAGCACACGGGCCCGCATTCTACTGGACCCAGAGCATCAGAATCACATTCCGATGACTTTGGGGTCATAAATGCTGCAGTTGGAAAATCATCCTCGATTGCTTTTGCTGGAATTCTGCTGAAATGACTCTGTCTCCTAGGTGGACCCTCAGTGGAAATTGTTTCAGAAGCAGTTCCCATGGCACTATGAAGCTGACAAATTTTGCTGTCAATGGCATTAAGTTGTCTCGTATTCCAGCTCAAATTTGTGCTGTGTATTTTCTTTAAATCACAAGAAGTCATGAACAAACGACCAACATTTATTGGTCATCCATAATCGTCCTTCAGAAGTGGAATAACTCCACAGAGGCCCGTACCCCATCAGCACTTCACCCTTTATACACACATGCCTAGTATTTGACGCTGGTCCAGCTTCCTCAGAGCAAGCTCTCAGAGTGAGCAGAACCTCTGACACTCCTGTTTATATCTGTCAGCCAGGGCTCCCTGATGGAACTAGACTAACAGCCCCAGTTAGGGGACTCATATTTTATGAGGTCTACCTGGCTAAGCTCAGTGTAATCACTACAAGAAGGTGTGTTGTCATCTTGAATACAACTGGGTGGCAGCTGAATGTGGGCCTCTGGTTTTAATCAGTTTAATCCATTGAATTTAAATTCCGCAGCTGCTGTGGTGGGATTTAAGTACAAGTCTCTGCATCATTACTGGCAGCACTACCAAGGTACTCATGTACCCCGTGTGCATTTTAATTGCGCACAAATGACTCAAATTGCATCAAACTGCAATCTGCAGCCTTGCAATACTGGACACCCAGAGTATCTCAGTACACCTGGAATCCTCAGTTGCTATAGGCTGAGCAGATGGTGTGCCCAGGATACAACACATCCACAAAATAATATCCGCTGTTTCGAGCAGCAGATGCTAAGCAGCAGCAGTTGTGTCAACTGCAGCCAAGACTCTGAGTGCCTCCAAAGCGGAGGCCACACTATGGAAGAATTTGGTCGATCTCAGGGAAAGTGGCTGGAAATCAGGGCGCATCCTTGTGCTGGGAACCTACCATCAGTGCCAAAGATGTATGAGGGATGAAATGTACCTCAGGCAGCCAGTTGGAGATCCCTACTGCTTTGGCCACGGAAGGCCAACTCAGCCACACTACTGGCAGATAATGTCGAAGCCACGATGTGAGCCTTCAGGGAGGGTTAAAGCCTCAGAGGCTGGACAGAGCTTCAGCTAGTCAGAGCTACTGCACTGAGTAGCACCAGGGAGGAAGCTGTGGGTGCTGCCGTGGGAGCAATTCTGGAGCCCCAGGCTCACAGAAGACACAGGACCAAATATCCGGGAGTGGGGATGCAGGGAGGTGTTCTTATTTGGGACTTTGCGGACCGAGGGAGGACGAGGGTAGGGTTTGGAAGCAGAAGCTGGAGGGGACTCCTGCCAAGCAACCCCGTGTGCCAAGTATGGTGCTTCGACTGGGCACTGACATCCTTTGAATGAGGTCTCCTACCCCACCACTCCAAAAAAAAAACAAGTGACCAGCTTTTTACAGGAGCAACTTGCAGTTGGGTTAGTGTCAGAGGCTGCGGCTGAGTCTGATGACTAGTCTTTCATCAGTCAATTACAGACCTCAGTCCGTAGAATCCCTACAGTATGGAAGCAGGCCATTCAGCCCATCGAGTCCACACAGGTCCTCTGATTAGCATTCCACCCCTACCCTATAACCCTGCGTTTCCCATAGCTCACCTACCTAGCCTGCATACCACTGGACACTATGGGCAATTTCCCATGTCCAACTCACTTAACCTGCATTTCTTTGGACTGTGGGAAGAAACCTGCACAGACACAGGGAGAATGCGCAATCTCCACACAGGCAGTCACTTGAGGCTGGAATCGAACCTGTGTCCCTGGCACTGTGAGGCAGTAGTGCTAACCATTGAGCCACCAGTTGGGTGTTTCCAGCTGGGACTGAATCCTCTGGCAGAGGTGAGAATATTGATGTGCCTGATGAAGTTCCCTTCCAGATTCCAATCTCGCCAGCTCCAGCAGCAAAGCATTTCACATGAACAGAAATTTGCACTGTTGTGTCTCAGTGCCTTAGAGGTATATAGTGGAAATTTATGAGCAGTAATGTGAGATCCAACTGGGATGTTCAAAGTGTTAAAGGAAAATATGTTCCCCATTGACCAGCGTGCCTCTAATTAAATACCACTTCCTGAATCAGAGGAGTTCTTACTTTCTTATCATTGCCAAAGTTTGAACAGTTCTCATAAAAAATGCATATTATTTATAACTAATGTTTAAATTCATCATCATTAAAAGCCACATATTGGGCACTGCATGTTACAGAAATAGACTGGCTACTTTCCTCATCATTCCATCCATGTCTGAAATACCATTCCACTTGAATATCATTCAGCAGAAAATAGCTAACGATAGCTAAAATCAAAATCACCGAATGTGTAAAAATACACATGCAGTAAACCAGGATGAAGCCAAGGGTTTTCCTCAGAGACTGTATTTTGTGGTGCTTGATAGCTAAATCTCAGGCTAAATAATTACTCATCAAAATATGGACAAATATATCAAACCCCTGGGATTAAAGAGGTGGTGATAGTTGAGTTGCAAAACTAGCAGAAAAAATAAAAAGCAAAGTATAGACACTGTTTGCTTATTGGGCTGGAGGCAGGTATATAGTGGTGAATGCCCAGTGTCAATATATTAATGACCTGGACCTAGATATATGGAGCATCATTTCAAACTTTGCAAATGGCTCAAAGTTTTAAAATATAGGAAACTGTGAGGTAATAGTAACAGTCTTCAGATTATAGAAGCTGATAAAATGAAGAGGCATGTGCCAGATGAAAATGCACAGACATGCCGTACTTTGGAAGGAAAAAAGGTAGTATGAAGTAAAAGATAAAATAGGGAGATGGTTGGGCTCCCATCAAAAATCTTTCAAGTCACCAGGGCCACCTGGTAAGGCACTTAAAAAAAGTAATGGAGCTCCTTTGCTTTCTGAAGAAAAGCCATAAAGCTGATACAAAGCCATCCACCCTCCACACTTCATTTCTCTGACGGAAACATGTTCAAGTCAAAGGGTTGATATTTCCCAGATACCAAACAGCATGGACACTAATGAGAACAGCAATAAGGAGATTTGCAACACCACGAGTAAAACATTCCAATTTCCAACCAAGTGTTGAACGGTGAGATGAGCCTATTTACATGAATTAGCGTGTATTAACATCTCATCATTAATGTCACCTCGTTGATATGCGGCTTCCTGTTCTCTCACTCAGCGGATTGAAACTGGATGGTGACAATTTCTGACATGAGAGTCAGAGCAGTTACCTGGTGACTCCGACTTCCCCCTCAATCCTGTAGACCTCCATCTTGGACAGCCAGCACCAGCATCTCAGGGCACACTCTTTGAACAGTGACCACAACCACTTCCATCCACCAGGGCCTCCAGGACCCTGTTGGCAAAGTGGATTGTCAATTTCTCTCTGTCTGGCATGTTTGTGGCAAATGACAAAAATCGTATGGTCTAGCTTCAGACGGCCAGCACTTGACTAGCTGCGCTTCTGGGCTTCAAAGATGGGGCTGGTGCTAGGAATTCTGGGAGATTTTGGCACTGGTGAGTACTTTCACCTGCCATGAGAGGATGAATATGACAAGTGGGGTGCCATAGGGACGGGTTGCACATAAAATGAGGCAATATAATGTGAGACATCTCACCAATGCTCATGGAGAAATCCTCCATGAAACTAATCAGATTGAGACCGTCAGTTTCTGGTACAATTTGGCCCTAAGTTTCTCTGCCTATGTAAAGTTCAACATCCTAAAATTGTCATTCTGTTTTGAACCCTTTCCAAAGCACCAACTTCATTTGGTATACCCAAATATATTTCAAGATGGCCTAATTGGTGATCCATGACCATGCCCAAATTCAACTTTCTTCATTGCAATTCCTGCTGATGCACTTCCACAATGGGCATGTTGAATGCTTCCTGTAACTGTAAGCATCAGTTACATTATTGTATCCATATCCATAAAACTGATTGTTATTCTTAGTGTCAGCTTTGTTGATCCAGATGATTAGGGTTTTGATTATTTCTGTATGCTATGTAGTCAGATATTTGGCACAGTCATCAGGTTTTGGAATACTTTATGCTGCGCTCTCTTCAGGATCTTTTATGAATATAGATGGCTTCGGCTGTGAGACTCCATTAGTCACCCCCTCCCATCCTTCATCACCCACTTGATGAAAATCAGATTGCCAAACATGAAGTCAACTTTGCAAAAATAAATATCGAAGCATTCTGAGTTGAGAGCTGTGTCCAGTTTCTTTTGGGAACTGTCCAACCACGAACAACAGAAAAAGTATATTGCAGGAACAAAACTAGGATAATTAGTGAAGAAGGTGAAAAAATTAAGGTTAGTTACTTAACTGGTATTTTCAAAAGCCATTAAAAGTTTAGAAGATGCTACTGTGAAAGTTTGCTTTCAATGTTTGGTGAATTATACACAAAGGGAGCATATACTTATTGTTATGAAATGAAAGAATAAAAGCAGAAGTTAGCAGAATTGTTTCCTCAAGGCTATGGCACAAGGAATATTTTCGCACAAAATAAGTATGCCCCTAGGAAAACTGTTCACAGTGACTATAACACTGCCATCTACCTGACAATGTGGCAAATTGCTCAGGTATGTGTTATCCATAACAAGCAAGATAAATTGAAACCAGCCAATTACCACCCTATCAGTCCACCCTGTATCATCAGCAAAGCCATGGAATGAGTCACGGACAGTCCTATCAAGCATTACATGCTAAGCAGTAACCTTCTCACAGATGGACAGGTTGGGTTCTGCCAGGGCTACTCAACTCCTGAATTCATTATAGCCTTGATTCAAACGTGGACAAAAGAGCTGAGATCTAGAGGTGAAGTGAGATTGACAGCTCTTGACATTTAGGCTGTGTTTGACAGAGTGTGGCATCAAAGAGCCCTGGCAAAACTGGAATCAATAGGAATATGGGGTAAACTCTCCACTGGTTGGAGTCATACCTGATACATAGGAGAAGTCATCTCAGCTCTGTGACATCTCTGCAGGAGTTCCTCAGGGGAGTGTCTTAGACCCAACCTCCTTCAGCCACTTCATCAATGACCTTTCCTACATCATTAGGTCAAAAGTGGGGGTAACTGCCAACGATTGCATAATGTTCAGCACATTCACGACTCCTCAGATACTAAAGCTGTCCATATTCAAATGCAACAAGATCTGGACAATATCAAGGCTTGTGCCGATAAGTAGCAAGTAACATACATGCCACTCAAACACCAGGCAATGACCATCTTTAATTAGAGAATCTAATCATTGCCTCTTGAGGTTGAAGAACATCATCATCACTGAATCTCCCACTATCAATATCTTGGGGTTTACTATTGATCAGAAACTGACCTGAACCAGCTACATAGTTACCAAAGCAGGTCAGAGGCTAGGAATTCTGAGGTGAGTAACTCACCTCCTGTCTCCACAAGACCTGTCCACCATCTACAAGACAAAAGTCAGCAGAATGCTGGAATAGTCCTCATTTGCCTGCATGAGTACAGCACTTAAAAATCTTGACCCAATCCAGGACAAAGCAGCCAGCCTCCCATTCAACACCCTCCACAATCTCTCTTTTCACCATTTAAGCACAGTGGCAGCAGTGTGCACCAACTTAAAAAGATGGATTGCAGTAACTCAGCAAGCCTTCTTTGACAGCATCTTCAAACCCACAACCTCGGTGAACCAGAGCAGCAGGTACAGGGATGCATCTCACCCTTAAGTTCCCCTCTGAGTCACACACTAGCCAGGTATGGAGACTTATGAACATTCCTTCATTGTCCCTGGGAAATAATGCTAGTAAAAGTTGACAAAGCATCAAAACCTGATGGTTTCTAGCTCAGCCTTTCAAAGGTAGGAGGTGAAGAGTTTTCAAATGCTCTAGCTAATTTTCCAACGCTCTTTTCATTCAGTTATTGTCCCTTTAGATTATGAAAATTAAAAATGGTGAAAAATAACAGGTAATTATACATTTGTTAGTCTAACATCTGTTGTGGGCAAGTGAGTTGAATCTATAATTAAGGATAGTGTGGAAATTGATTTGAGCTGATTAATGAGAGCAGCGTGAATTTGTAAAGGATTGACAAGTCCAATCCAAATTTCTGAAGAAGTAACTGGAGTCGACAAAGGAGTGCTTATATGTGGAGCTTATATGAAAGGCATTTAATAATGTTGTAGAAAAGCAACTGTTCACTAAAATTAAAACTCACTGCGTGGAAGTTGAATTAATGATCTGAACATGGACTGCTTCAGTATCTGAGAAGGCGTGAATGGTGCTGAACATATTGCAATCGTTGGCAATGATTTGATTAGAAGATTGGTTTGGCTGTAACATTCAGACTAGTGATATTGGGCGTGTACCTTCAAACAGATGCTGCTGCATTGTGCTGGGCTTCAACTTTTGGCCTCAGTTATTAGTGACTTAGATCCTAACACAATAAAGAGCTCCACATCTAAGTTCGTTGATGATACAAAGACATGTGGTACACCAGGTAGTGGTGTAGATGGTAGTGAGATAAATGCATGATTGATTGAAAGACCAGGAGAAACTGGGAGCAAGCTGATTTGTATTCACATCAAATGGGAGATTATTTATTTAGGATCAAGAATAGATAGCTCCAACTATATTTTTTAAATGGCCAAAAATGAGAAATAGTGTATGTGCAAAGAGATTTCGGGGTTTATGTACTTGTATTAAAATGCAGACGTCAAATACAGAAACATCAAGAAGACTATACGAATGTTCATTGTTATATTTAGAGGGGAAGAACATAAAGAAGAGGACATTTTGATGCAGCCATACAAAGCCCTGATTAGATTATGTTTGGAGAACCATGTCCAGTTGTGACACCCCACCTTACAAAGTATATTTTGGCTAAAGAAGGAATGTAGTGCAGGTTCACACAAATGTAACCAGTTCTCCAAGATTATAGATTATGAGGAGCAATTATATGAACTGGGCCTGCACTCTCAAAATATAGCAGGTCACGGGCTTATTTGGTTGAGGTTTAAAAACCTTTGAATGGACTCGAAAGGATAGACAGAGAGAAATTGCTGGTGGGGGAGTCTAGAACAAGAGAACACAGCTGACAACACTGGGCCATTCAGGACAGGAATTAGAAAACACATCCTCACACAAGCTGTGGTAGAAATGTGGAATTCTCCCCTGCAAAAGGCAGTGGTTATTAGCTCAATTAAATATTTTTACATTGAAGATCAATAGAGTTTTGGTAGACAATTTGTGTGAGGTGGGAAAAATAAATATTTGATTTTGATTTGATTTGATTTAATATTGTCATGAACTCAGATATAGTGAAAAGTATTGTTTTGTGTGCTCTACAGGCATTGTACCATACAAAGTACATCTAAGGCACTTTGTATATATATCACTTTATTTATTTAGGTTCTATTACTTTTTATTATATTACTTTGTTAACATCATCTGTAATTAATTTTTATCCTTCTGTAAACGTCTTTCTCTCAGCAATTAAACAATGTGTCAAAAATATTATGGAGCTGGATTTGAAAAGCCACTACAGTGAACGTTAAGATACAGCTGAACTAATATATACACCTTTATTTATTGATGCTAATATATATCCTTGAATAACATCAAATGGCATATCTAGTCCAAAGCAATTTCTCTGATGGAGTTATATATAATCGGAGAAAGTAAGATGCTAAGAAACGGGGGGGTCAAGAATAGACTATTTGGCCCATTGCATCTGCTTTGTCATTCAACATGACCATGGCTGATCCAATTATCATAAGGGTGCCACTTTCCTCCTGTCAGCCAAATCCATGACTCCTTTCTAGATCAACAAACAATCTGTCTAACTCAGACTTGAACTTATTCATTGAGCCAACCTCTACTGCTCTCTGTGAAAGGCAATTCCTAAGACTAACGATCCTCTGACAGAAGAAATTCTAAGAGACCCTTATTTTAAAACTATGTCCCCAATTCTAGATTCCCCTATGACGGGATACATTAACTCCACATCTACTCTGTCAAATCCCCTCATTATCTTGTATGTCTAATTGAGATAATATTTGATTCTTCTCAACCCCAATGAATATGGGCCCAACTGCTCAAGCTTTCCTCATAAATCAACTCCTTCATCCCACAAATCTTCTCTGAATTGCTTCCTGGGGAACTATTCCTTCCTTAAGGAAAAAAACCAAAACTGAACAACGTACTCCTGGTGCACTCTCACCAATGCCCTGTATGGCAGTCACATCACTTCCCTACTTTATTCTCCATCCTCCTTGTAATAAGGGTCAACATTCTTTGTCCTATCCTAATGACTGACCAGACCCAAATACTAACTTGCTTTAATTCATGTACTTGGACATCTGGACGCCTCAGCATTCTATAATCGCCCTCCATTTAAATGGCACATTTCATTATAATCTTCCTGCCAAAGTGGACAACCTCACATTTTCCCATATCATTTTCCATCTGCTAATTTTTTTTGCCTACTCACTGAATACATCTTCATCCCTTTGCAGATGCTGTATCTTTCTCACAACTTGCTGCCTAACTTATCTTCATGCCATCTGACTACAATTCAGTCAGTCCCTCAATCCAAGTTACTAATATCATTCGTAAATAGTTGAGCACTCAAGCACTTACAGTTATCCAACTGGAAGCTGAACCATTTCGCCTGGTCCTTTGTTTCCAATTAGCTAATCCTCTGTCTAAGAAGGTCTGTTACCCTCAATGCCATGATTTCTTAACTTGTACAGTAACCTTTCACGTGACATCTTAGTGAATATCTTTTGCAAATTTAACTATTTTATGTCTCATGGTATCCCTTATTCCACTGTGACTGAAAGCACTCCAATAGATTTGTGAAATATGATTTCCTTTTCACAAAGTCATGTTGACTCTACCCGATTATATTATGTTTTTCGAAATCACTTGCTAAAAGATGCCAATTTTTCCCAATGCCAGATGTTAAATTAACTGGACAATGCTTTTCTGTTCTCTAACTCCCTTGTTTTGTGCAGAATGCTGTAACATTTATGATTTTTCAATCCACAGGGGCCTTTTAAGAAATTTAGGGTATTGTGTAAAGTTACAATCAATATACCCATCATCTCTGCAGTCATTCTCTTGCTTTTGCCTCTTCATTTCTACTAACATCCTCTCTAAAGATAAGATACAAAATACTTGTTCAAAATCTCTGCCATTCCTTTGTTTCCCATTATTAATTTCCCAGTCTTGACTCCTAAGGGACTAATACTCACTTTAGCTATTATATTCCTATTTTAATACAGACAGGTGCTTTTACTGTCAGTTTCTGTGTTTTTTGCTTGAGTTCTCTCGTGCACTAAATTCTTCCTGTGTGTTAGTTTTAGTCACCCTTTGATGATTTCTAAACTTTTCTGAATATCAGTGTTACCACTAATCTTTGCAATATTATACAACTTTTCTTTTGATTTGATACCATCCTACAGCCATGGATGGAAGGATGAGGCATTTTTCTTGTAGAATCTTTTATTTATTATGGAATATATCCTTGAAATATTGTTTTATTGGGAGTGGTCAGCATCAGGTGACTTACTGTAAATGGCCAAGATAGCTAAGTGGCTACTCTTTCCTACAACTGGCTTCATTTGGGACAGGGTAAAAACAATGACTGCAGATGCTGGAAACCAGATTCTGGATTAGTGGTGCTGGAAGAGCACAGCAGTTCAGGCAGCATCCGAGGAGCAGTAAAATCTACATTTCGGGCAAAAGCCCTTCATCAGGAATAAAGGCAGTATTCCTGATGAAGGGCTTTTGCCCGAAACATCGATTTTACTGCTCCTCGGATGCTGCCTGAACTGCTGTGCTCTTCCAGCACCACTAATCCAGAATCTGGTTTCCAGCATCTGCAGTCATTGTT